>NW_022987593.1:12729238-13141738 GCF_902827165.1 Trematomus bernacchii
GGGACGTCAACCTCACCGACCTGGAGCAGGAGGGCTTTGTGGACGGGTGAGCTACAGCAAGACATCTACCAGTCTACCGTAGTCTCTGAGGTGTGTGTCCCTATAGTTTAAGCTGTAGAGAGCAGACTCTATTCTTAAAAATTCTAGAATGTTAGATCTATATGGACTAAATAGGTGACAAGTTACAAGGTGATCTCTGTACACATATGAAGGGCTAGTCATGTTCTCATAAGACTATTTGCTAATTTAAAAAAAGATGTGCTGAACTCACCAAGGGAAGCTGAAAAGGCCATTCAAAATGTAAAATAACCTGTTCAAACTAATTAATGGGTGATAAGAATAACGTTTTCCCAGTTAACCCTGTTTAAAGGATGTTTGAGCTGTTGTTTTTCTTCATTTCCTATGCTATGATAGAGAATTCCTTTGATAAAAGGATACAATTGTGACGTATGGATTCTTGGACCCCAAAGCAGAGACAGACACAAGTTAAGCTCAAGGTGTTTAATAAATAATAGGCCAAGGCAGGTACTGAAAACAGGGAGCTGGCTGGCTGCAGAAAGGTCCAAAAACAAAGCAGAGGGAAACGTCCCAGGCTATACTCGAAAAGTAGCTCAAAAACTGCAAAGAAACAAAACAAAACTCAAGGCTGCAGAAAGGCACTCTGGATCGTTGAACAGCATTTAATTCTCTGGCAGAGAAGTGAGGCGAGGGCCAGGCTCTTAAAGAGCAGGTGATTATTTGAATGGGAACAGGTGTGCCTCATCTGCAGCCAGGAGAATACCAGCCACGCCCCCTGTCACACACCAGCCCTGCAGAGAAGGAGAGACAGAGTAGTGAGGGGTAAAAGGAGCAAAACAGGAAATCACACAACAAAACCCATGCATAAATATAACAGTACCCCTCCCTCAAAGGACGCCTCCTGGCGTCCTACCAGGCTTATCCGGGTACCGGGCATAAAAGTCTCTCAAGAGATCAGGGTCCAAAATGAGCGAGCGAGAAACCCATTGTCGCTCCTCTGGCCCATACCCCTCCCAATCCACTAGGTACTGGTAGCCACGGCCCCGCCTTCGAACGTTCAGCAACCGCCGTACAGTGAAGGCCGGGTGGTTGTCGATGAGCCGGGGGGGTGGAGGGGGTTCGGTCGGAGGGCAAAGAGGACTGCAGGAAATTCTTTTGAGGAGTGACACATGAAAAGTTGGGTGCACCTTCAAGGCAAGAGGCAACTTGAGCCTAACCACACTAGGATTGATGACACGTTCAATCTCATAAGGTCCAATGTACCTGGGAGTGAGTTTCCGAGACTCAGTTTGTAGAGGGAGGTCACGGGAGGAAAGCCAAACCTTCTGGCCCGGTTGGTAATCAGGAGCTGGTCGGCGGTGACGGTCCGCCAGCCTCTGGTTCCGGGCGGAGGTGCGGGTGAGAGCTGCCCGGGCTTCACGCCAGACTCTGCGGGCTCGCCGGAGATGCCCCTGCACCGAGGGAACCGCCACCTCTCTCTCTTGAAACCGGAAAAGGGAGGGGGGGTTGGAAGCCGTTAGAAAGCCATAAGAAGGTGACATACCTGTGGCAGAGCATACCAAGGAGTTGTGGGCGTACTCAACCCACGGTAGATGAAAAGACCATGAGGCCGGGTTTCGAGAGGCAACACAACGAAGAGCCGCTCCCAGGTCCTGATTTGCCCCGCTCTGTCTGGCCATTGGTCGGGGATGGTACCCAGAGGACAAGCTGGCCGACGCCCCCAATGCCTGGCAAAAAGCCTCCATACTTGGGAGGAAAACTGCGGACCCCTGTCTGATACAATATCCTGAGGGGATACCATGCAGCCTAAAAACATGCTGGGTGGAGAAGAGTGGCAGTCTCAAGGGCAGAAAGGTAGTTTAGGCAGGGGGACAAGTGCACAGCCTTAGAAAAACGGTCACGATGGTCAGAATAGTGTTGTTACCGTCTGATGGGTGGGAGACCAGTCACAAAATCCACCGCAATGTGGGACAAGGGCCGGTGGGGAATGGGAAGGGGGGCGAAGAAGATGGGGGCCTGATGTGAAGCTTTGGCTGCGGGCACAGACGGAACAGGCTGAGACATTACTCCTTTGGTGTCGGCGGACATAGTGGGCCACCAGAAGCGTTGCTTAAGTAGGGCCAGGGGTCCGAAGAAAACCTGGATGGCAGGCTCTTTGGACCGTGTCCCCACAGGAGGCACTGGAGATTCTAGCATCGGGGGGAACAAACCAGCCGGTCTGTGGACAATCCTGAGCCGCTGGATGGTCCTCCTGGGCCTCCTGGACCACCCTTTCAATCTCCCATCTAGCAGCTCCCACGACACAGGAAGATGGCAAAAAATTGTTTATCATCTGATGAATCCTCCACTGGGGGGGGGGCGAACTGCCGGGACAAGGCGTCGGCCTTCACATTCCTGGAGCCATGCCGGTAAGGTCAAGGTAAAGTTGAACCGTCCCAGGAAGAGAGCCCACCGAGCCTGGCGCGAGTTGAGCCTGGCGTGCAGAGGCGAAGGAAGACAAATTCTTATGGTCAGTCCATACTACAAAGGATGGGTGGCTCCCTCCAGCAGTGCCTCCATTCTTGAAGGGCCAGAACCACTGCAGCAACTCCCGATTACCAACGTCGTAGTTCCTCTCAGCAGGGGTCAGCCAGCGAGAGAAAAACGCACAAGGTGGAGCTTCATGGTCTGAGGGGGAACGCTGGGATAATACTGCCCCCACTCCAGAATCAGAGGCATCCACCTCCCCACAACTGGACCCCTTGATCAGAATGAGAGAGAACAGGGAGCAGTGGAAAACATACATTTCAGTTTTACGAAAGCTGCCTCAGCTGCAGGAGACCACACAAAAAGGCAACTTGACAGAGGTTAGTTTTAGTCAGAGGTACTGCCTACCCTACTATAGTCCCGAATAAACCTCCTATAAAAGTTGGGCAAAGCCCAGAAACCTTTGCAACTGCTTCCTGTTAGAGGGAGTGGGCCACTCGGTCACTTGCTTGGACCTTGGCGGGGGTCAGTCCTCTTAATTGTCCTTTGTCGACGATAAAACCCAGGAAACTCACAGAAGAGGCATGAAACTCGCACTTCTCAACCTTAACATACAGTCTGTTCTCAAGAAGTCTCTGTAGTACCAGCCTTACATGCTGGACATGCTCCTGAGGAGTGCGAGAGAAGATCAGGATGTCATCAAGGTACACAAAAACAAACCTGTTTAACATGTCATGCAAGACATCATTAATCATAGCTTGGAAAACACCTGGTGCATTCGTTAACCCAAAAGGCATTACCAAATACTCAAAATGTCCCAGAGGAGTATTGAATGCAGTCTTCCACTCATCCCCCTCCCTTATTCTCACCAAGTGGTATGCATTGCGAAGATCCAACTTAGTGAAGATTGTGGCTTCATGGAGGGGGACAAAAGCAGAGTCAATGAGTGGAAGGGGGTACTTGTTCTTGACTGTGATCCCATTAAGAGCTCTGTAGTCTATGCAAGGGCGTAGGGTCTTATCCTTCTTGTCCACAAAAAAGAAACCTGCGCCCATAGGAGATGAAGAGGGGCGAATGAGCCCAGCAGCGAGTGAGTCAGAGATGTAACTCTCCATGGCCTCCCTTTCTGGCCTGGAGAGATTGTACAGTTTACTAGATGGAAAGGGGGAGCCAGGGAGCAAATCTATGGCACAGTCGTAGGGCCGGTGAGGTGGCAAGGATAGTGCGTGGTCCTTGCTGAAAACCTCCTTGACGTTGTGATATTCAGGGGGGTACAGAGGGTGAGATTCAATGGGTTTGGGGGAATCTGGTGCCCTAGTAACTGTGGGGGGTACAGCAGAGTGTAAGCAATGTGAGTGACAGAATATACTCCAGTTAACGATAGACGAGTTGGCCCAATCTATATGAGGGTTATGGAGCTTTAACCACGGAAAACCTAAAACGAGTGGTGACATGGGTGAGGGGATAAGGTACAGGGAGATAATCTCGTGATGATTACCAGAGAGCTTGAGGGAAACTGGAGCAGTACGGTGGGTGACTTGGGCTAGGAGTCTCCCGTCTAAGGCAAACACATCTTTAGGTTCAGGAAGAGGCTCAAAGGGGAGCTTAGACTGCATCACAAAGTCAGAGTCATGAAATTGTCATCCGCACCAGAATCTATCAAGACCTGAAGCGGAAAAGAGGCCTGAGACCAAGAAATAGTACCTTTGACTGGGATGCGGTTGGAGGAGGCTGAGTTGATAGAGGTATGGCTCATCAGTACTCCCCCTGTTGCTGATGAGCCAGGTCTTTTGGCTGAGTAGGACAACCGGCGCGGAAGTGACCAGCCTGGCCACAGTAGAAGCAGAGTCTCTGATGAAGACGGCGTTGACGTTCTGATTGGGTAAGCGTCATCCTTCCCAGCTGCATGGGCTCCTCCATGCGGAAGGGAGAGGCCTTGGTAGCAGGCGAAGCACTGGAAGGCCAGGAGTCTGGAGGATGAAGAGAAGGTCCAGGGAACGCTGGCTGTCTAGAAAACTTGGACTGAGGGGGAAGGGAGGTGGAGCTATGCTTTCCTGATCTCTCCCTACGCCTCTCGCGGAGGCGGTTATCTAATCGTGTCGCTAAAGAAATCAACTCCTCTAAGGAGGAAGTTTCATCCCTGGCAGCTAGTTCATCCTTTAAATCATCATTTAGCCCCTTACAAAAAAATTCCCAGCAAGGCCATGTCATCCCAACCGCTCTCAGCTGCAAGAATGCGGAAATCATAGCAAAATTAGCAACAGAGCCTGAACCCTGGTGGAGTGAAAGGAGTCTTTTACCAGCCTCCTTCCCCCTCACTGGATGATCAAAAAACCTTACGCATCTCTGTCAGTAAAAGACGGCAGAGACTGACTGATAGGTGAGTTGCTGTTAGATATGGCAAGGGCCCATGCTGCTGCTTTATCACTCAGTAGGCTCATAATAAAAGCAACCCTAGATCTAATCAGTGGAATAAGTGAATGGTTGTTGCTCAATACACAAGACTACATTGGTGCAAGAACTGACTACAAGACCTAAATCTCCTGAATACCTGACGGGAGTGGGGATAAAGGGCTCACAAGGATTGCAGGGCTGTCGTTCCGGATCAGCTTGAGGTGGAGGAGCAGGATCTGGAGCTTGAGCATTGGCAGTCAGCGGGCGCGTGGGAGAGATGTGCTGCGACCTGATCCATACGGCCTCCGAGGTTGGTCACACCGGAGGTTAATTCCTGAATCGCTTCCATTACCTTCTGCAAGGCTCTGTCATGATGCCCTATATTACACCTTGGGGCAGCAAGCGCTGAGAGCAAGAGTCTCTCATTCTCTGCGGGGTCCATTTGGCCAGAGAATTCTGTGACGTATGGATTCTTGGACCCCAAAGCAGAGACAGACACAAGTTAAGCTCAAGGTGTTTTAATAATAATAGGCCAAGGCAGGTACTGAAAACAGGGAGCTGGCTGGCTGCAGAAAGGTCCAAAAACAAAGCAGAGGGAAACGTCCCAGGCTATACTCGAAAAGTAGCTCAAAAACTGCAAAGAAACAAAACAAAACTCAAGGCTGCAGAAAGGCACTCTGGATCGTTGAACAGCATTTATTCTCTGGCAGAGAAGTGAGGGCGAGGGCCAGGCTCTTAAAGAGCAGGTGATTATCGGAATGGGAACAGTGTGTGGCCTCATCTGCAGCCAGGAGAATACCAGCCACGCCCCTGTCACACACCAGCCCTGCAGAGAAGGAGAGACAGAGTAGTGAGGGGTAAAAGGGAGCAAAACAGGAAATCACACAACAAAACCCATGCATAAACATAACAACAATTCTACAAATACCATGCACATTCACATACTACCATTTGCAGCCTTTGACAAATAGTTATACATTCAAACAGATAAACATTCTATCACGGAGCTCTTAAGTATAGCATCCAGGATAGTCAGCTACTGAATATTGTACTTATATTCATCAGGTTGATTTGACATGGATTCCTTTGGTCATTGTATTTATTGCTACATTTTCATGTATGGATATTCCAGTTTGACCTGGTGTGCAGTGATCAGTGGAAGCAACCGTTCACCTCCACAGCTTACTTCCTGGGAATTCTTGTTGGATCCTTCATCTCAGGACAGCTCTCAGACAGGTACAAAAATCACTGAAAATATTTAAGTCTACAAATCCAACAGGCGTTTTTCCTCAGTATTACATCACTTATTGTAACATTTTATGTTGGTACATAATGCTGGATGATCTCTGATCCATACAGTTGATGAAACATGTCTTGTTTATATTTAGTATGTTATTTGTATAATTTGTATTCTATCATCTGTATTTCCTTGATTTCTCACTCTAGGTTTGGAAGAAAGCCTGTTTTTCTTCGCCACCATGGCAGTTCAGACAATTTTTTCCTTCTGTCAAGCTTTTTCACCTTCTTGGACGGTTTTCATCATCCTCATTTTCTTCAATGGGTTTGGGACAGATATCCAACTATGTATCTGGTTTTGTTTGGGTAAATGCTCTTGTAACAAAGAAAAGTACTATTTAAAAGACATGTCTGATTCTGAATGATATGCATATATGTGCCAAGTAACATCTTGCTTCTATCATACATTTCTCTTTGTCTACAGGCACTGAGATCTTGACTGGCGATGTTCGGGTCATATTCTCATCTATGGGGTGTGTGTCTGGGCTTTGCCATTGGCTACATGATTCTGCCTCTCATAGCTTTTTTTTTTAAGGGACTGGAAATCTCTCTTGTTAGCTATCTCTCTACCTGGCATGCTCTACATCCCTCTCTGGTGGTAAGTTGTACTTATAAGGAAGAGGATAACAACAATTTGGCTATTTCCCTGAAATATTCTAACTTGCACTCATCTTCATTTTTGTTTTATATTTAAACCCTCTGGTTAACTTTTCTTTCTCTCTTTAATTCTGAGGAAGGTTCATCCCGGAGTCTCCTCGCTGGCTGCTCTCTCAGGGAAGAGTGGAGGAGGCCGAGGCCATAGTGAGAAAGGCGGCTAAGACAAACAGAGTTGAGGCTCCAACGGTCATCTTTAAAGATTACAGTGCACATGTGAGTCTGACTTGAATAGAATTGTGAAGACACAGGAGCCAATTGATATGCTTAAGGCCAACTTTAATAGTACTGTTTATTCTGTAAAGAGCAGTCCTTTTTCAAATTTCATAACTATTTTTCCTACAGTTCGACATTTTTACTTCTTCACCAAAGTGGTAGGTTACAGACTAGCTAAAACATAACTAGCTGCTGGTAAAAACTGATTATTATATTTTGTATTATCTTGCAGGATGATGACATGCACCCTCAGGAACACCTCAATGTTATCAGCCTGGTGAAGACACAACGCGTCAAGAAGCACGACTGTCCATTCTCTGCCTGGTGTGGTGAGTATCCACTCTGAACAGGGTTCATGTCCTTTTTACTGAACTTGTAACTCCTAGTAGTTGGTCCCAAACCTCCAAGTGAAGCTCCTTGGTAAAGAGAAGCAATTGGGGAAAGACAGCAGAATGTACTCGATAGGCAATGCATTAGCAGAAGAAGTTATCACATTACTGTGATGAGTAGTGTTCTTTATTACAACTCCCATGCCATCATATTGAATTTTAGATCACACCGGCATACCTATTAAAGTAGTTTAGCAGATGATTCTTACAGATTTATGTCTGATTAAGAAAGATAATGAGATTTAAATTCATACCCACAGTTGGAATGCAGGTACAACTCCTCGGCTCCTCCAAAGCACTTGGCCCTTAAACGGTCCTGATGAGTAGGTTGGCATCTGGCATTTCAGCTCTTGCCATTAGTTTTTGTGTTGTATTGTGTGTGCAAATGGAAGAATGATGCTATGTGGGGTTAAGTCCTTTTTAGTGGTTGGTAGACTAGAAAATCACAACATAAACTCATACCATTAGCTGCAACATCTAATTGTAGCAATGTCTACTGTCATGGCTACAACTTCCTACAATGGTGTTCTTTGTCCACAACCTGCTCATTGGTTTTGATCATATTGAGCTTTAATGATTGAAGTTGCCCCATTTGACAAAGCTCTCTATAACCATATTGGATCATACATTTTCAATATATTCATAACCTAATAACAAACATCTCTTTGGTCTGTGTATGTCCAGGTTCTCTTTGAGTATTGGGTACTATGGCCTGTCCCTGAACACATCCCGGCTTCATGCTAACCCCTACATCAGCTGCTTCCTCTCAGCAGCTGTAGAGGTACCAGCCTACATTTGTAGCTGGCTGGCACTGAAATACTTCCCACGCCGACTCTCTGTCATCTTTACCTTACTCCTTGGTGGAGTGTCACTGTATCTCATTCAACTGGTGCCTGAAAGTAAGCAGTCACTACCTGGTTCAATAATCATCAGAATGCTTAATTTATTCCGGGGGGAAATTATGTTTTATTCAACCCGGTATGTGACGATTTACCATGCTGGGAGACGTGAAGATGTCACGATTTCGTCCCTTCAAACGTGACAGTTATTGTTAACATGGCCCAGCCAGTGGAGAAATACCCGGAAATGCCAAGAAATCCTCTACCCCGACGGTCGGTTGTTATTGTCAATATTAATATAATAATGATTTATTTTTTAATAGTCACACTCGATTTCGCCGATTTTCTTGTTGCCCCAGCTGGTCGACACCTCTTTTAGCAGAAACAAAGGCTACATTAATGTATTAAATCAATGTTAATCCATGTGTGTCGTTGTAAAATTAACGGACGTGACGTTGTGCGATTGTGTTGCCAGGCAACAGCTTGCGTTCATGTTAATTTACAAACTCTTCAACTAGAACCGTAGTTTTAGAAGGCCTCACAAAATACTTTAATGTAAATTAAAATTTAAATGTGAAGGAATGTGTGTGTATAACAAAATACATCCGTCATAAACATCCGGAATCCGGAAACAGACGTAGGCAAGATCCTCAGCTCGGTGATTGGATGGTTTAGCCGCAATGCACATTGGGATATGGTGTTTATGCGATGTGAAATCCGAATTTAAAAATACTTTATTCCGAGTGTGCTTGCTTTTCTCTTTGAAAGTCATCACATAACGGCATTGTAATACACGGTTCAGCTGCATTAAATATTACATATCTGCCGTAGTTCTCTATTTATGAGAGATATACTGATGAGAAGACTTCTAGACTGCCTGCCGATCATAAATATATCAGCAATTAAACAACATCTTACATTTCTTTTCACACAATACGTCTCCTTGCAGTATCAACACTAATTCGGCTGAATTTTATATTTGATCCAATTGGTAGATAGGCTGTATTTACACCATAACGGTGCACAGCTGATAGAAAGGGACACCTAGTGGTTAAAGCACGTTATTGCATTTTATTATTTGTATTATTAGACTGTATATAATGACAATTTTGCACATCCCTTTCAAGATTTCAAGATTTTCTAAGGTTTATTGACATATCATATTATACACAACTACGGTGTAGTTATGCAATGAATGAAAAACTTGGGTCGCAGGTTCCTCAACAGTGCATTACAAGACATCTATCAATATGTGTGTATACCTCCACCATTAAACTGTCATATTCTGTACATTTCTTATACTATCTACATACATCTTATAAGAGTATAATACATATGTATAATATCAGTTAAAATAAGTGCTTCAACACAGTTAACATTGCAGGAAAGCAATATATTAGACGTTAAGTACTTTGTCAGGCTTAATATTTATCTGTAGATACCCCCAAAGCTTTTTTCTTATTCAAAAGAAGACCTTAACCTAAAGTATTCTTTAATGTTTGAATAAAGCCTTATTAGTTTGTCTGTTTTGCACATCCTCCTATTAATATCTAATAATACAAATAATACAATTCAATAACGTGCTTTAACCACTAGGTGTCCCTTTCTATCAGCTGTTTGTCTAGAAGTCTTCTCATCAGGGCTCTATAAATAGAGAACTACGGCAGATATGTAATATTGAATGTGTATTACAATGCTGTTATGTGATGACTTTCAAAGAGAAAAGCAAGCACTCTAGGAAAAAAGTATTATTTTATTTTAAAAAAATGTTTTCGGATTACACATCGCATAAACACCATATCCCAACGTGCATTGTAGCTAAACCTTCCAATCACCGAGCTGAGGATCTTGCCTACGTCTGTTTCCGGATTCCGGATGTTTATGACGGATGTATTTTGTTATACACACACATTCCTTCACATTTACATTTTAATTTACATTAAAGTATTTCGTGAGGCCTTCTAAAATGATTTAAATATAACTACGGTTCTAGTTGAAGAGTTTGTAAATTAACATGAATGCAAGCTGTTGCCTGGCAACGCAATCGCACAACGTCACGTCCGTTAATTTTACAACGACACACATGGATTAACATCGATTTAATACATTAATGTAGCCTTTGTTTCTGCTAAAAGAGGTGTCGACCAGCTGGGGCAACAAGAAAATCGGCGAAATCGAGTGTGACTATTAAAAAATATATCATTATTATATTAATATTGACAATAACAACCGACCGTCGGGGTAGAGGATTTGCTTGGCATTTCCGGGTATTTCTCCACTGCCTGGGCCATGTTAACAATACCGTGTAACTGTCACGTTTGAAGGGACGAAATCGTGACATCTTCACGTCTCCCAGCATGGTAAATCGTCACATGTTCACGTCTTGCCGTGATACCGGGATGGTTTTATTACAGGGGCACCATATTGGACTAAAGTCAATAACTATTTATACAAACATAGGAAGTAAGAGTCAAAATGTGCAATGAGAGTAGCCACTGGGACGCAGCGTCTTAAGCACAGGAACAAGGTAGAGCGTCCTCCACAGCACAGAGACCCTCTGATCACTCAGGCTCATGGTGAAGACGTGGTGAAGCTCGATGTAAATGTTCTCATTAGATATATCCTGGTACAGCCATGTTCTCATTATCAAAGTAAACTGCACTCCAAATATTACATCTGTCTCCAGGCTAACGCTGTTAGCTCGTCGATTTTACCAGCCAGTGATTTTTACATTACATGATGAGAGGGGGAGACATACATCTGGCCCCGCTGTCTTCTTTTTCCTCATTGAGGTTTGTCTTCAGAGTGGGATCAAACCAGCAATGATGCCAATTAGAAAGTGCTTAGGGGTCACTTCCCTCACTTCTTCTCGTGCATCACTTAGAACTTAAAACCATAATTCTTGATATTACGAGCACTGTGACATTTTGGTTTGGTGTTAATTTGATATATATCTATGAGAGAGAGAGAGAGAGAGAGAGAGAAGAGAGAGAGAGAGAGAGAGAGAGAGAGAGAAGAGAGAGAAGAGAAGAGAGAGAGAGAGAAGAGAGAGACGAGAGAAGAGAGAGAGAAGAGAGAGAGAGAGAGAGAGACAGAGAAGAGAGAGAGTTCCTTTTAAGGACTGCTTTGTAAGTGGAATAATTGCCTAAGAGAAAGAGGAGGACTTAAATAAAGCTTTGTGAGAACATTTTTGGGATAAAAAAACACTCACATTCTGTTGTTAATCCATTTCCTTACGTTTCAAGGCTTTATCAGAGCTGGGCTGTCGCTCTGGAGATGCTGGGTAAACTTGTTATCACCAACGGTACATCCCTGATGTACGCCTACACTGCAGAGCTTTACCCAACAGTGCTCAGGAACACAGCGGAAGGCGTTTGCATTACTGTTTCCAGAATAGGAAGCTGCCTTGCTCCTTTTTTGTTACAGCTGAGTGAGTAAACTCGTCTTCAATAGTAGATATTTGTTTGATCCTATCTTAACATATTGAATTTGTGAAGATAAGCTGCCATTTTAATAGTTTGGATGCTCTGATTTCACATCCTGTAAATGTTTACAGAGCACATGTGTGGGACCCCGGATCTTCCTCTTCCTGATTTTGCCTTCTCCTTATACAGGGGAATATTTTGAGTACCTGCCTTATATCATACTGGGGACTCTGGCTATTGTTTCCGCCTTTGCAACTCTTTTCCTGCCGGAAAGTTTTGGAAAACCTCTACCTCAAACTATTCAGCAAATGCAAAAGAGAGAAAGGTTGGTATCTTGCATTAACTATTTCTTCATCAACATTATAAAACACAGAAATTACACTGAGTATTAGACACACTTACTGTAGCTGAAAAATTATTAACTTATTAGATTTAAAGAAACGTGCAAAACACTCTCAATACTTAAACTGTCGTTGTTGACACATTCATACCAAGAAAGCAGTGTTTGAATATATGTATTCAGTTATAGCAATGAATTAGAACAAAGAAAACTTCAACAAAAAATCTCATGGTACCTTTAATATAACCACCAAAACCCAGCGTCTCTCATTGTCATTATCCATGTCAATGTTATGATAGTGTCATCAGTCTATTTTTTTTATTTTTTGTTCCTTTTGAAAAGCTAATTATTGTTTTATCTTTGTTGTCTTTCATCACTACAGCATGAAGTGCCCATGCATCACAAGAAAAGAACATTTGAAACCTGTGGTGCATTTGGAAAGTAGACTCTGATTGTCAAACATGAATGAGTTATTCATAAATCTTATACTACTGTATAGGTTCTGATAACACTGTTGTTTACACTTACTGTATTTCTATAATGCCTTACGAACATCATTTTAATAGTTTGAAGGCTTTTATCACATTTACAAGCGCTCACAAATATTCAGATTGCTTTATTACAACATTATAGAAGGCTATGAAGCCTTTTATCATGATGCATAAGGTCAAGTATCATAATACTTCATATGGCTGGTCAGCACAGACATTTTTTTACAATGATTATTAGCATTATGGAGCACTGATACAAATATGGCCTTAATAATTTTGGAACAAATTAAATTGTGCGTGCGCTCTTTGCAACCTAAGTAAAATTACAAATATCAAAACAGAGCTTTAATATTAAAACACTGCACTATTTTCTTTTTGAACAACAGTGAAAAGCACAACATTTTCACTAGACAAATGTTGCACGGTTGGCATGTTTGTTTTGACACCATACTGCTTTGTCAAAAAGCTATTGGATCTGTTATCAATATCTTTGTTTAACCTTTGGAATATATAACCTGTAAATGCAATAAAAAACTCAAAAAAGAATAACAATGTTGCTGGGAGAACTTCCTGACTTGATTGACTTGATCTACATTGCGATCTTTTCATTTTAAGTACTATAAGGGTATCTTGTTTATAGTTTATACATGATTGTTTCCTTGACAGCTATGTCTAGGGTATTGAACATTGTTTGTTCCTCAGCAGGAAAGATGTTGTTACAACAGCAAAGGGATGGTGCACGGAAGACAAGAAAAAAAATACGTAGGCAACATTAAATATAAGAGACTAAAACACCTCAAATAAAAACCAATGACTCAACAACCATGGAAGAAATAAGTAGCAGTAAAAAAGATAAGTTAACTAGCACAGGTAAAAAAAACTATAAATAAATGATGGTAGTAACAAAAGTCCTAAGATAGCTTAAGAAACAGCACTTTGGCCCGACCAAAAATCGCTTTTAAATGTGCTTTATAAATAAACTTTGATTTGATTTGATTTGAAACATTGTAAAACTCTCTCTTTTTTAATCTTAGCATTGGCCTAGTACAGGGGCGTGGCTAGCTCACAGCTTTGGAGAGGGCAAACCGGTCGTTTAGTGGGAATGCTGTTAACAGCATTCCAACTATCTGTTGTTCTATGCACAAAATTCTTTATTATTCCGCCGGAATTTTGCACCTCTTCTCCTCCCGCATTGAACATCGCAGAAACTCCGTTCAAACATCAAAAACGTTCAGCTCGGTCGGGAATCGATGGCTATTACTTTTATCATTCATAACTTTCATAATTCCAGAGATACATCCCATAATACATCACATTTTTAACTATTGAAGTCAATGGAGAAATTCTTCAGACGTCAACAAATCTTCATGCGACTTCAACTGCTAACTGTTCATTCATACTTTCATTCAGAAACCTCATTCCAACTTTAAAATGTTACACATCTTTCTGACATTATTCGTGTAACACAACCTTTAAATCTGATTCTTACTTTTAGAGATATTAAACATTGTTCAGACCTTGGTAAAGAGGCTTTCTTCAGATTTTAACATTAACTAGAGTGCGTGATGTCACAGCTAGAGTGGAGGAAATCTTGAAATTTGCCTTCATATATTTTTTTTAAACTGCCATAATTCCCAAACCCTACATTCCTGAGACATCATTTTTCATGACAAACGTAGGAAAACATCTCCTAGCTTGAAAAATGACAAATAATTAAGCAAAAATAATTAAACAAAATGCCTCTTGAAGTGACAAAAACTTTCAACATGCCTCCATTAAAGCCCATTGTAATTTAGTGGGAATGCTGATACAGCATTCCAACTATATGTTATGCTACGGACAACATTTGTATTATTCCGCCGACTTATTTTGGCCCTCTTCTCCTCCCACATTCAACATCGCAGAATCTCCGTTCAAACATCAAAACGTTCAACTCGGTCGGGAATCGCAGGCTAATACTTTTATCATTCATAACTTTCATAATTCCAGAGATACATCCCATAATTCATCACATTTTTAACCATTGAAGTCAATGGAGACATTCTTCAGACTTGCATCCCTCGCCATGAAACACGATGTCGCTTTAACTTCAATGGACACGGTCCGATCGCCCCCAAACTTCGCTTGTATATCACCGGTCCATGCCAAATCTGAGATCTCACCATAGGCTGTTTCCATGGAAACGCATCCCTCGCCATAAAACACGATGTTGTCATGATACCTATGCAAATGGTCCAAACACCACCAGACTTCAGATGACAATTAATGGTCCAGTCCTTAACCTGTTACGAACCTTCCGCCCGGTACCGGGCGGATAAACGCGTCATTTGCAGGAAACAACGTCTAAGGAATCTTAATATTGAATAAAACTATGAATGTGTTATATCCATGTAACGGGAAGAAACTCAGCTAACTGATCTTTTTAATTTTTTTTTTCAAAAAAACCCCACAATGCTAGCACTCAGTCTCTGAATTAGCCAACAGCGAAAAAATATAACCCATCTCTGCACCTAAACTCTCTAACTCTAACTCCCTTATTACTTATCCTAGATGCACAACCAACCACTCGTTTTTGGTGTCCTGGAGACACTGAATCTACCGGTGCCCTCCTCAACACTCACTGATAAACATTCGCGACGCTATAAACGAAAGCGTACATCATAACATGTGGAGCTAAGTAGCAAGAAACGCTAACATGGCTTACCTTGGTCAAAACTGGTCTTCAATGGCATTTAAATGATAAAAATACGATACTGCAGTTAATCCATAGGTTCATCCTATGTATCTATCTACAACGAGTGTGTGTGTGGGCCTCCCCCTTCGATTCTATTGGCTCTAACGGTCAGAAAGGTGTGTCAACGAACCCAATCGAGTAAGGGGGGCCAAAGATAGGTCAAATCCACCCAAATGACCCCAGAAGTGGGGGTTTTTGGCTAAATCTCTCTAAAAAGGTCAAATGTCACTTGTTTTGCATCAATCTTGATACAGGGTACTTATTATATGTTGTACTTTGGATTCCTAAAGCTTTTAGTCTACTAACCCATCATCCAAGGGTAGTTTTCACTATCTGTAAAAAATAATTTTTGGACGGACACTATAATTTACAGTTTTTTACTATGTAAAATCTGAATTTTCTTTAAAATAAAAAACATTTATATTAATTCTGACACTTCTACATCCAACTCACAGATGTAACCTTGCTTTGATAAAAGAAATTATTCATATAACCCTTTTAGAAGTTAAGTTGTAGTCATTTGTTTTGGGCATGTCATTTTCGAGCCTGAAACATGAAAAACAGGCTCGGTGCTTAACAGGTTAACATGTCTATGTGCCATTAGTGAGTTTTCCTCAAAAGCTGTTGCCATGGCAACGCATCCCTTGCAATAAAACACGATATTGCTATAACTCCTATGAAAATTGTCAAAAAGTGCTAAAACTTCACATGTGTGCCAACAGTCCAGGCGTGAAGACATCTACGGGACAGTTTTTAGATTTCTTCAAATGCCGTTGCCATGGCAACGCAATGCTCGCCTTGAAACACGGTTTTCTCATAACTTCAGTGAAAATACTCCAAACAGCCCAAAACTTCACAGGTTTGGTAACGATGCAGCCATCAACGCATCTAAGCGTATTATGGGATGTCATCAAATGCCGTTGGTATGGCAACAGATCATTTGCCATCAAGTTAGTTCAAAAGTTTGCAGTTCAAATATTCTGCTGCTTTTCCAAGCCTTTTTACTTTATTTTCTTCTCTCATCACACATTCAAGCCCCCAGTGTTCATGTATCATTTCAATCTAAATTATTCACTTTCTTCTTACACATTACATTTCGGCATAGCAGTTTAGCGTCAGACTTTCAGCATAAAGCATTCCCACTAGCAATTTCTTCAGGAATTGCATTCTCTAGTTTTCTCTGTTGCAGCAGAAAAAAACCTGCAAAACATTGGAGGGGACAGTTAGGATAATGATATGAAGGATTACGATGAGACAATTGCTTTTCTGGGTCACTGGGGACGTTTCCAGCAGGTTGTCTTCTTCCTGCTCTGTGCCAGCATCGTGCCCAATGGATTGGCGTTTTCTCTGTTGTCTTCCTGACAGACATTCCCAGACACCACTGCCTGATTCCTGAGGAAAACCTGACTCAAGATTGGTGCGATGCCTTTCCCCCTCACAATTCACATCGAACCCCATTGTAATTGGCACTTTAAAGATCTGGGCACAAGTTAGACGTCATTTTGGTTGGCTTACTCTTCCTCAAGCGACTCCTGTCTGTAACAACCATCTATTTTTACCAGCCACAATTGACCCCCGATTTTCCTACTTGGAGAGGGAAGGCCTCCGCTGCATAGGGGAGTTATACATTGATGGCCTGTTTGCCAGTTTTGACCGACTACCGGTTGCCTTTAATTGAACCTGTTAAGCCCTGAGCCTGTTTTTCAGGTCTCAGGCTCGAAAATGACATTCCCAGAACAAATGACCATATCTTCCCAATTTAAAAGGGTTAAATTAATAATCTTTTTTCTCAAAGTAATGATAAACCTGTGAGTTGGATGTAGAAAAGTCAGAACAATATAGATGCTTTTTATTTTAAAGAAAATTCAGATTTTACATAGTAAAAAACTGTAAATTATAGTGTCCGTCCAAAAATTATTTTTTACTTATAGGGAAAACTAGCCTTGGATGATGGTAAGGTAGACTAAAAGCTTTATGAATCCAAAGTACAACATATAATAAGTACCCTGTATCAAGATTGATGCGAAACAAGTGACATTTGACCTTTTTAGAGAGGTTTAGCCAAAAACACTCCACCTCTGAGGTGATTTGGGTGGTAATGTTTTGTTTTCCATATCTCTGGCCCCCCTTTGTCGATTTTGATGGTTGACACCTCTTTCTGACCGTTAGAGCCAATAGAATCGAAGGGGGAGTCCCCCACACACACTCATTGTGAAACAAAAAGGTGGGGGCTTTGCGCATGTAATTTTGCATTAGAGTGAAACTATCTCTCGCTCTGACATCTAGAAACGGAAAAGCAGTCTCAATGCTCATGGATTATCAGAAATCATTTCAAAGGGAAACAGACACATTGGATTAACTTCAGCAGCGTTTTTATCGTTTTAATGCCATTGAAGACCACTTTGGAGAGACTACAGAGCCAATAAGCTTGGCACATCTTTCCACTGGGATTTGTTTCCATTCTTCTTGGCAAAACTGCCCCAGCTCCTTTAGGTTAGATGGGTTCCGCTCGTGTACAGCCTTCTTTAGGTCATACCACAGATTTTCGATTGGATTAAGGTCTGGGCTTTGACTAGGCCACTCCAAAACGTTGACATGTTTCCCCTTAAACCACTCTAGCGTTGCTTTAGCAGTATGCTTTGGGTCATTGTCCTGCTGGAAGGTGAACCTCCGCCCAAGCCTCAAATCTCTGGCAGACTGAAACACAGTTTCCTCAAGTATTTCCCTGTATTTAGCTCCATTCATCACTCCTTCTATTTTTACCAGCTTCCCAGTCCCTGCCGATGAAAAACATCCCCACAACATGATGCTGCCACCACCATGCTTCACTGTGGGGATGGTGTTCTGAGGGTGATCAGAGGTGTTGGGTTTGCGCCAGACATAGCGCTTACCTTGATGGCCAAAAAGTTCCATTTTTGTCTCATCTGACCACAGGACCTTCTTCCACATGTTTGGGGAATCTTCCACATGCCTTTTGGCGAACTCCAAACGTGTTTTCTTATTGTTTGCCTTAAGCAATGGCTTCTTTCTGGCGACTCTTCCATAAAGCCCAGCTCTGTGGAGTGTACGGCTTACTGTGGTCCTATGTACAGATTCTCCTCTCTCTGCTGTGGAGCTTACCAGCTCCTTCAGGGTTATCCTCGGCCTCTTTGTTGCCTCTCTGATCAATGCTCTCCTTGCACGGTGTGAGAGTTTTGGTGGGCGGCCCTCTCTTGGCAGGTGTGTTGTCGTGGCATATATTTTCCATTTTAAAATAATGGATTTAATGGTGCTTCGTGGGATGTTCAAAGTCTGTGAGATTTTTTTATAACCCAACCCTTTCTCATACTTTTCCACAACTTTGTCCCTGACCTGTTTGGAGAGCTCCTTAGTCTTCATGGTGTCTTTTTATCGCTTAGAAATGCCACTTGCTGTGGTATGGAAGACTGAGGCCTTCTACAACAGGTGTATATATACAGTACAGAGATAATGAGGCACTTGATTGCACACAGGTGAACTTTATTTAAATAATTGTGTGACTCTGAAGGTCTTTGTTTGGGCTAAATAGCAAAGGGGGTGAATACATATGCACACACGTTTTAAAAGATGCTCTTTTTTTTTCACTTCACCAATTTTGACTGACTTTGTTTGGGGTCTTGCCATAAAATCCCCCAAAAAAATATTATTTTATTTTTGTTTTTCTTTGCAAGAAAATAGGAAAAATTGCAAGGGGGGTGAATACTTTTGCAAGGCACTGTATGTAGACCGTCTTCCCCCTGATATGGTGTCGCTGTAGGGATTCCCCCTCTATCTGCCTATAATTCTGATATTATTACTCCCCTGTCCACCACACATGCAGCCTGTGTGACATCCCTTGATATATGTGTTAGTATGTGTATGTATGTATGTATGTATGTATGTATGTATGTATGTATGTATGTATGTATGTATGTATGTGTGTATGTATGTATGTATGTATGTATGTATGTATGTATGTATGTATGTATGTGTATATATGTGCATGTAAATGATTGTATTTGGTATGTAATTGATGTACTGTTGCCTCCGGGAGAGGGGTCGGTGGGATGGGTTGGAATGGGGATGGGGCTGGGTTGAGGGAAAGTGGGTAAGGGTTATTTTGTAAAAGGAAAATGAGTTAGTCTAGGGTAGTCTAGACACTATTATCTTCACCTGAACTTCTCTAATATATTTCTCTCTCTTCCTGTCCACTGAGATCTTGACTGGTGATGTACGGGTCTTGTTCCCATCACTGGGTGTGTGTCTTTGTTTTGCAGTTGGCTACATGATGCTGCCTCTCTTTGCTTACTTTATACCTGATTGCTATCTCTCTGCCTGGCCTCCTCTAGCAACACACTCTCACTCCCTAAACGTCCAGGAGCGACGCTTGGTCAGGGTCCCGTGGCGTGCAGTTGGGACGCACCGAAGGCTCCTTCAGCTTCATAAACGTACGCAAAGAGCTTTCAACTGATTGCAATGTATTCCCATTTGCGGCGGTATTTGACGCTCATGGAAGCACCGCATCCGTTTATGTCGGCGGCTGTTTAAAGGCAATGTGAGCGTCCATTCCCATTGGATAACGGAGGATTTTACACCCGGAAGTAAGTATTCTCCTTACTGTCGATTGATTTTACAGTGATATCTGCACTACTCATCAACTCAAAAACACCAGATTATCCTTGTTAATTACACAACATTGATTGTTTTAAATTGTGTGCAATGCTTTTGTATTTTTCCCCTTCGATTCGGAGAAACAAATATTTTTTTCTGAGTTTAGGATGGCAGAAGACACTACACTACCCAGAATCCTCAGCTATCGTTTGGGACTACACCATGTGCTTTGTTTGACAAACCCCGTGATTAGTTCTCAAGCTCTGTGATTGGATGTTGGAGTGGCAGTGCGCGAAGTTTACACCGCGTCAAACAGCACTTTGAAATGGAATGAAACCCATCGATGGCACACTATCCAAATCAAGACTCGAACTTGTCCTACCCCCCCCCCCCCCCCCCCCTCTTAGGTCACAGGCTCCTCCAACAGTGCAACACAATAAAACAGATACACAGAAAAAATAGTGCAAGTAAATACAAAAAGAAAAATAGTAAAAAGTTAAATAGTGTAATAAGAGTCTATATACAAGTGATTGGAATATGATATATTAGACAAATAATTTCTAATAGCAGCCAGATGAATGTTATGGATGTTTCAACGTTCAGGTGTTTAATAGTCTTCTGGCCTGTGGGGTGAAACTGTCCCCGAGTCTGGTGGTTTTAGTGCGGATGCTGCGGTACCGCCTGCCAGACGGCAGCAGACAGAACAGTTTGTGGCTGGGGTGATGGGGGTCTTTTATAATCTATAATTTAGGGCTTTCTTTAAGGTTAACCTGGTATTTTTACTACATTTATTTTAGTTACTTTACAGATTTGGATTAATGATGTGAAATATAAACAACCCTTAAATCAGACTTTAGTTACACCTGATTAAAATTCAGTGAAGGTGATTGTCAAGTGCAAACAATCAGGCGAGATATTTGATAGTGGGTGCTTGAGAAGACAAAAAATGTATCTGCAGATCCCTATAAAGCATATTCATTACTCGTTATCCTCTAATTGTTCATCAAAAACTGTATATAATGGCTATTTTGCACATCCCTTTCAAGATTTCAAGATTTTCAAAGGTTTATTGAAATACCATATACACCAGTGGTTCTCAAACTTTTTTCAATAATGTACCCCCTTTGAAAAGAAAATTCAGCCAAGTACCCCCTGGTCAGCGTAAAAACAATTTTTTAGGGAAAAAAGCCTATATAAAGAGGTACAGTAGGGCGCTGCACCATCAGTGTCTGATTTATTAAAACAACAACCTTGTAACACTTAAATGCTACATTTCAAATGTTTACAATCCATCACTAAATTCATGGCAAACCAATTTTAACATCATGCAATAACGCTAAGACGACATTAGTTGCATTGAACTGATCTTTTTAATAAGTTGTACTTACAATGTAGTGAGAAACATGGGCTTGTGCTTCACTGAGGATCTTTGTCATTCTGACAGGGAGGCAAACTGCAGTTATTACACTTCGCCAGGGGCGTCGCCTGGACCTGAAAACATTCGGGGCTTAGCCCACAGTGGCGGCGGCACTACAGTGGCATTTTTTACTGCAACACTCCCCACACGCACACACACAGTACACCCGCGACTGTTACAATGAAGGCTCGATAATCAGCTCACGGCATATAGGCAGGGGTAAAGTGGTATTTTTTATGAGTGGGGGGCTCACCTCCTCGAGGGGGATCCGGGGGGATGCTCCCCCGGGAAGATTTTTTTTTAAATATTGAAGTTAGATGCATCAATCTGGTGCACTTTGAGAGCAAAATGAAGAGATCTATGGATACCTCTCTCAACACCCATATGAAGCAGAACTGTAAACAGATGTACTTTTTCTTTATGGATATTTTACAAATCACTCTCCTTTTAAACTCTATTCTTGTTTTACTGCCATATAGTATTTCATAACTGTTTTTCCTTTATTCTCTTATTTTTTTTATAACTATAATGATCATATGAAGGTGTGCGGAAATAATCTTTTGAATAATTTGTGACCAAACCGTTTGAGACCCACTGAGATAACTTAGACTAAAGTTATGTATCTAAACACTCAGAGTCCTTTAGCTCACCTGAGTCTGAGAGGAGAGGACTCTCCTCCAGCTTCTTGTGGAGCAAACAGCTCCATATGTCCGTTAGTGCAGCTAGCTAACCAGATGCTAACAACACGGTCCATGCTGGCACGGTCCCTCCCTCTCCCTCTCTCCCCCTCTCTCTCTCTCTCACATGCGCTATTGCCACACACACACACAGAGCCGAGCTTGAATGACACAAGCACACGTTTATTTCCATGCAACTCTCTGATTGGTCTGGTGTCATGCCTCTGTTGCATTCAATGAACACGGGAAATTACAGTGCTGCCGTCCTCTCTTGTGTCATGATGAGGTTCACGTAAAGCACGGTTAATGTATTATATTATTGAGGGAGAATTGTCCGGGGCTACAGAAAAAACATTCGGGGCTAAAGCCCCGGATGCCCAGGCCAGGCGACGCCACTGCACTTCGCGTTTTGAAATATGTGTAACTCTGTTAATATAAAACCCACACTGCTCAAACTTCGTTACTTTTCCTAAAATTGGTATATTTATTTATTTATTTATTTATTTTGGGGTGTGGGGAATGAAGAGAAATATATATGAGCATTTTATGAGCATGGGATTTTGACCCCTCATATAAACATATGCATAATGCTGCGCTATACTTTGCGGCCACACGCCGTTGCCAAGCATCGCTTATTGTTTAGGTCCTTTGATAAGCAAGCAGTCATATAATTAACTAGAAGTAGCTAGATCTGATAGATTTGGACATAAACGTGAGTGAAGTATAACCGGACGCAAGAGAGAGATCAGATCATAACGGAGAACACGCAGGTCTTCCGGATCACAGCTCCCCCGCTGTGACGGACCGGTGAGCGGAGCAAAATACACTAAGAGTTAGACCTAACACACTTAGCTAGTTTATCTACTCTGGAACTAGCTAAACTAGTTATAAATATATGTATTCTTTACTGTCGGGTCACTTAGTACAGGTTCAGCGAGCTGCACGAGACTGACGGGCTGTCAGGAGAGGGAAAGAGAGAGAGAGGGAGAGGAAAAGAGAGCACCCCATTTATTTTTCCCATTTTATTATCCAGAATTACTGTAAACTTTTGAATAAAGTAGTTAATCTACTATTAGTAGTTTGTTTAAATGCATTACTTATGTTGTTTTTTCATTAACATAAAATAAATCTCACGTACACCCTGCAGTACTCCAACGTACTCCTAGGGGTCCGCGTACCCCCATTTGAGAACCACTGATATACACAACTACGGTGTAGTTGTGCAATGATGACAAACTTGGGTCCTCAACAAGAGATCTATCAATATGTGTGTACCTCCACCATTAAACTGTCATATTCTGCACATTTCATATTCTATCTACATACATCTTATAAGAGTATAATAAATATGTATGATATCGGTTAAAATAAGTGCTTCAATATAGTTAACATTGCAGGAAAGTTGATTGTCAAGTCCCAAAACAAACCATGCAATATATTAAACGTTAAGTACTGTACTTTGTCAGGCTTAATATAGATACCCCCAAAGCTTTTTGCTTACATGTATTTAAAAGAAGACCTTAACCTAAAGTAGTATATAATGTTTAAATAAAGCCTAATAAGTTTGTCTTTTTTGCACATCCTCCTATTAATATCTTTGTACATCCGGCACTAAACTGTTTTATTCTAGATACCATTTACAGTATCTTCTTGATATTTTCTATTCTATATTTCTATCATTGACCTTCTACTTTCCTCCTATTTTGTATATACTCTTAATATTTAAATGTTTTCATAAAATATAACACATTCAAAAGTGCTTTACAAAAATGAAAGACATTAAGAAAAAGGCATTTTAAACAGTCATTAAAAAGCAACACAATCTACCTGCATTGCAATTACTCTAAACGTGTAATAATGTGCTTTAACCAGTAGGTGGTTTGGGTTAAAAAGCTGTCAAGTTTACAGTGTTAACAAAATAAAATATACTGCTGTTTCCGGTTTAGTTTACGACGGATATATTTAGGGCCCGAGCACGGAGCGCTAGGACCCAACGGCGTCCTAGCACGAAGTGCGAGGAACCTATTATTTTCCTACGTATTCCTATTATTAGGGCCCGAGCACGGAGCGCTAGGACCCAACGGCGTCCTAGCTCGAAGTGCGAGGAACCTATTGTTTTCCTACGTATTCCTATTATTAGGGCCCGAGCACGGAGCGCTAGGACCCAACGGCGTCCTAGCACGAAGTGCGAGGAACCTATTGTTCTTCGTGGAATTATTCTTCGTAATTTTTCTGCTACTGTTTCCTGTTTTTTGAGGCCTAATAATTTTGCACGTACGCCAGGACCGGTGAAACATTTTATATTCTGGAGTCAATGGGTTAAATATTCTAACCTGCTCGCTCGCGCCACCTATCAAAATCCCATTTCGGAATAAATGTACAAAGTCGCACCGTAACTCCGAATGAGCTGAAATTTTGCACACATATCCGGGTGGACCTGCTCTACAAATAATCCTCTTGGAACCCTAAGCTCCGCCTACATTGTTTTTTTTTAATTAGCATAGTTTACATAAACAGTTCAATATTCACTTAAATTTCAATTTTCAGTTTTTCAACACCAAACTTCGTATAGCATCGGTGGAGGGTCAGACACATTGCCGTACAAAATGACCATGTTCAGACGATAGATATTGCCACCATGAATCAAAACGTACTCGCAAAAAGGCGGGGCTTAGAAAGAAATGCTCATAACTCATCAACAATGTATACAAACATCACAGATTTTGGTGGATAGGTTCAGTCTGTCTTGGGGAATAGGCACACCAAATAATTTTCATTAAGGACTTTAGGGGGCGCCAAAAACACCACCAATTTATAACTCAAGAACGTATGGACGAATGTTTTTTATTTTTTTTACACATACTCTGGGGGTGACTACTAACTGAGATTTAAAGTATCGCAACAAATGCAGAATGTGGGCGTGGCCTATACATTTTTTTTAGATTGCGATAGCATAAAATGAACATCGTACGCAACACTTGGGACACACGTCACAGCCCACGACCTTTTTGAGAATGTAAAAAAAAAACGTAATTCTTCAAAAAAAACTGCCCACTAGAGCCCCCTATTGTGTGGTAGTCACATATAGTTTCTCAGAACTTCACGAATTTTGGCACAGACATTCCTCATGGAATTGTGGACACATTTCTAAATAGCTTCCATTAGCCCCGCCCCCCAGGAAGTCGGCCATTTTGAAAAATGTGCGTTTTTCATGCATTTTAAGCACATTCTTGCGAACTCCTCTTAGGGGAATGATCGGAAAAATTCCAATCCAGGACAACTTCAGCCCCTATCCAATATGATACTTAATTGCGGAGCACATTTTTGAAAAATTACTCGTGGAGGTCGTAAGCTAACAGCGAATACACCATTTTTGACGATTTACATGTCGCAAATTGCTCCAAACTGCTCCAAATTACTCAAATATAGTTTTTCCGATATTCACGAAACGCTGTATACACATTGCTATTATGATTGCACATATATTTCAAATTGGTTTTCATTAGCCCCGCCCCCCAAAAAGTCGGCAATTTTTAAAAATGTGCGTTTTTCATGCATTTTAAGCACATTCTTGCAAACTCCTCCTAGGGGAATCATCGGAAAAATTCCAATGCAGGACAGGTTCAGCCCCTAGCCAATGTCATGAAAAATTGCGGAGTACATTTTTGATATATCAATCGGGGAGGTCGTACGCTAACAGCGAATACACAATTTTTGACGATTTACATTACTCCAAACTACTCGCATATAGTTTTTCCAATATTCACGAAACGCTGTATCCACACTGCTATTGGGATTGCACACATATTTCAAATTGCTTTTCATTAGCCCCCAGAAAGTCAGCCATTTTGAAAGATTTGCGTTTTTCATGCATTTTAAGCACATTTTTGCAAACTCCTCCTAGGGAAATAATCGGAAAAATTCCAATCCAGGACAATTTAAGCGCATATCCAATGTGATACTACATTGCGAAGGAATAGTTGATCGCTTCAACATGGAGCTCGTAAGCTAACGGAGAATGTACAATTTTTGACCATTTATATGTCAGATACTACCTTAAAGGGGACCTATCATGCAAAATGCACTTTTGTACGTCTTTTATACATGAATATGTGTCCCCGGTGTTCCAGGGAACTCACCAAGTGTCAGAAAACACAACCCTCTCTATTTTCCTCCATACCCAAATCTCTAAAAAAGGGGCTGCAACGGATCTGATCAAAACTGATCCAGATTTGAACACTGTCCTGACATCAGGACAGTGGCGCTACGGCTATTGGGCCAACTCCACCAATCAGAAGGAGACAGCCACGGCCATTGCCGTTCGAAAGCGCTGGAGACGCTGTAGTACATATGCCAGGCCTGTAGGTGGTGCTGTTCTCACAGAATCAGCCCTTGCAAAAACAGAGCTAAAAAAGGCAAGGCAAGGCAAGGCAAGGCAAGGCAAGGCAAGGCAAGGCAAGGCAAGTTTATTTATATAGCACCTTTCAACACAAGGCAATTCAAAGTGCAAATTGAGCGAAATGAGGCATGGCTAAAATGCATGATCTGTTTGGTATTTTGAAAAAAAATAAGTATAAATATGCCTTATATCGGTATGGTCCTACACTATATTATTCAAATATAGCATGATAGGTCCACTTTAACCTACTGAGACCCGCCTGTCTGCCCGGCACATCAACTCTCACACACACGCACACACACACACACACACACACACACACACACACACACACACACACACACACACACACACACACACACACACACACACACTCACTGAAGTAAAAAGATATGATTCTACACTGTATTGAAGTAAACATGTATTATTTTGAATTGTATTTTAGTGAACATGTATTGTTTGAACTGTTTTAGGTAATCACAAACGGGTTTTGATAATCACTTAGAATAGGAATGTTATTCTCACTTTTAAACTCACTGACTCAGAGATTCTGTGTTTCACACACCAACATCGCTCCTTATCACCCCTAAAAGCCAGATGTTGTTTTTAAGTCGTTAAAGACATCGTTAAATAGGTGAAGAAAAGTTTAAATGTCTGAAAAGGGATGGTTTATGTGAAGAACTGATGGGAAAGGAAGAGAGTTAAGATTCGAATCAAAGATAGAGGTTGACTTTTGACCTTAGGGGACTTTGGAATTCCAAATTCTGGTGACGAACTATTGAACTCGACCAGAAGGGAATCCAGCCAGTCAGGACACTTGGGGGAGGTGATCAGCTTACACAGCTCCTCCTCACGGAACTCTGATTCGCTTGGGAGGAAAATGGGAAGGAAGAGTCGACAAATCTCCGTCCCAAAAATAGATATGAATACTGATGCTTTTGTATGTAAAAATGCTTTTTGGTTTGGTGAGTTGGTTTGATCCCGACACATCTGTGTCCGCATCGCATCACAAACCTGAAGTCCGGAGTACTTGAGTACTCTGTATAACTTGTATATGTGTTTGGTTTCCTACCAGAAGTAAACTCAGATAATTTGTTATAACTTTGATTCCGGTGTTTTCAATTCCTTTCTTAATTTAATAGAGATCCAGCCTCATCCAACGAACGGCGCGTAGCAGAGGTGTTCTGCTCCAACATCACGCACGCACGCACACACGCACACACGCACTCACCTACTGTTTGTCCAACAACGCCCTTTGCTGGCGGCATATTCATTACAACAGACACCTATACACTCCATAACCCTAGCCCTAACCCTACTGTTTATTTGTAGATATCTCCTAAAGCCTACAAATAAAGTGTGAAATGTAGGCCTGTTACATATATTATTGAGCGATATATATTATAAACACTGTTCTGCTTTCTGCACTGACCTCAGTAGCTGTTCTCACTGTAAACATCGCGTCACAATGAAAGCAGTTGTATAGAAAATAGCCTAACATCCAGGGGACATGTGATTAGTGAGTAAACAAACGGTAAAGGGCAGAATAGTTTCCGGTCTATTCTGAGGCCCGATCTCTGTAGATGAATAAAAAACTATGACAGATGTGTAATATTTAATGCAGCCGAACCATTTATTACAATGCATTCATGTGATGACTTTCAAAGAGTAAAGCAAGCACTGCTGAATAAAGTATGATTTTATCTTTTACGAAACGTTTTTATTTATATGGAATGCAGTTGGAGGTCAACCAATCACAGAGCTTGAGAACTAATCACGGGGTTTGTCAAACAAAGCACATGGTGTAGTCCTAAACGATAGCTGAGGATTCTGGGTAGTGTAGTGTCTTCTGCCATCCTAAACTCAGAAAAAATATTTGTTTCTCCGAATCGAAGGGGAAAAATACAAACGCATTGTACACAATTTAAACCAATCAATGTTGTGTAATTAACAAGGATAATCTGGTGTTTTTGAGCTGATGAGTAGTGCAGATATCACTGTAAAATCAATCGACAGTAAGGAGAATAGTTACTTGCCTTTAAACAGCCGCCGACATAAACGGATGCGGTGCTTCCATGAGCGTCAAATACCGCCGCCGATGGGAATACATTGCAATAAGTTGAAAGCTCTTTGCGTCCGTTTATGAAGCTGAAGGAGCCTCGGCGCGTCCCAACTGCACGCCACGGGACCCTGACCAAGCGTCGCTCCTGGACGTTTAGGGAGTGAGAGTGTGTTGCCTCTACATACCTCTCTGGTGGTGGGTTGTACTCAAAACAAGCAAAGTTTATCTCACCATACATCTATCCATTTCTCTCCACCCATGTCAGGCTGGATCATGCTGGCAGCAGGCTAGGGAGGTAGGCCTCCTTACCTATGTCTTCCCAGAGCATATTCTGAGTGTCTTGGTAGGTTGAAGTGCCTGGAAAACCTCCAGCTTACATGTCCTGCTGGCTGCCACTGAAATACTTCTCACGCCGACTCTGTCATCTTTATCTTACTCCTTGGAGTGTCACTGTATCTTATTCCAGTGGTTCCCAAACGGTGTGCCGCGGCACACTGGTGTGCCTTGAGGCAAGTCCGGGTGTGCCGTGGGATTTTGTGACAACCATACGTTATTATTGCAATATACAACTACACAAAAATAATTATTTTTTAATTTACTATATCAGTACTTTGTATGCACTCATTTCATAATACAGAGGCAAACTCTATACCTAAAAACAATTCTTTAAAAAAAAATCCTCACAGAACCCCATATTTCGCTGTTAACGCAGTTGCACAGGTGGGAATTATAAGACCGTGACACATCAAAGGCTGAAGGACAACATTAAAACAGAGAAACACGCAAGAGGGAAAATGGAGCACTTTCTTGTGCGGAGCAAACCACCAACCACCAGTGCAGAGACTGCCGACAACCCACCACCGAAAGAAAAGAGGAAAAAAACTGTCAGCAGACAGTATCATGAAAGTTACCTGTCTTATGGCACTGCAGGCGAGCGGCAGATTTTCCCTACAAATAGACGAATCTACTGACATAAGTGGGGCTGCCCAACTTCTGGCAAACGTCAGATATGTTGATGCTGACTCTATCAAAGAGATGTTTTTCTTCTGCAAAGAAATAGAAAGCCATACTACGGGAGAAGAAATATTCAGGGTAACTAATAACTATTTAAAAGAGAACAGTCTGACCTGGAATATGTGCGTCAGTCTTTGCACAGATGGTGCAGCAAGCATGACGGGGAGAGTGAAAGGATTTATTGCTAAGGTGAGAGCACAAAACCCACATATCGTGACAAACCACTGTATTTTGCATCGAGAGGCATTAGTTGCCAAAACCATGCCCCCGGAGTTGACTGAGGTGCTGAATCAGGCTGTGCAGATGGTGAATTACATCAAATCAAGGCCCCTGAAATCTCGCCTCTTCTCCCAGCTGTGCGCCGAGATGGGAGCCGACCACCAAAGCCTGATCCTCCACACAGAGGTACGTTGGCTGTCACAGGGGAAAGTCCTATCCCGTCTTTATGAGCTTCGGGAAGAGCTTTTGGAGTTTTCACGTGAACACGCTGTCCCACATAAAGACAAGCTCGCGGATGAGAGGTGGTGCGCCAGGCTGGCTTACCTCGCAGACATATTTGGGCATCTCAACGAGTTAAACGAGTTAAACGTCAAGCTTCAGGGCAGGAATGAAAACATGTTATCATCCACAGACAAGATTCGGTTCTCTACTCTGGTTTACATGAAGAACAACAGGAGGTCACGGCTCTCTGTTGAACAGGTGACTTGCAAGTGGCCCTCTCCTCAGTGCCACTACACTTCTAAAAGTGGGAAATTAATAATCTTTTTTCTCAAAGCAATGATAAACCTGTGAGATGGATGTAGAAAAGTCAGAATCAATACAGATGTTTTTTATTTTAAAGAAAATTCAGATTGAACATATTAAAAAACTGTAAATTATAGTGTCCGTCCAACATTTATTTTTTACTTATAGGGAAAACCACCCTTGAATGATGGGATGGTAGACTAAAAGCTTTAGGAATCCAAAGTACAACATATAATAAGTACCCTGTATCAAGATTGATGCAAAACAAGTGACATTTGACTTTTTGAGAGAGGTTTAGCAAAAGAAACTCCACCTCTGGGGTGATTTGGGTGGAAATGGGCGTTTTTGCCGTTTCTCTGGAACCCATTGGTCGATTTTGATGATTGACATCTCTTTTGCGGCTTTCACACCAGCGCTTTTCCCTTTCTATCTCCTAGCTAGAGCTTTTCTGGTTCAGCTCCGGTTTCCCTTTTCAGCTCCCGCTCTGTTCACACCGCCCAGAGCTGCCGCTGCTGCGTCATGACGTCACCGTTTACATCGCTGATTTTCTCCCCAACTGAGCTCACAACAACAACGGGCCGGGGACTGCGTCGGGTCGATGATCGTGTTGCTTTTACGAAGCCAGATTAAATTAAATAACGACTTCTCCAACCTTATACTTTTCTCCAGAGTGCCGTGGTTCATTGTTTATTAATGTGTTTCAGCGGCATTTACCGACCGCTGCAGTGCTGGCTGCTCTTCCACGGGAGTTTATTCTCCCGTTAGCTCCGGGTTAGCTCACACGGCTCTAAAGCAGTGGTTCCCAAACTTTTTGTGCCCAAGGCACACCAAAGGACAAGTAAAAATCTCAAGGCACACCTATTGTGCAAAATAGCCCTTATAACACGTGTTATCACTCATATCATGTAAAATATCTGTAAATGTGCATAATTATTTACTAATGCCAAATAAAATGTGACAAAGACAACTATATTACTCGTGAAATATTTATTAACGAAATATTTCAGAAATTAATTTGAAACTTTATCAAATTAGGCTTCATCAAAGCAGCAACACACTCATTTAAACCAGACAGGTCACAAAATAAAAAATGAGGCAAAGGTAACTCAGCAGAAATTCAGCACAGAGAACTGTCAATGCAAGGAAGCTGCACTGTCCATGGTCCTGAACTACAAATGATAAATGTAACATTTCAGCAATCAGCATTGAAACATGTGCTATTGTAAATATTTTACAATATTTATTACTGGAAATGTCATTTTCGAGCCTGAGACCTGAAAAACAGGGATGGGGTTTAACAGGTTAAGGGATAATGTGCAGCGAGGCGGTCATTATGGGTAAAAGAACACCCTACAGGCTGATCAGGAGGCCGACGTGAAGCGGAGGGCTCTTGATCAGCATGAATGACCAAGTCGCTGCACATTATCCCGCTTATTACAAGGCCACATTCTCAACAAAGTAACGACATGACTCCCAATATTAATTGAAATGCTTTTATTGATTTAAAAAATAGTATTATTGATTTAAAAAGTAGTTTTATTGATTTAAAATGACATGCATCCGCTGAAAAAAATAGTCCGTTGTTACCGTTTGAACTACGTAGCAACAGCATAGCGTTTTTTTTTTTATTATAAATAAACTGTGAACTTTAATGCTACGATGTATGTGATGTCAGATTTTAACCACACAAAAAAATCGTAGGCTACGTCAAATTAATTAATGTGATACTTGACAACACTCATGTCTATCTATCTATCTATCTATCTATCTATCTATCTATCTATCTATCTATCTATCTATCTATCTATCATACACTGTATATATATATATATATATATATATATATATATATATATATATATATATATATAGTATAAATAGAGTATAAAACTACACCACTGCAATGATGATGAATACAGTAGTGTGAGAAAAATGATTGGGTTATTTTGTTACATTTTACATCCACTAATAATCAATATGTTTAATCTCTTTCATTATAATAAACATTTATATTTTCCATATTTTTCAATGCACCTTTTTCTTCTGCTCTATATTTCTGTGTTTGACTCTTGCAGTATTTTGCCTGTATGTGTTGTGAGGATCTGCAGTACTTCCTCCTTCTTTTCCCCTTCTATGTTTGTCTGTCTTCCTGGCTGGGCGTGGCTGACCTACATTCTGATTCCCGCCAACTCACCTCCACTGCTGTTGTTCATCTCACTGATTGCCACTACTCACCTGCACCTGCTTAAAACCCTGGTTCCCATCCTCAGACTTCGCCAGTTCTTCGTTTATTCTTCAGTGATCCACACACCTGCCGCTCTGCTTGCCACGTCCAGCCTCCGACTCCTCGTCTGTGTTTCCTCCGTGCCTCCACGCACACCAGCTCATCCTGACTACATTCGCCAGCTCTGGATCTCCGGCTCTCCACGCCGGTGCTCCCTCCGTGCATCTCCGCACCTCCGTTTCCCCCTGGGCTATCCAGCTCCACGTCTTCCTTCTCTGAGCTCCTCTCTACTCCTTGCCTGTGCCGTGGTCAAATAAAGACTATTGTTTGACACTTCACCACTGTCTCCGTCTAGTGTTTGCGTAGCGGGTTCTCATCTCCAGTCACTTCTCGGGAAGCGTAACATGTGTATTTCGTCATAATAAGTCATATGTTCATTGTATGCTTCAACACCTTCCAATTAAATAGCCTACTTGGTTATATTCTGATTCTGATTGTGTATTTTCTTTATTTCTCCTCCCAGGTAACGTGATGTCATTCCCGGAGCCCAGACCTCAGGCTCCTCAGCTTCCTCAACACCTTCTGAGGAGCATCGACTGCCAAGAATTACACCAAACAAATACTGTATGTTTTGTTAAGTCAGTAGAATATGATTTGCAGGTAGGGATATCTCTGCAGCTCCACCATTCCTTGTTCAAATGTTGTATTTATTAACTCAAACCAATACAGAACAGAAAGAGAAAAAAGTAAACGCATGAAGTACAGAACAAAAGAGAAGGGTCAGAATAACAGGTGCAAACAACAAAGCAAAATAGATAATTGCAGTGAGTTGTGATGGTTATAAACTTAAAGAGTAACAAAGACATTTACAAATTCAATTGGTGATAATGGAACTTTTACATAACAAATATGGATGAATAAGAATGTGTGAACATTAAGGCCGTACACACACCAAAGAGACATTTACTTTACACGCTCTTGGTAATGGTTTTCCATCAGTGAAATACGGCTCTTTACTGAAACCTAGTGGCAGCAGAATGAAACTGCAACTACATCAGCAAACACATGTTCCTCTCCAATATCCCGATGTGCTTTTCAAAAACAACATTTATTTTGGAATTTGGAATGAATCCAACAAGTAGTTGTTGATATTTCAGTCTAGACAAGAAGAAGAACATTGTAAAGAAATATTATTTGAATAAAGTTGATAAATGTACAAAACAATGGAAATTGGTTTGTTATTAGTAAATTATAACTCTGTAGTAATATCTACATTTTCCAACAAGCCAGCAGTTAGGGATCAGATCCCTTATTGCAACATCTCTACATTTTGTAATTTTTTTGAGGCAAAAATCATGTTACACAAGAAATATTTACAATTCAGTACATTAAGCTGTGAAATACTTAACAAAATCTTTACATTTGAGCCATTCAGATTAATAAAAACTAGGCTGAAAACTCATGGCCTCATTCATGGAGAGGTCCATCCTGAGACATGTATTTAAAAAATCCATATTACCCTGTGTACATAGAAATGTGATTGTAAAAGAACAGAAGTATCATCCTTCAAAAGCAACGCCTGCTGTGTTTATCTGGATTTGTTGACCGTGCTGTACAATGCAGCTGGATCCTCTTCAGGGTCCTGACCTCTGGTCCTGAGAGATAAATGATGTATTTCTTAGTGGTAATAATAATGCAAAAGGAATTAAATGATATGTGACTAATGGTCCTGTGTGAGGATCTGCTCACCTCGGGGCAGCACTGCTGAACTTGACGGCAGCGTACTCCGGGACTTCCTGTTGCTCCGTGTGTCTGAGGGGCTGAGCTGCTCTCATGTTGGAGTAAAGAGGATCTGCCCGGTTGTTGGAGAAGTGAACGCTGGCATACTGAAGGTCATCCTGCTGCTCCGGCTGATCAGGCACACACTGCAGGGAGGAAAACACTTTCAGCTACACATTTTTACATCAATAGATATTTCATTTACAGAGGAATGGACCCAGGGCAGAAAAGGCCAAAGCAACAGCAGCTGTGGTTATGATGGACAAATATCCCTGCTTTATCAACATGCTGATGTATGACAGAAAAGATTAAAGGATAAAAGATAGGAAAACTTCTGGATGTACTTGAAATGTACTCATGTCTAAGAGGAGAATCAAAGAGATTGTGATAGAAATTAACTTTTTATAGAAGGATGTAAAAGAGCAGCAAGAGGCCCTTCTCTGTCAGATCCATTTTCTATAAGCACTTAAAGACCACCATCATTATAAATTGAGTGTAATGTGTTTTCTTTTGTACTAGATTAATTACGTAAGCATCTATTCTCACCTCTTCCCTGTTGTCCGCTCTCTCTTCAGGCTCAGACGAGTCTCTGGAAGCCCTCTTTCTTCTAGTAAGGAGAGTTTATGAAGAAAAAGAAGATCAAATGCTGACACCAGACAAACAGACTTTTAATGATTTAACAAACAATGATTAAGATGAACAGATCTGCTCACCTGATCCACAGGAAGACAGAGAGAGAAATGACAGCCAGGAGAACAACAGGGATTGTTAAAAAAGCTGGTAGTAGGTTCCATGATCCTCCTGAGAAACAGTGATCAACAGAGAACAGATGGTTAATACAGCTGTGTTTCTCATATATGGATACAACGACCCCTAGGGGCACTTTGGAGTATTACAGGGGGTGTGTAATATAATAGATAATAATAGAATAGAATTGCAGGGATGAAACCCTCTGTAATGGTCACACTTGCAGAGCACACAGCACACACAGTGACATCTGTTCTCTGCTTTTAACCCATCCTAGTACTTGGAGCAGTGTAAGACTATATTTTCAACCTTCCTATTCCTAAAAAAAACTAAAAAACTATAATTTATTGTAAAAGTAATGTTAATCAAAAAACACATGTCCAATGTTCAAGAAGCTGAAACAAATGCAAATACATTCTTGATATTGTTAGTTTTGTGATGAACGGGTGATTATACTCCATTATTTCCTTCTCAATACCGATGGAATATCTCTCAGCCTGTGGGCACTTGCACTTGGCATAAGCTTCACAAAACAGACACAACTCTCACTCTTGAGTGCACAGGGAATGACTGCACCCCATACTGAATCTGGACCCTCAGGATAATTATTCCCTTATGTAAAAGAAAGAAAACAACCCCTATCCCGAACCGGAAAGGTACATTTGAACACACACTCCTTTTTCAGCATCCTACCAAGACAATGTGACTGAAAACAAACAAGCTGATAAGTGTGTGGTTGTAGATGAATGCATAAAACTTACCTGCCACAACAATCAGATGTAAGGTGGAGTTACTATGTCCTAACGTGTTCTGGGCTTCACAAGAATAACTCCCACTGTGTTCAGCTCTGAAGTCAGTGATGATGAAGATCTGTCCTGAAGCTTTTGGAGAGTCGTCATCCTCCTTGTACCAGGTGTAGTTAGCTGCTGGGTTAGCATCACTGCTACAGGTCAGAGTCACTGAACTGCCCTCCTCTATCTCAGCAGAGGGACTCACTGACACAGAGGGAAGCTTTGGAGCATCTGGAGGAAATACAATAAATCAACAAAAGATTACAAATACATCATGTTGAATTGAGTATTGAAATGAGACGTAGTTATTTGTGTGGGTGCATCTGAAATATGGAAGTGTTTTTTGACTGGTATAGAGCTGAAGAAAACAATTATGTTGTGTATATACAGTATATCGTTTTCTGTATTACTGCTGGCTTGAATACCCTGACCATACGTGCAGATTTGGGAGCCAATTGTAGATAAAACTTCATTTTCATCCTCTACTGTAGCTGCTCTCCATCTCATTGACCTACAGCAGCAGACTGTGAACAAAGTAGTCATTGGTTGCATGATGCTTTTTAAATCATCTGGGTTTTACTCACATTTCACATCAATAAAGATGGATTCAGATCTTCTACTCCACAGCAGATTCTCAGCTCTGCAGTAATACTGTCCAGAGTCAGAGGACAGGATGGAGCTGAGGACGAGACGTGGTCCTTCATTGACAGAAGAAAGGTCTTCACTTCCATCCTCCTTGTACCAGGTGTAGTTAGCTGCTGGTTAGCATCACTGCTACAGGTCAGAGTCACTGAACTGCCCTCCTCTATCTCAGCAGAGGGACTCACTGACACAGAGGGGAGCTTTGGACCATCTGGAGGAGATGTGTTTAAAGTTATTAACATTAAAGGGTAGATATAATGGCAACTTGCAAATGTCCAGAGGGACAAAGCAGGAAACGTTTTTCACAAACACAATGCAAAACATTTTAAAGCTTTGGAGCATCTGGAGGAGATAACATGAACACATTTCACATTTAATTCCACGTTGGAAGATATTTTAATGAATAATAGTTTAATAAAACACAGAGTGGGTGGTTAACTTGATTCCATCCTTTATCAGAAATCTAAAAACTTTGAGGGAAAGTGTTAATCTTTATGTCATGGAAGAAGTGACTAGAGAAAACCTAGAGCCCTGGTTCAGTGTCTTTGGACACTGCCATGTCTGCTGGCGACCTCTGGTGGGTAAATAGATACATGAGTGCAATGATGATATATGTTATACTGTATGTTAATGTTATTATGTTAGTGGAAGACTTTGAGTAAACTCACACACTGAAGGAGAGGGGAAGTCCTCATATCCCTTTAAAGCACAGGAATAACTGTCTGCTGAACCATATCTGAAGTTTGCATAAGAAGATGTGTCTTCCTTCACTTCCTGTCCATTCTTAGACCAGATGTAGGAAGTGTTACCAAGTGGACAACTGCTGAGACACTGAAGGAGAGTAGACGATCCTGATCTGCTCACATGCACCTGGAGATCTGAATAAAGGTACAAACATAAGCAAAAAATATCAATAATGTTCATGTATCAAAATAAAAATAAAATGTTAAATGTTTAAAGAGTACAATTTCAGATACCTGTGACGGACAAAGTGACTGGAGGACCCCAGTATGCATCTAGGTTTGTTGTGAACCTGAACCAGTACTCAGCTGAGTCGCTCTCTCTCAGGTTTCTGATTCTCAGAGTGCAGATGTTGTTTTCACAGCGATCCTCTACACGACCTGCATACTCTGAGTCTGTGGTCAGATCTACACGTTTACCATCTTTCTGTTCAGTGAACCAGAATGTTTTCTCTAATGTGTTTACACCACCATCCCATCTATATGGGTATGTGAAGCTGCATCTTATCTCCACTGTTGATTCTTTCACTGCACAGATCTCAGTAGAAGTGCAAGTCACTCCCCAGTCATCCTGACCCTGAACCACTGAAACACAGAGCACATCAGAAACTAGAATCAAAGTTAATCTATAAATTGTTGAGAAATTGCCTGATCAGTACTTTCAACAAAGAATGTAAAAATAAACATTTTACAAACTTTACTGGGATAGAGCAGAAAACATGTGAATTCCTTCTTAGGCACTTTAAAACCAATGATACTCTTTGACTTTGTTGTTTCTTAATCAAACCAGGTAGAACAGAAGTCTACGCAAAAAGGGTATGGTCAGTTTGACACAAGATTGGAAAATGCCTTCATATAAATGAACAGTGAATGATTAGCGATCATATTAATTAGAATAGTGTGTGATTCTCTGAACAGTTTCCTCTCTGTTCGCTCTGTGGTCAGGTTGCTGCTGAGGTAAGTGTGAGAAATAACAATAAATGCAGAACACTGAGGTGTGAGCAGCTTCTGTCTGATATACAGATAAGAAAAAGAAGAAGACTGTTTTAATTCAGAGTGTGAATATAACTCTGAGGTCAGAGAGGAGAGAAGGAACTAGAAGGGTTTGGTGCAGAGGTATGGCGACATTAGAGTTGAGTCAATATGTTATGACTTAGAATAAGAATATCTCTCAAAATCACTTAAACTTAATACAAACAGAGCTGTTGATTCTTTAAGTCGTCTTAAGAAAAAACAAAGCAAAATGTTTTCACAGAGAGAGAGAGGATGGAACAGTTATGCATAGAATATATTCTCATTTTAACGCTTGTAAAAGTGATAAGCAAACTGATATTGTATGCAGATGATTGGAGCAAAGGACAGTGGCAACGCATGACAAGATCTTCATAAAATCCATCAAAAAAACTAGTAACGTCTTTGAGTTTCTACAATTCTACACACAAATACATTTAAAATGTTTCTGCTTTGCCTTTTACCCAAATCCATCCCACTTATTCACACATGTGACCTGGTTTTACAAGTCCCACATTTCCCCAGAATCCCCTCTGTTCATGTACAGTACCTTTCCTGAGTCCTATTCATTTAGAATAAATGTAACTGCAAAACGTTTTTTTTTTAAAGATGGGCTTCATTATTAAGAAGCAGAGACATTCAAGTGTTTCATTTAAACAGAACCAGATGTGTTACAGGGTCCTGAACGTGTCCATTGTGACGTGCAGGTAATCGTTTGAATGCTCTGCACCTTCACTGTCCAATGGTAAAAAAAAAAAAAAAAAATCCGTTATTATTTATTCTTCACATTTGTGCAGACACAGATACTCGTATTATTGTGTAAACAATGAATACCGTCCACATTTCCATTCAGTGTTTTTGGTCTTTAAACGTCTCCCTCTCTCCGTTTCCGTTATCCAGATGCTTTGAGTCACGGATCACATGACACCTTGTGCTGCATTCAATGTCACCAAATAAAGTTCGAAAAACAACCGTTAGCCCAAAAAACGAATTGACTGCAACCAGATGCTTACTTCCAAATACCCGTACTGTATGTGCTGCAACACACGAGCTTCTTACAGTGAAACAGAATAAACTAACCCTAACCCTAACCCTTAACATTTTGAAATTAGATTTTTAAAGATAGAAAAATCACTAAAATACAAATCGTGCAAATAGTAAATTAATGAAAAGTGGTGATCAAATATTAAAAGAACAAATATGTTTATATTTTCCAATTTTCATGTTTTAGCTTCTCTCAAAAAAGCTAATTGACATTTACTAAAGTACTGTACTTCAGTACACAACTGTGTTATCATTGTATACTACTTCTACATTTTGGAAGCAAATGTTGTGCTTTTAACTCCACTACATTTATTTATATGTTACTTTACTCGTTCAGATTCTGACACACAATACTTGGGAAAAGCTTTCAAATATGATTATTTGGCATAGATTCAACCATCCAACACTATCTTTAGGTAACCCAAACCAGAGGTGGGAAGTACATTCACTCAAGTACTGTACATAACTACTATTTTGATGTACTTGTTTATTTTGATGATAATACTTTTCTACTTTTACTTGAGTAACATTTGTAATGCAGGACTTTTACTTGTAACAAAGTATTCCTACTCTCTGGTACTTTTATTTTTACTTAAGTACAAGATCTGAGTACTTCTCCCACAATATGTTTACATTTTCCAATTTTCACCTGTTTTAGCTTCTCTCAAAAAAGCTAATTGACAGTTTTTTGGTTAAATTCACATTTATTTCTTGGTTGAATTGACAGTTTATATGACAAACATCTTCTCAGAGTTTGCTGCAAAAATTGAATAGAAAATCATATATAAATAGGAAATAAATAAATATATGTATTGATGCTCATTGGTTCCCAGTGTTGAGGAATTAAATTTTTAAAGTTTAAAGTTTGTATTTATTACATACACAACAATGTGAAACAGCATTGTAAATAGTGGGTCTCAGGCCACCCTCCATCAATGCTCATTCAATATATATTTAAAAAAGATAAATAAAATGTTATTAGAATTTGTGATAGACTCTAATGGAAAAAAAGTGGGCTAGCTCTGAATGTAAAAAGGGATGTAATAAGCTTCAAATGTTAAATTATTGTACAACAAAAAATTAGTTTTTAGTGTCATGCAGCCCTGATACCACGTCACGGTCTCTTTCCCCTCCACATTTCCTCCGGTCCCTGAAGGCATCACGCTCCCTGGTTTATTAGAGCCGCTCAAACAGAGGATCAGATCACAGATCAGTCAGTCTGAGCTGATGGAGGCAGACTGTCCCTCTGAAGAGCAGAAGAGAGGAAACATGTGATGAGTTCCCGCACAGATGGACGATTACAACTCAAACTGAGAGGGAAGACACGACTGGACTTATTTCCTGCAGAGACACAAACTCTGAGGACTGGAAACTCTTTGCGTTAAAACAACTTCTGGAAAGTAGTTTTTTTGGGGAGGAAGAGTCGTGTTGAAAGTTTTGAGGATGTCCGAGCCAGAGAAGATTGAGGACATTCCAGATGAGTCTGTAGGAAAAGGAAAAGGAATTCCTAACGGAGGGAATGCTGCAAAAACCAAAGAGGTGAGCCAGAGTGCAAACAATCAGCTGATGCTCCTATGGACCAGGGTTTGTTACTCACAGAGGGAGAGAAGTACTCTGATCTTTAGGTAAAAGTAGAAGTACCAGAGTGTAGGAATACTCTGTTACAGGTAAAAGTCCTGCATTCAAAATGTTAGTCAAGTAAAAGTACAAAAGTATTAGCATCAAAATATACGTAGTAGTACTCATTGTGCAGATTGGTCCATTTCAGAATAATATATATGATATGTTTTTATAATGATTGATCATTAAAGTGTTCTCAAAGCTGGTAAAAGTGCAACTAGTTGTAATGACTTTGTATACTGCAGGGTAGCTTATGAATTTACTCCAGGTGTAACTAAAGTCTGATTTAAGACTTGATTATATTTCACATCATTAATCCACATCTGTAAAGTAACTGAAGGTATTAAATATATGAAGTGGAGTAAAAGTACACAGTTTACCTCTGAATTGTTGTTGGGTAGCAGTACGAAGTAGCAAACAAGTCCCTCAAAATAGTACTTAAGTACAGTACTTGATTAAATCTACTTACTTTACACCACTGGTTACACATGTCTGTTTATTTCACATGACAGCAGTTAACTGGTGGACTTTTGCCTCATAAAGCAGAAGAAGACACTTCCAGCTCTCAGTAAAAATGTGTTATAAAGTCACCACTGCAATAAAACCACTCTAAACTCAGTCAGGTCTCAGCTGCTCTGCAGAGGTGGAAAGTAACTAAACATTTACTAAAGTACTGTACTTCAGTACACAACTGTGTTATCATTGTATACTACTTCTACATTTTGGAAGCAAATGTTGTGCTTTTAACTCCACTACATTTATTTATATGTTACTTTACTCGTTCAGATTCTGACACACAATACTTGGGAAAAGCTTTCAAATATGATTCTTTGGCATAGATTCAACCATCCAACACTATCTTATATGTAACCCAAACCAGAGGTGGGAAGTACATTCACTCAAGTACTGTACATAAGTACTATTTTGATGTACTTGTTTATTTTGATGATAATACTTTTCTACTTTTACTTGAGTAACATTTGTAATGCAGGACTTTTACTTGTAACAAAGTATTTCTACTCTCTGGTACTTTTACTTTTACTTAAGTACAAGATCTGAGTACTTCTCCCACATATGAATAAAACCACGAGTGGGTTAACCGAAAATTAATTGATTGTAATTCTCCTGAGACATTCTTTGTTAAAAAATACCAGATTCTTAAATGTGAAGATTTGCTGCTTTTGTTTTAAAATATTTAAAAAAGAGTACTTCTACTAATACTTTAAGTACATTTTCCTAATTTGACTTAAATGCTACTTAAGTACCGTTCTCGGTGCTGTACTTTTACTTGAAATTGAGTATTTATACAGTGTGGTATTAGTACTTTTTTCCCTCTCTGATATGACAGATTGTGTTTCCTGTTTTATTTTTGCTGCTTTAAGTCACTTTGGGGACTGAAGACGGACACCTGGCATTTCTTTTAACAGTTGTAAAGAGTCTGGAGGAGTTATTGTAACACGTGTGAATGATTAAGATCAGTTTTCACCCTTTTTAAATTCCTTACAGTGTTAAAATCACAAAGTCAGACAAGATCACACGCTCAGAGGCCCCTTTATTACAGGAACACCTTTACAGTCTCTGCAACACCCCATTATTTCACTTGTCAATGAATCTGTAGGGTTTTATTCGATGTATCAGTGGACTATGAAAAGTACAAGGTGAAAGAACTTGGGGTATTTACTTTAGTAGTTACTAACTCTTAATTGGTGTGCTTCTTTTAATTCATTTTGATGTCTTTCTTTTTCTTGTGCTATATGGTCCCCACCCATGAGATGCACCCCTCTACATTACATCTCTGAATGTAATAAGTCTATGTTTTTCAGGATTTCGACCTGGCTGCTATCTATGTGTCTGACGCTCAATACAACAGGAACATTTACTTTGACACGTCGCCTGAAGCTGTGAGGTGAGATATTCTTATTTATAATCAGTTTTATCTCCCGCTAATTTTAATCAACATTATAGTGAATTAAAATCTCAGAAGCAGGGATACTCATTTCATTTAATTTCAAACCTTTATTTATCCAGGTGTAGGGGGGGCCTGCTCAAGTAGGTTCCACATGAAACATAAAAACATAAACAGAACAACAAAAAGGACATCATACAGCATCATTACAGGGATTACAATTGACATACTATCCACATGAACAGGTACCAACAGCTTCCGATTGAGTAGCATCCAACCGAGCTTTAAAAACATTTAGTGGCACCAGATTGCTCAGTTTCCATTTTAATTGCAGACTATTCCAAGTTAGTGGAGCTGCACATCTAAATGCTATCTTCCCTAAAACAGTCCTCGCAGTTGGCACATTTAATAAAACCACAGCATGCGATCTCAGGCAGTAGCCACTTACAATTCGCCGTGAGATCAGGGAGCAGATGTAGGATGGAAGTTTCCCTAACATGGCTTTGTATATAAAAATGTACCAGTGACTGAGCCTCCGTACAGTTAGCGAAGGCAAACCAGCCCTTGCATACAGGGTACAGTGATGAGTTAATACTTTACTGTTTGTCACAAAACTGAACTCCACACGTGCAAGCCTGGTGATATTTGATATTCTTCCTTATGTCCACACTAAAAGAAAGCATGAATGAATCCACTGTAAGTATCCTTTGTTTAATACAGCCTTGTATGTATTCTTAGTATGTGCCATAGCGCTCCATTACTGTCCAAAAAACGATTAAAACACATCAATTAAACACATTTTTGCATTGGGTGACATGAACTGTGTAGTTTATGTTGACCAAATGTAGATTCATCCGCTGCAGAAAGTAGTTCCTTTTCAAATATTCAACTTCCACCAGTTTTTGTTTGATAACAAACTACAGTGAGAAGATGTTTTAGGGAATTACAGAGCCCTTTTTAAAAGCAACTATGTTATGTTTTTAAAGATTAGCATCTACTAATGATTTATTTGTATTATTGATCAATCTTCTGATTATTATCTATTTAACAATTTGGTCTAAAACATGTCAGAAAAAAGTGAATATGACCAACCTAAAAGAAAAGAAACTTCCATATTTGAGATCCTGAAAAACGTTTTTCTTGCAATATCCACAATGTTTCTGTCAATCAACTAATCTTTGCAAACCTTATTTTCAGCAATGCACTGATATGTTGATGGTTTAAGTCAAAACAATAATGAATGTATTAGAAATAGAGATTAACAGCCATGTTATGCTTAAATAATAAATCTGTTTCTTCAGCAGAACGTCGTCTTTTAGCTTCAACATGTCAGCTAGTTTTAAAAGCTGTGTGTGTGTTTCAGATTGTATCTGCGCTACAACCACTGGGTCTCTCAGGTGCTCCTCTACTTCTTCATACTGCTCGATCTGTCTCTGGCCATCTTCGAGGACCCGGCTGTTTTCTCTCTGCCGATATGGGTGAGACGGTTTCTGCTGACTGACACCAAAACGCTTTCCTGCTTTCACACTTCCTCTTTTTAATGTGCACATCACTGCAATAAGAACATGCATTCGTCCGTCAGGTAGAAGAAGCTTTGTCTGCAGCTTTTGTAACAAATCTGTACAAAAGTCAAAACATACTTTTAGGATTTAGGATTTAGGAGGTGTGTGGCGTAGTGGATTAGTGCGTTGGTGTTCGGATCAGGGGGTCACAGGTTCAAACCCCACTGCAGTCAGCATGTCGTTGTGTCAAGAAGTGACATGTAATGTAATTTACAGTATATTCTGATTTCTTGTCAAATATATTAATCATATTATAAATCAAGAGCCAATTAACAAGCCTCTCATTTGGTCATCACTGTCAAGGCTTTATTGTTTAATTCAAACGATTCATACGTATCAAAAGTCAGCAGGTGCAACACAATCAGCCTCAAAGGAAACCAGTCAAACAAACACCAGAGCGCAGTGTGTGTTACATTCAGATGTTTCATCAGTGTGTGTGTGTCTGTGTTCTCAGGCCACTATGCTGGTGGAGCTGCTCTGTCTGCTCGTCTTCACCATTCGGATCGTTCACTACGCCAAAGTGATCCCTCGAGACAAGTTCTGGAAAGACCCCAAAAACATCTGCATCATCGTCATCATCGTGGTAAGAGGCGCTGATAGAGAGGTGCAGGAATGAGTCCTAAAACCAAGAAATTAGTTAGAAATTGAACACTTCTAGTTCCTTTGTCTTGAAGTCAATGTTTTTTTTAACATTTGTTTCGTCTGAAATAAGGTCTGTGGTTAAGACAAGGTTTTCACGTTGTGTTTGACGACATCAAATACGTCAGTAAATAAATACCCCACTGGTGAATGTCTGAATCTTGTATGTGTTATTAAAACAGCGGTTGCTAAAACTTTGCTAAGTAAAGCCTCTAAACATCATGACGGACATTAGCCGCCTTTAGCTTAGCGATGGTGACATGAAGTCATGTGACCGTGCTGTAGTTCCTTTACAGCCTATTGTTAGTTTTTTACTTCTGGCCATTGCATTTACGCTCCAAAATTAGTGTCAATATGTGGAGATTATCCTGCTGAACAAAACATGTAAGCATCATAAACGCGTGTTAGCCAAATATATTATTTTCTGCAATTTTCTATCGAGGGGCGACTGAACCGGGAGGAGTAAACTGATCTCCGTAAATCTGTAAATATAATATTCTGTTTGTCAATTGCCCTTTCTGTTATGCAGCACTCAAGGCATTGCACAACAACAAAAACGCATTTACACAACAGATCAAACCACATTTAAAACTAAACAAAAACCAGAAGTTCAAATTTATGTCATATACAGAAGACATCTAGCCACTTTAAAACTATAGATAATAAACACCTGGATATCCCTGTTAAGATCAATAACAACAATAAGTTATTTTAAGTAAACTTGTGCTACTTGTTTAAAGTGCTTACTGTTCAGAAGTCTGACCCAAGGCTGCAAAAGGTTTCACATTTCTTGATTAGTTGTTAACTATTAAATTAATAATCAACTGCTTTGATTGAAGATTAAACAGTCGAGTCGTTGTTTAAGAAAATACTCTTACATTTTCTGGTTTAAGCTTTTTAAATATGAATATTTTCTGGTGTCTTTTCTTCTCTGTCCCAGTAAGCTAAATATATATATATTTAGAGTTGTGGGTGACACAAGACATTTAAAAAACATGGTATGTCGAAAACAAGACAAAACAACTATTGATTGGTCAGCGATTAAAACACTTGTTAGTTGCAGCCTTAATGTGAACGACCTAAATGAGAGAATCTGTAGATAATCCCAGTGAAACATGTGTTGTGCTACAGATGAGTTAAATCCTGGTGACGGTTGTTGAGTTTGAACGGACACTTCCTGGTTTTTGCTGCGATCAGAGTTCCTGTGATCTGCAGAGTCAGGATTTGCTGAGAAGACTTTCTGTCTGTTGTTGTGAAACAACCTTTAGCCGGAGAAGTCGCCTCGTCAGCGCCTTTTTAAAGCAGAAAGGCTTCCTGGTGACTCAAAGAGACACACATAATATTGCAATACTTTTTTTTTAAAGTGTTTTAATGACTGAAGATTGGAAACATTTAAAACACGGAGATGAGATTAGAACTGATTCCACCTGAGGAAATATGAGAGACTGAAATGGGCTGTTATATTTTAATGTATATATTGTGTGCTATATATTGATATAACAATGCATCTCTAAACTGAACATTAATGAAACTGTGTGTGTTGAACCTCTGTGTGTGTTGGACCTCTGTGTGTGTTGGACCTCTGTGTGTGTTGAACCTCTGTGTGTGTTGGACCTCTGTGTGTGTTGGACCTCTGTGTGTGTTGAACCTCTGTGTGTGTTGGACCTCTGTGTGTGTTGGACCTCTGTGTGTGTTGAACCTCTGTGTGTTGAACCTCTGTGTGTGTTGGACCTCTGTGTGTGTTGGACCTCTGTGTGTGTTGGACCTCTGTGTGTGTTGAACCTCTGTGTGTGTTGGACCTCTGTGTGTGTTGAACCTCTGTGTGTGTTGAACCTCTGTGTGTGTTGAACCTCTGTGTGTGTTGAACCTCTGTGTGTGTTGGACCTCTGTGTGTGTTGAACCTCTGTGTGTTGAACCTCTGTGTGTGCTGAACCTCTCTTTGTGTGCAGCTGACTCTGGTGGATATGATCATCTACGGAGCGCTGAAAGCTACAAACTATTACGGGGTCCGCTGGTCCAGAGTCCTGAGGCCGCTGCTGCTGGTCAACGTCACCGAGGGGCGACAGGTAACCCTCTCACCTGTCTCACCTGTCTCACCTGTCTCACCTGTCTCACCCGTCTCACCCGTCTCACCCCTCACAGCTCTCTCACCTCTCTCACCCCTCACAGCTCTCTCTCAGGTCTCTTACCTGTCTCACCTCTCACAGGTCTCTCACCTGTCTCACCTCTCTCACCTGTCTCACACCTCACAGCTCTCTCTCACCCCTCTCACCTCTCACCCCTCACAGCTCTCTCACCTCTCACACCTGTCTCACCCCTCACAGCTCTCTCACCCGTCTCACCTCTCTCACTTGTCTCATCTGTCTCACACCTCTGAACCCACAGACAGCAGTCACACTTTCATTTGGAGCAATGTCAGAAAAGGACACACACTTCTTTCTATTCTTGTGATGTTGTGGTTCTGTGTCTCCTTCCATTACAAATGAATCGTCAATTAAGTAAATTAATAATAATAGTAAAACTTTGTCTTGTATTAGAATAATGCTTTGACTGACTGAATAATGCAATCTGGTATTTTATCCAGTTTTTGTTCAATTCAGATACACTTTATTGTTAGGACCTATCAGAGACTCATATTGTCAAAGCACTACAGGAAATCAACAGTGAAGATACAAAAATATGCCAATTTTAACACTAATTTACCCTTTGTCTTATCAAATATAATGCTTTAGGCCTTAAAGGTAGGGTAGGTAAGTTTGAGAAACCGGCTCGAGATCGCTAGAATTTGAAAATACACAACCGGAGAAAATCTGCCACTTCCTTATAGAGCCCCTCCTCCAACACACACGAACGCGCACATGACCAATGAGGGCACGAGATAAGTTTGTGCACAGATGGAAGGCTGACAGGCAGGTAGGCCATCCAGTTATTTTAGCCGGTCCGGCTAAAATGATTGGTCGTGCTTTTTACAGTACTACGGCTTCCACAGATGACATTTTTTTATGGATTTTTTGTCAAAGCACTTAAGATATTCATTGCTATCGGGATGTTAAGAGCATTCCATGGAATATAACAAAAAGTGTATCTCGAGCCGGTTTCTCAAACTTACCTACCCCACCTTTAAATATAAATAACATAGGAAGCTTTGATACTTTTACAGATGTAATCTTTCAGAAACACGGTTTTAAGAGACAAACATCATATATAGTCATCATATTTTGCGATTATATAGCATACTGGTTTTTCTACTCACTTTCTGATAATCAGGGAGATGTTTAAAATCTTTATAAAGAAAAATGTCTCACCAGTTATAAATCCAACCTGACAGAAGACATAACAGTTTTCCTCTAAATAAACAAAAAAAGGGACATTTACTCTTCCATATTTTCTCCTCATGTTCATGCCGGCAGGTGTCTCTCAGGTAAACCGTCACATGTTGTTGTTTTTATTTGTTATCTCAGGATCTTGAATGTCCAGTTTAAACTTCCTGCTGCTAAACGTGGACATGTTTGCCTCTGAGCTGACGGCGCCTGAAGGCATCATTAGTTTGTTTTCCTCTGAGTGGACGCAGCGTTCGTGTCCTCCTTCATAAACTCTGTTTGTTTGTTTGTTTGTTTGTTTGTTTGTTTGTTTGTGTTCAGCTCCGCAGGGCGTTCAGAAGCATCCGGAACGCTCTGCCTCAGATCTTCTACGTCTTCCTGCTCTTCATGTTCAGCCTCCTCATCTTCTCCCTCATGGCGCTCAAACTGCTCGGCAAACGGTGAGAAGACTTTCTTTATCTCGTTTTAAAATCTTAGACGGATAAACAGATTTTAAAGAGCTCTGAACGCTGGAGAGGAAACACGAGTCACATGGGCTCCAAATTAAAAGTTTAGAGATGTATTTAAACGTCAATAAAAGCCACTTTGATTGTACGTCTAAGAAACCAAAACTTCTACAAAATGTCAACATTTGAATGAACTGAGATTTGTTTTAGGTATTAAAAGCAATGAGTAAAAGGGTTGTTGGTATTCTGTGCATTAATGTGTTATTTTAACTAATCGTTTGCATAACATTTTAAAGAAATACCGAAAAAAGTCTTCCATCTCCAAGGTGCCATCTTCAAATTGGATATGTCTGCCCAAAAATGTAAAGAGAATCAGTAACGGAAAATGAAAACAAAATAAAATCTGGAATCAGTGAATGTGTCGACAAAAGAAAAGATCTACTATTTAAATTATTGCTCTCTTTAAATGTACATCAATACAAATATACATATACAGTAAATGTATGCTGTTTATCTGACCCAACCTGTTTATATTGGTTGGCATTAAGTATATTTTGTATAGGCACCTATACATGCATTTTATTTGTGCACTCCTTTCTTACAAAATGTGCAGTATTTACATTTGTTTTTGCCACTGGCATTTAAAACAACCCACTCAAGACTGAACAAGGCACGACAATCATGCTCTTTAAATATTGAAAGGGACTAGTTGGCAGTATTTACTTAGGATGGAAATGCTGATTTTATTGTTTTTTAACAAGGATGCAATCAATCAACATCCAAACAGTGCCTAGAAATCGTCAGTAATAAGTAAATAAATGAACATTAGTGATGGCGTTATGGAATCAGTCTGAAGTTCTTTTATTGTTTATTTTCTGCAGAGGTCTGACTACCATCGATGGATCTTCGTACTTCACAAACTACCTCGAGATCATCTTCGATCTGTACGTCCTCGTCACCACGGCCAACAGCCCCGACATCATGTAAGACTTCTTCACTACTTCTAGCACCAACATGTGTTTAATATTCATCTATTTACCTTAAAATGCCTTGAAATCAGGAAAATCTGTGAAGTATTTTAAGATGTAAAATATGTAATTGTGTGCCTCCTGTTATAAAGAAGGAAGTTGATGCGACATTTGAAAATGATATTAATTATGTAAAGAAATGAAACAACATATTTTCTTATTTTAATTAAAATGTTTTTATTAAATTATTAAGTATTTTGCATTGGACTAAACTGCATTAACCACCTTCAGAGTGTGATTAAGCATTACTGCAGCCATCTTTATTTAAAGTGGACCTATCATGCTATATTTTAATAATATATTGTAGGGCCATACCTGTATAAGGTATATTTATACGTTTTCTTTTTCAAAATACCAAACAGATCATGCATTTTAGCCATGCCTCATTTCGCCTCAAGACGTACAAAAGTGCATTTTGCATGATAGGTCCCCTAAAAAAAAGCGAGTTGAATATTTTCTTTGAGGATGAATTATGAAGACGTTTGCGTTTTTGTTAATTACACAATGTCATGCTACCGTCAAAACATCCATGTTTTGAGAAGAAGGAAGTTACTTTTTCAGAAACATTTATCTGTCCATATGCACTTTTTATTTTCTCTTCTTGTTTGCAGGATGCCGGCATACAACGCCAGCTATTACTTCGCCATCTTCTTCATCCTGTACATCCTCATCAACAACTACATCTTCATGTCCGTGTTCTTGGCCGTCGTCTACAACAACTACAAATACCACCTGAAGGTATCACGACCTCTCAGAGGATCTCTATACAGTTTGAAACATGCTATGTGTGGGGGAAACTTCTGTTGCAATTGGAAACAGGACTCAGAGAGACACGAGGAGAGCTGTAGCTTTGATGGCAAACACTGACGGTTTATTTGGAGTTACGGCCGGAGAACTGACAAGACATGTGGTGTGTCACGAGTTGACTCAGCGGTTGCCAAACCAATTCTGAAGAACTTTTCTGCAGCTCGAGGTTTTAACTAGTTCGGAGTTTAATTATCAACATTCTTCATCAGTGAGACTAAACAAATATGGACCCTGAATCTAACTAGAGCTGTCGTCCATAGAAAAGAATGTGCGCCAGGGAACCTACGTCCCTGAACAGTAAACTATCTCATGGCGGCTTGTGCTCGGTCATAGACTGGCAACAACAATGCGCCCAAGCTGCCCCTCCTTAAGAGAGATAGCAGCAATACCCAAGGCCGTAGAACTATGCCATGGGAAAAGAGACAGTGAAAGGAGAAAACGATGAACTGTGTCGAAGGTTGAATACCTAAGCAAATGATTCCCTAACACTATGTATATATTATACTTTATTGAAATGTTAAAACTACTGTAGACAACTCTACTTTTTTTGTAATTTGTGGACAAATAAGACAAACATCTACACAAAGTAACATATCTACATTTCACATTTAACTTTGACACTCTAAAATAGCAGTTCCCAACCTTTTTCAACTCAGGGCTCACTTAAGAATCTAAAAAATGTTCGCGGCCTATATGCAACCATAAACAATATGGAGGCTAAATAAAGTTTTGATCAGACCGCTGTCAAGGACTGTAATGACCGTTGCTAAGGAGGACCGAGAACGAGAAAGGAAAAGAGGTTCAAATTAAATTAAATCTTAATTATGAAATGTTTCCACACAAATCATAATGTTTTACAAATTATTTGGCGGCCCACTTGCAATGCCGCGGCCCACAGGTTGAGAATCGCTGCTCTAAAACATCTCTCTGTATTTCTCAAGCTTTCTCCTGTTCTACCTCTCGCTCCACCAGGAAGAGGTACGGCAGCTGGTGAGGGCCAAAAGGCACAAGATGGTGCGAGCGTTCGCCGTGCTGCAGGACCAGAGGGAGGGGAGGGAGCCGGTGGTGAACCAGGCCAACTGGAACCAGTTGGTCCGACTGGTGCAGCCCGACGTCAGCAACGCTCACCGGGAGCTGCTGTGGAGCGTCTGTGACAACAACAACCAGGGATACATCGGTGGGACACACACACACACTCACACACTCACACACTCACACACTCACACACACACACACACACACACACACACACACACACACACACACACACACACACACACACACACACACACACACACACACACACACACACACACACACCAGACTCTCACTTGACTACACCCAATCGTTTTTAGTCTGTGAAAGAGACACATTTTTTGTTGTTGAGGAGATTCTTTTAAGATCAGAGTTTATTAAACTGACCTTCTAAGATAAAGAGTGAGGTAATACAGTAAATTCATTATAGGAAGAACAAGAAACACGTCTCATCAAACCTAAATTATTACTGAAAATTGTCTATTTGAAGTCCAACTATATTACATTTTCTTTTTCCATGAGGATAAAAGAGAAACAGGATCAAACAAAGATTGAATTCACCAGTTAACTTGGAATTGGTCTAAGAGTTTTCTGTGTTTGAGGTCTGCATCTAAACTGTAACTGAACGCAGCCGTGAGGCCCTTGCCGAGCTCTTTAAAATCTCCTCTCTTGGTAAATTAACTTTGGTCAAATGCAATGCGCAATGCTCCATTGCACTGTCACACCATAGACTGTTTATACGGTCACAACCAGCCACCCATCTTCACCTTCTGCAGAGTGACTATCTGCACCCTCATCGTGGAGGAAGTCAAATCTGCTTCATCATCCGCTTCAGCTTTAATCTGAGAACAAACTGAGTAGGAGAGCCGATATCACATCTAGCCAGACGGACAAAGCATTGTTTGTTTCACTTTATTTCCTTAACACAGGATATGCACACTGTATTGTTTATTCACACTCTTTTTCCATCCACGGGGGGGGGGGGGGTGAGAAGGTTATTTTAAAGTACAGCTCATGATCAAAAGATGCTGGTAATATGAGAGTCAAATGTCATCAACAACTACTGCTACTTTGTACTTATTAACTATATTATTGGATGGATGAATGGATGAGCTAGCTAGCTAGTTAGATAGATAGATAGATAGATAGATAGATAGATAGATAGATAGATAGATAGATAGGTAGATAGATAGATAGATAGATAGATAGATAGATAGATAGATAGATAGATAGATAGATAGATAGATAGATAGATAGATAGATAGATAGATAGCTAGATAGTTAGCTAGTTAGATAGTTAGCTAGTTAGATAGTTAGCTAGTTAGATGGATAGATAGATAGATAGATAGATAGATAGATAGATAGATAGTGAACATTAGCTAGCTTGAGGAGATAGCTAACATTGGCCAGCTAGCTTGTTAAGAATATGTCTAATGTTTGCTAGGTAGTTTAATTGATACAGTAGATACAAATTGTTGGCTAGCCAGTTTTAAAAAGAGAGATGACATTCTCTAGTTAGCTTGTTAGCATGTTAGATAGATGGAAGAAGTCCTTTGTTGATCAGGCAACCCAGTCTCACGGAATTTCGTGTTATAGTCACGAAATTAATTTAATCTATTGATTCGTGTTCACCAACACGATTTTCACCTTTTTTTCGTGTCACACAGAACGATTTTAAAAGCAATGTATTTCTATTGGTAGTATGTTTCGTGCCTGCACCACGTCTTTTTGTCCGGTCCGGTCTTGGAAGACCAGAAGCTGTGTGGTTCATAAACACATTTTCTTACTCAATATCTTACCCTAAGCCTAACCATTTTATTTTACATTTTATAATGTCAGAGTTTTTTTGCCGTCCGCGAGGAAAATAAATGGCTCAGAGCCTCAGAATACTGAAATCTGTATTTTTTTTCCTTCTAATTTGTTATTATTTGGTGCAGGCATGAAACATACTACCAATAGAAATACATTGCTTCTAAAATTGTTCTGTGTCAGAATACTGAAATCTGTATTTTTTTTTAATCTCTTTTTCCTTCTAATTTGTTATTATTTACATTGCTTTTAAAACCGTTCTGTGTGACACGACAAAAATGCGAAAATCGTGTTGGTGAACACGAATCAATAGATTAATTTCGTGACTATAACACGAAATGCCGTGAAACTGGGTTGGATCAGGAGATTTAAAGAGGATGTGAGGTGTTGCCCATGATGCACATCCAGGATAGTTTTGGCAGCTTCCTCTTCTACTCAAGATCAATCTCCAGGGTCCCAAGAACAGGAAATCGTAAGAAATAGGAAACCTCCTGTTGTACACATTAAAGGATCTGCATTTCCACAGGAAGTAGAGTCCGCTCTGTCCTTTCCTGTAAACAGCTAATTCGAGAGGCCCTTGCATCACATGCTCCTCTCCTGAAGTCACTAAAGTTACAGCTCAGCAAAGGAGGACGTCAATAATGTTTAGATCGTCGCGATGTCACAAGCACAAGCCTCTCGTTCATGGATAGATGCATACTTCATTCTGTGCGGTGATAATGTAGATAACAAAAGTTTCTTCATGAAACTCAACAAGGTCTGTGGATTAACTGGAGTAACCAGGTCATGATTTCTTAAAAGAGACATTGCTGTTACATTTTTTAAATGTATTTTTGGCTTCTTTGAGCATCACAAGTTGAGTGCCATGTAGTTTTCATTATATTCCAAAAAAGCTGACATTTGTACTGTCGACATCTTCAACACTCTGCAACTCAAATCTAGATTGATAAATAGCACTTCAGATAAGAGGAAATATATGTTTTGGGGATTTTAGGGTTAACTTTCCCTGTAATGATGCTTTGGTTTTATTTCTGTTGTTTGATTGACAGGTAAGGTGGCGTTCGTGCAGCTGGCCGACCTCCTGAACATCGAGGTGATCACGCTGAAGTCCAGACCTCACCCGCTCCAGAGTCTGTGTCCCAGCCTCTACCAGTCGGCCCCCAGCCGCCTGCTCTGCAAACTGGTGCAACACCGGTGAGACAGAGAGACGTCTTTTATGTGTTTGATATTCATTGTGTACAACTGGGTATTTATAAAGTTGTATAGATGTATGAACAGTGGTGTAGTGGCTGTTGGACGCGGGGGGTCGCCGTACCCCCACTTATTTGGAGCCCCCACTTTTTTGAAGCATGATTTTTTTTTTTTAATAGTCTAATAAATATAAAATCATTGCCAGTGTTATCAGTTGCAAGTGTGTATTTGTTGTAATAATGACAAAAACATAACCTACATTTCACAGTAATTATAATAAAAACGTAGCTCAAGCATTTATGCAACTTGATTTGAAGCCTGTGTGTGTGTGAGGGGCAGCACCGTGTGTGTGTGTAGGGTGACCAAGTGTACAGCATTTTTATCATTTGTTTCGCGTCCCACAAATTGAGACTATGTCCCGCTTTTGTCGCACGAGTCGCGCAGAAAGGCCGGCTCGGTTCGCAGACGGCCGGCACCGCCCTTTATTATTATATTTTTTAAACGGCATCATGTAAGTTGCGCTGACAGGCGACATAGGTCCACAGAGGTCCAGAGTGTACCCCCCCCCCCCCCCCCCCCCTGTTGACAGTTCACGAGCGCATCCATAGTGTCTCCCCTCCCGTCCACCCAGTAAAAAAATTCCCACTACACCACTGTGTATGAATGTCCATCTCCAGTGACAGACATCAAACTAGCTGCAGTTTGTCAATCTCCATACACACACAAGCAAAAGACAATTGCTAACCAACTTAAAGCAACAATAAAGTAGGTTTTTATAAATAATAAAAAAAAGAAATATTGGTTAATAATTAAATGTACAATTAAGGTAGCGGGAGTTTATACAGAAAATACAAAACAATTAGTTAAACAGAAAAGTTTTTCTTGTGTCATTAGATTGTTTTGACTTTCTGGTGAGTTGATTGAACCTTTATTAAGTCAAAATATACTTTTTAAAATGTAGGATAAGATATACTTTATTTATCCCAAATTGGGAAAGGTTTTCGTTGCAGCAGCATGTTAAACAAAGTATTGCACATAAATAGATGTCAAAAAAGTAGAAAATAAACAATTATATAATATAAACATCTCAAAATTGAAGATAAAACCGAACAAAAAAAGTTAAAATATAAAAGTTGACCGTAAAGATAAAAATCTGTAAACTATCTGACGATTAAAACACTATTGAATGGCCAAATGACAGCTTACACAATATAAAAGTAGGATATTATTTACAGTTAGTGTGCAAGAATGCGCATATTAAATTAAATATGAATGTAAAATGTACAGTGTGTATTGTTATATTTTTCTGAAACTGTGATGTGATTCTCAGAGACTGAACAGAATCTTTTAGAAATACTTTCTTAATTGCTGTCAAAACTTTCTCAATTACTGTCAAAACCATCTCACTAGCTGACACACAACTCCTGTGTGTTTTCAGGGCCTTTGTGATCGTGTACGACCTGATCATCCTGGTGAACGCTGTGTTCATTGGTCTGGATGAGAAGAACCCGTTGATCGCTAACTCTGAGTGGGCCTTCCTGGCTCTCTACCTGCTGGAGATCCTGCTGAAGCTCTACGTGTTCGAGCCCCGAGCGTTCTTCTCCAAACACAGCTTCTGGAACTGGTGAGAAACAGCTTCACTGCCGCTGTCTGATACACACTTACACAAGGTTGGTTGGAAATGAGTGAAGGATTCTGGGTAATCTGGCAGGCAGTGGTGGTAGAAGTATGCAGATCCTTTACTGAAATAAAAGTATTAATACCAAAACTACACATAGTTATGTATAAAAGACAGGAGAAAGTGGATTTTGCATAATACTGTAGGTGACCTTTAACATGCATTAATTATTTCAAAACATGTTTCCTGTCAGTTTTATTATTATATATGATTTTATTTGGGATTAGAATTATTTATGCATTAGTGTTTACGTTGCATTTTACTGCTGTAGGTGCATAAGGATATTTTAATTTGACATTCAAATTATGAGTAACCAAATTTGGAGATGCATGGTTTTCACTTGACAGGAAGGATAGGATAATAATACATTTCAATTTTATTACGCCGTCAGACAATGTAGTGAACACTACAACACTACCCTCAAGGATGTAGTTAAAAAAATATAGCATTAAATGGAAAAACTCAAATAAAGTACAATAACCTTAACTTTTACAAAAGTGTATTGACTTGATCTTGGGTCAACTTGAAGAAAATGTGAATCATTTACTAGAAAATACCAATAATATAAACTTCATAATGTTTAATTGTGTTTGACAAGTGCTTTTCAGGTTCTCTTCCAATGTAAGATACAAGTTTTTCTGATTAAACTTTATAATGAAATCATTCTCAAATCTAAAATCAACGAGCTGTGTTACGTCCATTTCACACAGCCTATCTGCGTCCCAGATAATAAGTACGAGGTATGTGACACGTGTTTAATATCTGCTGCTTCTTCAGCGCTTGGACCAGCTCAGTGATGCTTGAGGCGCCCATTCTACTTTTGAGTTATCATTTTTTATTTTAAATGCTGTTTTTGTTCCATTATGGAGTTAAAAGAGCTACATTATGGAGCTGGATTTTATGACCACAAAAGTCTGAAAGTAAAAACGATAAAAGCTTGTTTAAGAAAAAAGCCATTCCTTAGAATTGAAAAAACTGGGAGACCAGAAACAGAAATTGTGAGCAAAAAATTCAAAAACTCACTAAAGAGTAAACTGTGAGGTCTCGACTTGTTATGAGAAATTCCTTAAAGTTTTGTTTTCTCATTAAAAGTGTTTTTCTTTCAGACTTTTTAATCACAGTTCTTTATTAGGTACACTTATAAAATGCCTTACAATGTTAATGCAATGCAGCAGCTCCTTCATAATGTCTATTAATATTATTTAGTTTATACAAACTTTCTTACGTACAGTTTTTGTTGACATTGTTGGAAACGTCTCAATTGTGTAGTAATAATATCTTATTAATGACAATTTCTTTTTTAAACCTGTATATATTGTGATATTGATGTTAAATATTTTAGCACATGTTATCTTTTAGTGGGCATTTTACTCTAATTTATTATGTTTGTATACATTTCTTTATTTTATTGTAATCTTTTTATTGCACATTCTTACTTTAACATCTTAAAATCATTTTTTTGTTATTATTTTTTTTTAAATGGAGCAACTGTAACAAAATTAAATTCCTCCTAGGATAAATAAAATATAATTTTCAACAAAAGCTGAACATTGTAAGCTTCATAAATGTATTGCATCGCAGTGCAGTTGCACTATGGGCCCTGCAGGCTGAGACCGAAACGTTTTTTTGCTGCAGCTGTTGAGGTTCTCTTTGTTTTCAGCATGTTGCGCCCCCTGCTGGTGAGCAGAGCAGCTGCAGGGACTTCAGTCAGAGTGTTTGTTTGTTTCATGGATGTATTATAAGAACTGGATATCCAAATGAAAGATGGCCTCTACTCATTTAAATGAAAAGTGCTTGCCACTTTCAAAAGCCACAATAAGTTTTCTTTACGCCAAAGAATATTTTGGACTTTGGGAAAGTTTTACTGATGGACCTTAATGGGTTAAAAAAAAATCATAAAAATGTAGTGATAATTGTTTGCAGTTGGATATGTCCTGTAAACTGTGTTATACATCTCTTTTATAATGGAAGTTTATAAAGACAATTCTTTTGTGGGATTTATTTATTGCAATACTGCGAGTGACCATAGGGGCAAACTGACAGTTAGGCTCGGATCAGATCTATTAACGCATCCATGATATAAAGCTGTTCAACGTGTTGGCGGGGACAGACTGACATCTTATGAAAACAAACAAGAAGAAAAACCTTCAGCTTCTTTTACGCTAACGCCGGTTTTGCTTTCAGCATCATCGCTGTCGAAGAAAAGTATTTCCGCTCAACTTAAAAAGTTTGTTTTGTAATATTCGATTTGTGTTTTCAGGTTTGACACAATCATCGTCATCTCTGCTCTCATCGCCACAATCATCAATTCCTCCGTGACGTCAGGTAAGTTCGCTTTTTCTATATTTGAATCTATTAAGTAAAGACATGGGCGACTGTGGCTGTGAGGGAGTTGGTCGTCTTTCAACCAGAAGGTTGTTGGTTCGATCCCAGCCCGTGCAGTCAACATGTCGATGGGCAAGATACTTAATCCTGAGTTGTTCGCGATGAGTAGTGTGTGAATGTGTGTGAATGTTAGCTTCCCTAAAGCAAGTGGTACTACTCTACTACTACTTAAGCATGAATAAAGTGTGAATGGGTGAACTACTCGTAGCGCTTTGAGGGGTCGAAAATACCTGATAAAGAGCTATATAGGTAGGTACAGTCTATTTACCATTTACAGTTCTGCTTTGTTGAACTGGTAAATGTGAGAGCCAAAATCCCGAAGAAAATGATACGTGTATCCATCCTATGATTCGGATCCTCTCCTGTACTTCTGCTGTATGGGTTATCTTAACAAATGCTACACCCGTCCACCAAGTTGAAAAGGCTGTCTGGGACTATAAAAACATTTTGCCTTTCTGAATACTTGTTTGTGTCCTTTTGTAGCGGGCATTTACACCAGCCGTCAGATCCTGGACATCGTCTTCATCCTGCGAGTTCTCAGACTGATCCGAGTCGTGGACAGCATCAAAAGGTTTTAACTCCTCTTTGACTGACTCAAACCTAGTGGTAGTTCTAACTTATTGCTTGAGGTATTATATAATAATCTGCAAAAGTAAAGGATTAGACACCGTGGATAGACTCTGACTTACGTTTGGACACCAGGACACTCTTCTGTCTTTATTGGTCCATATTTCTACAGATTTGTGATTATTTCTGAATGTGTTTCTTTACTAACAACGACACCTTTCTTCCCGTTAGGTTTCGTACGATCATCAACACCCTGATCAGGATCGGACCAGCCATCCTCACGTTTGGACAGCTGATCCTTGTGAGTTACTGATAGCAGATTGCCAGTTGAATCATATTGTTAGGCTTCAAGTGTTTAGATATTCCCCTAAAATGTCTAATATTTGTCTATTTTTTTTAGTGGTGGTGTAATAAACAAATTGAGTCAGCTGCTTTATAAGGCCATTAGTGCCTTGTGCCTGGATTCTCTCTAATATCCAGCTGGGGGCGACTCCACTGGTAGCTTTAAGGAGTCTGTTTGTTTAGAAGTCTAGGAAAATATTACAGTACATCCTACTTGATTTATGACATCAGTTATCTTCTTTTTTTTTTTTACGAGTTAATGGTCTCTTTAGCTAGTTTCATGTATTCTTCCTTACAGCATGATGTAATTGTATAACATTTTGGTCCCATTAAGAGTAAAATGGATAAATACTGTGTAGAGTATGCTTCAGGATGGGGCTTCATTGGGTTTGACAGGTTGCTACCACACAGTGTGGTGTTTTCTGTGCTATCCCCCTACAACTTTAACCTTTTCACATCTGTTTTCAATTCATCAAAAAGGGATTTTTTTTTTACAATTTTACCCACAATATCTTGTTCATTTTTGCATTGTACTTCGCTCCACCCTCTATTGTGGTTCCAGCGCTGGAACAGGCTTTAATTTGTACTGGTCTTGCAATTTCATTCTCTAATAGTAGCCTCCTTCCACGCATCGTACTTACATCAGCTTGCTTTAAAAAAAAAAAAAAATACCCTAATGTGGGCAAATGCGTAGGTTGTGACAAAAAACGTGCTGCCGCTGACTGAAAGTCCTCCCCAGGTGGTGTACTACGTCTTTGCCATGGTGGGGATGGAGTTGTTCAAACACAAGGTGAAGTTTTACGAGGACTCCAGCGACCCGACGAAGGCGTACTGTGGAAACGTTCTGCTGAAAGGAACGGCCTTCGCTCAACTCAACTACTGCAAGAACAACTTCAACAACGTGGTGTCATCCTTCATCCTGCTGGTGGAGCTCACTGTGGTCAACCAGTGGCACGATATCCTTCCCCTGAACGCCTCAAACAGGAAGTTAAACTGTTGGTTGGGTTTTATTATAGATCCAGAACTGCCCTCTTTACTGGGTTTCATTTCAGGTAGTCTGTCACCATTTGCAGGTCCTATAACTTCATCTGAAAATGTTTGTTTACACTATGTATTCATCTCTAATGTAAAAGATAATATCAGGATAATTGAAATTCTAAACCAACTAACTCAAATTACATTTAAAGTAAATCAAAAGCAGCAACCTTGTCAAAAAAGCAAGAACATCACTGCTGTCGTGAAATTAGCCAAATGTTGAGCAAATTAAGCTAGATATGCTGTTAGCACTGAGCTAACATATCGTCTTAATATATACAAAAATAACTCGCAATAGTGTAAAAGCAAAGAAAGGCTAGATCATTGTAATCTTCTATGCATCTGAATGCCTGCAAAATATAATCAGATAAGATACATAATGGTGTTTTTGTTCTGATTGATTCGAATGTTAAACTCATTTATTCCTTAACATAACCTCACTGCTCAGCAGCGGATTCGCCGCCGTCACCCACGGGTCAGCCAAGCTCTTCTTCGTCTTCTTCCACATCATAGTCGTCATCGTCATCATCAAGTAAGAGTCGGGAAAAGAAGGAGGGGGGGGGGTGCATGAGACAAAATACACAATGTGGAGTGAAGGTATAGGTGCATGCAGGTGTCTTAAAATCAACAGGAAGTTTGTTATTGTTATTCTGCCTTAATCAGTCATGTCCAACACACAGACATAATAAACTAATTTAAATTCAGATAAATATACTATATCTGATTCCATTACCAAGAAATGTCCATTCATCATAGAACAATTATCCCCTTACCTGCATGCAATCAGACACAAAGGGGGTGTGGCTTAAGTAGAGGGGCAGGGCTAACACACACTTAAAAAAGAGGGGCTCTTTGTCAAGTGCAATGTTTGCTCCGACAAAAGTTTGGTTGAGTTTTGGTACATCGGTCAATTTAGAAGTTATGCACCTTTTAGTAATAGGCCACTCTCTGCAGGAAACCCTTTTTTTTTATTATTAATTCATTATCCCTCCTCAAATTAAAATGTTAGCCTCCTTGGGCATAAACTGTGCACATCAAAGGGAAGGGAAATGTTTTGTGGATTGGCCATTCAATTGACCGATAACAAAGTCACTCTTACAGCTGCAGATCCTCCCTGACAGCCACCATGATTTCTAGTTTTCATAATTATTCAATTAATCCCGGGATAGATATCTGTACATCCAGGGTCATGAGCTTTTTTCTGCAGTCTTTAAATCCTGGCAACATGTAAGACAAGAAAATATAGATCACATTTATAATTTGCTGTGGTCTTTCAGTATCTTCGTGGCGTTCGTCTTGGAGGCGTTCTTCGTGGAGTACTCGGTGGATAAGAGCGACCTGCAGACGTCTCTGGAGAAGAAGATCGAGGAGCTGGAGCTGGCTGTGGCACAGTACGTTACCCATTTCAATGCAAAAACAAACTCCTCTAGATGTACGGCTGAATATCTCCAATATTTATTCTCATTCTAGCCATATTACTTTGTGCTGTTAAATGTAGTGGGCCGGGCTTTGAGGCTTTGAGGATTTGCATTATCCAACATTGGTAGACGCAGAATGTCTTAATGAGGGAGAGAGCAGAGTTATTGGATCATACCTTTGGATTTCAATTCTGAACTTAACACCTACTTTACATCAATGCTGAGTATTTTCAAGTTATCTTCTTTCTTTTTGTAAGTCTCTGCTTGCTCTACTGTATAAGAGCTCTAAAACCCTGAGGAAATATGTATACTATGATAGAACCTAAACAGGATGAACTGGATAAATATATATATAGATGAATATATAAAACAGGATTGTCCTTTAAATCAAAATATATGTTTTTATATTTTCTTTTCAGGCAGATTACTGAAAGTACTTTAGGTCAATGTTCTCTATGAAAAAAACTCTCTTGACTTTGTCCTTGTTTATTGTTTATGGGACTCCATTAACATGTTTTGATTATTGTCCTTGTTGTTTTGTCCACCAGGGAGACGCTGGAGGATAATTTGGTGAGCGCCATGGAAACCATCGACAGCGATCAGGGAACCGGCCAATCAGCGAACAACAAACCCACCCTGATGTTTAAAATCGCTTCAAAAAGTAAGAAACACTCAGAGCTGCAGGCAGAGTTCACATGGAGACAAGACGAGATGAGTTTACAGGACAAGATATTAGGGAGTTTATAACAAGGAGATGCTTTTATTTTGAAAGGGCCGACTCTGTGGCGATCAACACAATCTGCAGACAAACTAAATGAACACATTTTTCTCCTTTTTTAAAATGCTTTTTTCTGATAAACAACTTCGTGAAGATATAACTAAAATGATAAATACAACATTTTTTGTCTCAGACCAACTTCAATGGATTTTTTTTGTTGTGTTATCAAACATAGCATCTGATGGTCGAAGAGTAACGAATCCCCAAATTAAAAGGATTTTAGATAATAACTGCTTCTGCAAAGAAATCTGTCCACAACATCCTGTAAAAAACATGTTGAGTGAGTTGCCATAAAAATGCATGTTTTGTTCTTTGTCCGTTTACAACAATTAGACATTTCATCCTTTATTTGGATATAGGGGAATTACAATTTGACGCAGCAGCACAAGGGAATTAAGTTATCAAAGAAACAACAGTATCTAATGTGTAGCCCGGGGTGTAAATAGCATTGTTAGCTACGGACACCCGGGTGTAAATAGCATTGTTAGCTTTAGACACCCGGGTGTAAATACTAGCATTGTGAGCTACGCTACGGACACCCGGGTGTAAATAGCATTGTTAGCTATGGACACCCGGGTGTAAATAGCATTGTTAGCTACACACACCCGGGTGTAAATAGCATTGTTAGCTACGGACACCGGGGTGTAAATAGCCTTGTTAGCTACGGACACCCGGGTGTAAATAGCATTGTTAGCTTTAGACACCCAGGTGTAAATAGCATTGTAAGCTACGGACACCCGGGTGTAAATAGCATTGTTAGCTACGGACACCCGTGTGTAAATACTATTTACACCCTGGTGTCCGTAGCTAACAATGCTATTTACACCCGGGTATCCGTAGCTAACAATGCTATTTAAACCCGGGTGTCCGTACGTAGCTAACAATGCTATTTACTAAATAGTATTGTTAGCTACGTACGGACACCCGGGTTTAAATAGCATTGTTAGCTACGGATACCCGGGTGTAAATAGCATTGTTAGCTACGGACACCAGGGTGTAAATAGCATTGTTAGCTATGGACACGTGTAAATAGCATTGTTAGCTATGGACACCCGGTTGTAAATAGCATCTGCCTTATTTTTCTCGTATAAATATTTATGATTTGAATTGTGGAAATGCTAAATTTGTGTTTCTATTGGTCTGCTGTCTCTCTTGATTTCATTATATTTTCATATTTAACAAAAGTCTTTAATGGACCATAAATGGGTTTCTATAAAAGCCTGTCAGGATTTCTGAGTTTGTGATTGAATCGGGACAGAAAATAAAATGTCCTGTGTTCCTGCTTTGTTGATCACAGTATATTAATGATCAGTTTTGATAACGTTGCTGCTTGTTTCCTCTCAGGATATCGGACGGTGGACGCTCTGCTGCAGCGGATGTTCGAGTCCGACCTCGACCCCGAAGACTTCGCAGAGAACGACGATCAGAACGGGAACTTTGCAAACCCGGCGTTCAGCGCTGCGTAGAGACATTAATGCACAAATACTTATAAAGGGAAGCAGATTCTATGATTTATATACAGTTTTATACTCATCTCAAATGTTTATCCAGTGTTATATTTTTTATATTTCTGTCCTGTAGCTCTGTGTGGAAACGCATAAAAAATATTTACACGGATCATGTTTTATTTATTTTTTACCCTGTTAGTGGTAAAAACACGAAAAGAATAAACAAAGTATGTTTTTATTGAACAGAATTTTCACAGTGAACACATACACATATACAGCAAGATTGTATTTTGACATTTTTTCTCTTTAAGAAGAAAACTCTTACTTCTTTCAAACAATTGAAGTGAGCAGACTAAAAAGGGCATGATGGAAATATGTGTAAAAGGAAAACATATATAAAAAAATAAATGTTCATTTATAAAAACAAAGGGTCAGTGTAGTTTTAGTGCATGTAAATGGTCTGCAAAGGCTAAAATCCCTGTGTTCCCTCCAGATGGAGTTTCTCTCCCCCCTGCCTGAAACACCTCCATTGGGCTCCTTTGTTTACTTCCGGAACATTATGAAATCATTATGTAACACTCACGCTTCTAGTAGCTAGAGCTCCAACACATTGGACGTGATAGGCTAAGGGGCGGGACATCTCTAAGCTGTTGACCAATCAATCAAAGTTTATTTATACAGCTCAATATCACAAATGTTACATTTATCTCAGTGGGGACTTTACAGTTTGTACAGAATATGAATATGACACCCTATGGACCAATCACAACAGAGCAGGCCAGCTAACCAATCAGAGCAGACTGGGCTCTGGTTTCAGACAGAGGGTGAAAAGAGGTGCTGCAGCACAGGCAGTATGAGAACAATAAAGAGCTTTTTGAACATTAAAGCATGGAGACATGTCCCAGCAGAGGCATAAAATACAAATATGAACCTGATAATGAGCAGAATAGGCCCTTTTAATAACTCTTCTTTTGAAATTCAGTCAAATGTTTCCACCTCATGAGATAATACTTCATATAGGATAACTATAGGTTTGTATAGTATTGGCTAATTGGTCATTACAAAAATAATTAGATTAAAAATATGTAGTAATCAAAGAAAAACAAGACCCTAATCTTAATGATATACATTCAAAAATACAAATATTTATTTAGGAAGTTGCATTTACTAAAAGACCATGGGAACAAATTAATGAATTTGGAAGTAATTTTCTAACATTTATCATATCATATTATTTAGCTAATAATTCAGCATTATATGAGCTCGGTCAGATTAAAGATATGATAAGAAACTGTAATAAAATAATCTAGATTAAAAAAATAATAATAATTGATGGGAGCAACATTTTAATGTGGGTGTAAAACTGGAATTAAAATTATGAATGGCCTATAATGGCCTACAGTCAGTTTAATATTGAATTTACAGGCTTATTCTATAAAAAGGTTTGTATCATTAGTTGTGTTGAGCATCTCCTCTATTATAACTGTATTATGGTAAAATGAAACCTGCAAAGCGCTCTAATAAGTCCCACAGATGCAAACAGCTGATTGGATGTGGACAAAAGCTGCAAAAAAGCAAGTAAGTGAAATTTAAATTCAGATTATTTTGTTGATTATATTAAAAGAGCTGCAGCAGAAGTGAAGTGTACATTTACTCATGTAGTGTATTCAAGTACCGTTTAGAGGTACTGGTAAGTATTTCCATTTGATGCTATACACAATATTTCTACTGCGTTGCATTCATCTGACAGATATACAGTAGTTGCTGCTTTTTATAAAATACTACTTCTGTACAATGATAAACATGTGGTTGTGTCAAAAATACTGTGTACTTTTACTACATGAATACCTGTGTGTACTGTACTTACACAGACTCCATGTCAACAGGGGGCGCTATGGGGCTCTAACATGCAGACACCGAGGAAGTGTGTGTGTGTGTGTGTGTGTGTGTGTGTGTGTGTGTGTGTGTGTGTGTGTGTGTGTGTGTGTGTGTGTGTGTGTGTGTGTGTGTGTGTGTGTGTGTGTGTGTGTGTGTGTGTGTGTGTGTGTGTGTGTGTGTGTGTGTGTGTGTGTGTGTGTGTGTGTGTGTGTGTGTGTGTGTGTGTGTGTGTTTGAGTGATGCTGATGCTGTAGAGATGGAGCAGAGGGAGTGGAGGAGAGGATCCTGCTCGGCTCCGGACAGAACACAACATTTAGGTAAGAAAAATAAAAAATAAAACATCAGAAAATGTTTAAATCTGATGATGGCAGCGAAACATCGAGCAGGGAACCGAAGCGACTTGATGCTGTAGACTCGGGGTGTGTGTCGGTGTGTGACACTCTGTGTTTGTATGTGTGTGTGAGGCCACAGGCAGGATGTCGGATGAGAGGCACTAACCAGGAAACAATCGATGGGATGTTTTGTGCTTTTATTGAGAATTAAGGCCTCCTGCTTCTCCGTTAGATGTTATTTGGTCATCGTTAGAATAACATTAGAATACCATCAGGAAAGGCCCGACCGTGAATGGGAGGATGAGGCGTTCAAGTGCTGGTTGAAGGGTGGGACTGAACAGTACCGCCTGCTGTCTGTGATCATAAATTTAGGAGCGTTAATGTAAAGATGGAGACAATAAGTTCACCTCACAGCGTCCGCTCGGTATTCTATAAAATAAAGAAAATACTTAATTATAAAGTCTACAAGATTATGTAAAGTAAAATAAATTCAAAAATATATAAATATTAAAAAATAATCAGGAAAGGTAGGCCTATTAAAGGTGGTTTGTTTACAGTTGGGGTATTTTTTAAGTCCTGAAATATATACGATAAAATATAGAATGCAATATAACATGTATATTTGATATAAGGACATCAAATAAATACAATTCAGTAGGCCCACCATAATGTTAAAACAGTTATACAATAAAAGGCAATAAAATAATTAGATTTTAAATAAAAATAAAGTTTAAAAGTTAAGTTGCATTTGACATAACATGTTAAATATTCATGGGAAACCTACAATATAGAGTAAACTACAAATACAAAAAACATGAAGTTTAAAACACGTTGATGTATTTTTGAAAGTTTAGGTATTTATTTGAACAGTGTGAAGGTCTGAACAGTGGGGGTAGCTTCAAATGTGTCCTGAAATCAAATCAATACTGCAATATATATAATAAAAATATCAAGACATTCATATTATAAAAAAATACAATAACATTTAAAAAAAAAGTAGAATATCCTCAAAGTGGAAATAGTGGAGAAATGGAAGTAGAGCAAGGACTGAGACCCTTCAGTCAAAGTTTAAAGGTCCCCTATTATACTGTTATTCATCAGTATATTATAGGTCTCAGATATATACAAAACATGTCTCTGAAGTGTTTGGCTCCAAACACCAAACAGATCATTGCAGCATCCCATAATCCCCTCTGTTTCAGCCCTGTTTCAAAAGTGCTGATTCTCTGTCTGTTACTTTAGATGAAAATAAGGAGCCCCTCCCCACACTCATTTTCAGACAGGTTTTTATATAAATGGATCAGGACAAAAAGAGAGAGAATCTTTTTTCCTGAAACTTTCAGAATCTCTTTCCACAGAGGGGACACATGTTGATGTAGAAGAGACATGAACAAGTGGATTTTGCACAATAGGTGACCTTTAAATAACTACGGAGATTGAAGCTGTTCACATAATCAAAAATGATGTCACTAGAGAGGAATAACTTAATCAGACTTTGTGGAGAAAATAGGTTGTTGGAGCCAAAAGAAAGTAGAGAAATAAGTAAAAGCAGTAAAAGAGAAAACATTATAATTTAAACGGGAATAAAGTGAACAACTGTGCAGACACAGAGGGGAATAATTTAGTAAGAAATTAAACATTTGAAGTCATCCTATTTACATTTGGGGAAACACAATGGTCATTTTTCAATATTTTCTGTCATGTGGGAGACCATTAACAATTACCTAACTTATTTATGAAAAATAGCGTATTAACTGATATTTTATCTGATTTAAATTCAATTAAATCAGATTAAAAAAAAGTCCTGGTCCAATTTTAAATATACACAAAGTATGATTACATGTAAAAAACCCTACCCTTTCAAATAATTTTAAATATTAAAATTAAATGTTTAAACTTTATTAAGAATAGTTTATCAAGAACTGGAAAACAAACACTTATTTAAGACAAAAGATAACATATTTAATCATATTTATAACGTTTTGTATACAATGTAATTCCTACGGTCAACTTCTGAATGATTAGGAAGTCAAGGTTGCTTAAGTAAGTTCAGCTGTCATCAGAGTGAGTTTTATTTCGAAATCCTGCACCGGATGTTGTGTCTGTGCGCGGTGACGCTGGTTTGGTGGATGCGGCTCTGCAGTGCGGACAAACAGGCTGGAGCCGGAGAACCTGACTGCCACAAAACCGCCTCTGTGACAGCCGGTCCGGGTCCACCTCACACGGGTTTATGCATCTGCTTCTGTCCCGGGTTTGACTCCCGGATCCCGGTCCTGCAGGAGGAGGACCAGCCCGCATCCTCCCATCTTCTTCCTCCTCCTCCTCCTCTTCCTCCTCCACCTTATCTGCAGAGAACCGGAGGAGGACCAGGGCTGCAGGTTTTTAACGAGCGCTCCAGGACTCTAAGGGGACATTATTTTTCTTTCTTTGTCTGTTTCTGGTCCTGGTTCTGCAGCTGGTGTGTTCTGCACCTGGTTTGATATTTTGGGGACTGTTATTTAGAGGAGAGATAAATGGTGGTTTAGTCCTGCGGGAGACTGAGGCCCAAACCCCGGCCCCAATTCTAGAGGAACGGTGGGTTTTCTGGACCAGGGCGTTTTGTGCCGAAATAAAATCCCAGATGAAGATTCCCAAAAGGCGGAAAAGGAGCGGACGGTGCGCCAGGTAGGCCTGATCCGGACCAGGTCTGGGACTACATGCATCAGTGTGTGTGTGTGTGTGTGTGTGTGTGTGTGTTTGTCTGTGTGTATATGTGTGTGTGTGTGTGTGTGTGTGTGTGTGTGTACGTGTGTTTGTCCCGCAGTGATGCGTTAACCCAAGTGCATTTATTCATCCTGCATCAAAAGGCAATATGGGCCTTATGATCACTTACTAGGCCGGGACTGGTCCGGGTTGTGTCTCTGTGCTGATCTTTAATTCATAACTCGGGTCAGTCCGGGCCAGATTTATCGATCAGCAGGATGTGATGGTGCGCATGCGCAGAGTGCACCCATGACTGTGCACTGCAGAGGGGAAAGATTCAATATGGGTGATGCGGAGACAGAACGAGAGGGAGGGAGGGTAAACCTGGACCAGAGCGGAAGTGTGTCTCTGAAATATTCCATCTTTTAATTTACAAAAATCTACTTTTGTTAGCAGAGCTGGATAAATTAACATTATGTAACAAAGGTTAAATATGCAGATTTACAGTCTGATGTACGGAACAAGTTCAGTGCCAAAATTAGACACTTATAACACGTGATGACAGCAAATAATGGATGACATTGATACAAATATATAACTTAAAACCATCAAATATACATTTCTACAACATATGTTTGTCTGCTGATCTGACATCTCTTTATTTGTTGTCAACCTTTGTTGTTTTGAACATTGCAAATTTCAATCACGGATGAGAGCAATTTGTTTTTGAGAAATCAAATATAGTTTGCAGCGCAGAACAAATAAGCATTATGTAACAAAGGTTAAATATGCAGAATTAAAATCTGATGTACGGAACAACTTCAGTGCCAAAATTAGACAAACACTTACAACACAGGATGACAGTGAATAACGGAAGATCTCTTAAAAAACACATTGGCAAGCTTAAAACGTTCAAATATTTAGACGTGAAACCCTAATTTCATTGCAGGTGTAATCATTTATGAGAGCAATTATTTTTGTTGAATCACTTACATTTATTACACATGAAGACAGCGAATAATGAAGACATCTCATAATCAGCACAAAACTTAAAACCATCAAACAACACTGATAAGTCCCATATTTAGACTTAATTTAACTTGAAATGGTAATTTCCGACACATTTTGTATGCTGATCTGAGATTTTAATAATTGGTGTCACCCATTTTTAACTTCACAAGTTTTAATTGTTAATTAGAGCAATTCATTTTATTACTACATAAAAGTTAGTACCATGCAGAACAAAACAAAAATGGTAGATTCACGGTTTGATATACGGAATGATTGTTGTGCCAAAATCCAACTCTAATGCTGCGTTCACACCGGACGCGATGCGATGTTTGGGGGCGGCGCGATTACATGTAAAGTCGATGCGGACAGACGCGAATTCGCTCCGACGGCGAGCATGAAGCGGTTGATGCGAATGTCGCGGCGCGATTGAGGCGATTGGAGGGTGCCGCGACAACCGCTCAAGTTCAATTTTTTCAACTCGAGTGTCAAATTCCCGTGACGCGATCTCACGGTAGCCAATCAGCGGTGAGGATCTCAGCCTGCCTTCACTGACGTTGAACCAGAAAACCAAAACATCAGCCGTTAGCTGTTAGCACTCAGAGCTCACAGCTCCTCATATCTGTTCAGAAACTGGACAAAAGTTAAACAAGTACAAACCACAGACTGTCTGTGTCATGGCGAATACAGTCGCTGCTTTATTTATGTGTGTAGGCCGTTGTTATGAGTGTGGACGGAGCATATACAACGTTAGCTTAGCCTGGTCGATCCGATCTACATTCAGAAAACACGCATTTTAAAAGGTTTTTCGCCTGCCGTTTTGTCTGCAGACTTGTCAAAGCATTAATTCATGGTTTTTACTAACCGGTATCAGTGTGTTGTTACTTCGGCATCATTTAGAAACGTGTATTACAATTTAATCACGGTAAAATATGTTCATTGTGTTGTAGTTGTAGCCCCCTCTCCAGCGCGTCTTGTTTGAATGATGCGAGTAAACACAGCTGACGGCCGCGGTGAAACTCGAGCGTTTAAAGCGATGCGATAAGAGCGATTAGAGCGAAGCAAATATTCGCTTCGTGTCCGGTGTGAACGCAGCATAAGAACTTGATTTAATGGCAGACACTTTGATGACAGTAAATAACCCTTTACATCAGATACATTAATATTCACAGATAACATCAACAAATTGGAAAAAATATATGTTTAAAGTTCCTGAAAATTAAGACCGTACTTATTTAATGTAATTTAATGTATTTAAAAAATAATAATTCGTATTCTTATGTATTCTTTATTTGTTGTTACCAGTTGTTATTTGAAAAACAATGTATGTATTGTTTTAATAGATAGAATAGACTCTTGCTTTTGGGGTTGGAAAATAAAAAGTTTCTCACTAATATCTTAGTTTTTTTCTAAAATAATAAAACAATAATTTAGAAGTATTTGAACAGTCACATCTTCAATGTTTATACCATATTACCTTTTTACATTATTTTGGATTTGAATGTCTTTCCTATTATTGTAGAGTGGTTTTATAACATGTTCAGACTCTGCTGGTGTTTCTGAGCTGCAGATAACAAATATGAAACTGTTCTGTGGATATCATTCTCTCTATTATTCCATCTGTCACATTCACCAAAACACTTCGGTATGAAGCCTTGTGTTATGAAAGCTTCTCTCGTGTAAACTGTTTTTTAAGCGAACAGGAAGACATCATACTAAGCAGCTTGTCCTGTTAGCGAATTATATCATGAAAAATCCTGAGAACAACATATCAGAGGCAGTTAAAAAGGGAATTAGGAAGAAACTCAGAAAGATATTTTGGCTGTAGGCTAGCGTGTTTCCAGTAAGCTAGCAGTTAGCTCTCAAACTACTCCAGCTGCAGGTATACTTCGCTAGTCGTGCACCTCTTTAGGGGTTAGAAATCCAAAGATCCTAAAACGTCAATGAAGTTTGGTGTGTTTTTGGATCCAGTATTTGTGATTGGAAGTGACTCATCCAATATTGCACTGATGATATCGATCCATATAAAAGATATCTCTCTAGTAGCGTTATGACGGCTGCAAAGAAACTTACTATTAAATATTTATATATAACATTAATGTAAAAAATAAATAGGCCTCTTTCTGAAATATTCACAAATATTTAAAAGATAGTCTCTGTGCTGTGTAGTAATATGGACCTCTAGCATTTGCACAAAAAACGCTTTCAAAACCTTCAATTACAACTGCCTATGCAGCCTCAATAGTTATTGACCAGGAGATAGCTAAAACAAGTTGTGGAGACAACTAATACACTCTCAAAATAAAAAACAACCATAATCACATGGATTCCCATTCGCACTGATGAATATAATCTGTATAACATCTGTGTTTGGGAAAATATGGCACAATTTGTGAACACATTTTAAACAGTGAAACAGTTTGAAACGGCCACCAGGCTAGCAAACGACCTTAAAAATATATATTTACATTTATTTTACAAATGTGTATATTGCTATAGCTGTCACAAAGTTTAGGAACCACTGTGCTAGAGGTCAGAGGTCACATCCCTCGGTCTCATCCTCCTATTCCAGCAGGCGAACTGAAGGTGTTTTGGTGAATGTGGCTTCACGTGGATAAAGGGTGCGGTTCGTGGATACTGTTGTTCTTTAACCCGGTGTATGAAGGCGTGTCCCTCCAAGCTCCTCCCCCTCTGTGATGTCACTGGTGGAGCCTTCCTCCTCTGTCTCCTCTCCTGGTAAAAACTGTGCCCTCTGTTTTGGCTTGTAGGCTAACACAGGAACAGGAAGGGTTTTGTCCCGCTCAGGATTTGTTGTAAGCCGTCAGGTTTTCCGGGAGCTCAGAACTATGGTGAGCTCTGACTGAATCATCAGATCAAAAAAAACTGGAATGATGCAAAACCGGCTTCTGGCAGATCACCCCTCCCCCTCCCCCCTCAGTAACAGACTAGTAGACTTGTAGGTGGTGATGAAGAAGAGAAGAAGAAGAAGAGCAGACTGAGGTTTGACGGTAGAGAAAGTGTCTGTAAGGATGTTTCTGATCTGCTGCTGAGACGCTGCGGGACCTCAGAGTTTCTCTCGTTTGGACTTGTGTTACACGCCAGTTGTCAATATTATACTGACCAATACTTTGCTGTAGGTTAGGAAACAATAGAACAACAGGAGATGATACAAAACATCAGGATATCATAATACAATACTCCACAATGATTTGATATTATTTGCTGCTGTAGGGAAAGACAGTTTCCTGTTTTACAGGCAGTGTGAAAACATATTCATATTACATTCATTTATCTATTTTTGTTCATTTAAGAGTCGAATGTTAGTCAATACAAAATATACTATAAAACACACTCAATACCATAAAACATGATATGATTAATGTTTTATACTAACCTGATTGCAGTAACATTACTGTAATATATTGTAAATCTATAGTACAACATACAATACTATATATATGATACTAATAGTGACTATATAGTATAATACATGCACATTGTACTACTTTGTACATATCCTACACACACACCTCACTATAAGATAGGATAGTTTAAATTTGATATCAACACTTCACTTTGTTATGCTATACTATTATGATATAATAAGTTAAACTGTATATCATACTTTGCTTTTGATTATACAAAACAATCAGATTTGTTGCTACAGTATGCTACTACTATTCATTACTATTAGAATTATAACTATAACTATACTTCACTATATAACAATACATCATACTACTACTGTATATTGAATGTCATTTATCAGTTCTGATCGGCTGGTTGTTAGACTTCCTTACAAGTGACCGGCATAGAAACACAAAAAACATGATACAGCACAAGAAAAAGGTTGAAAAAGATAAGAAAAGCAACAACACCAGCAAAGACAACAACAAAAATAACAACTTGGTGTTGCAGTGTATTCAGAGGAGCTCTGAGGTCCCGCCCTCTGCAGTGATTGGCGGCTCAGCAGCGAGTTGAGGCCTGCAGCAGGTTTCACTCTCCAGAGTTACAGTGATCCCAGCTGCTGGCGGCTGCTCAGCTGATGATGAAGGTGCTTCTTCTGCTGCTGCTGCTGTGTTTACACATATCTGTGTGTAACGCAGCTGCAGAGAAGCCTCCTCCCCTCCTTCCCAGTCCGTCCAGTCCTCTGTCAGAGCTGGTCTGACTGGAAACACAGCGGACACTCTCCATTTTATCTGCAGGCCGCCTGAGCTCTGCATGCACTGATGACGGCCCGTGGCATTGCATGCAGAACAGCATGGTTTGGGGACTGACATGCATCACTTTGAACTTCAAATTTCCCCACGAATCCACTGAAAACTGACGACCATTCATGGCAGACATGTTGTTTCAGAGTAGAGTCAAACAGTTATCAGGTTAGGTTGCAGATGAAGTGACAGACAGGTGTTCACAGGCGGTCAGAGTGATGCTAAGTGAGGAACCTGCCTGCCACCACATCCTCCTCTACTAATCCATATTCAGTGTGAAGGAACAGACTTTATGGTTGTAGACTAATCAGCTCCTTCAGTGCAATAATTAACCCACTTTAACCACTTCCAAGTCTTTGCAATAACCCCATCAAAGGCTCAAATTAGAAAAAGCTTTTATATATAACTAATAGCCCTTTTTGCAGAAGATATTCAAGTGTACAACCACCAATATGAGCTCAGATCTTATCATTCTTGACACATATATAAAAAGACCTGTGGGACTTTAATTCCCCTTTAGTCGTCTTCTCAGGCAGAGATCACCCTCCAGAAGTTTGGTGTCCAACGAGCTCCTTGAATCTAAAATAACATTTGACCCGAGCTCATCCAGGCTACCAGTCTAACCATTTAATTTATGGAGCTTGTTTGGAGCACTACTTCACTTGGGCGTGAAGACTATACCTGCTATGCAACACTCAGGGACAATGTTACCCCAATGACCAAGTTCAATTGCATAGCTTATCTTCTTTTGACAAAATAAACCCTTATACATTAAAAGCATAACCACTTTTTAGTCACCCCATTTCAAAATGAAATTGGCGCCCAAGTCATATGGAGGAAAGCCAAAACAATTCATTTTTGTCAGAATGTTAATACATCTTTCTGTAAGAAATTATTAGTGAGATGATTCGTAAATAACAGACCTGTCAAACAAAGCTTTACTGAACTTTAATTATTGAAGTTTGTAGTGTTTCGCTGTATTTGAGTAAGATGTTCAGATCACTCTCATGTCTGTACATTACATATGAAGGTTAGCTTAGCTTAGCATAAGCATAAGGCTTAGCCAAGCTTAGCATAAGGATAGCAACATATTCTCAAAGGTAACAAATGTTATAGCTTGTTGGTTTATCTGTAGTAACAATAGATGTGTAAAGGCAACATGCTCTGTTTTTTTTTAACTTAAACTAGTTGACTGCTAACAGCCAATAATTACACATTTGTATACAAGGAAGGTGGATATTGTGACTTTTGGACAGTGTGATCTTCTTATCATAAAGTAGAGTTGTGTAACATACCTAACAGCTTAACACAGCTCTATATTAAAAGGTACTTAATTTAACCCAAACCATGATCTTCCTAAACCTAACAAAGTTGTGGCCTGGGAACATATATTTTTATTTTGCTTCCGCATTAGATGAGCTGCGATTGAGAACATGTTACACATTTAATCTACAGACATGAGAAATTATATCATTTTGGATATCATACTACCAGAGAGCAAGCGGAGATTCAAGTTTCCTAACACGTTGACCTTAAACTTAAGGTAATAAAATAATGTGAAGTCAATCCGAGTAGCTTTCCAGATCAGCCTCTTTCAGTTCAGCTGGATCATGTCGGACGAGCATGATGAATAGAATAGAATAGAATAGAATATATATTTATTGTCATCGTACAAAGTACAACGACATTTCTTTGGCAAGTCTCACTGCAGTAAAAAAATGTTTGGACGAGCTCATGATGCTGATGGTTGTTAGTTCAGTCGGTCGATTAGGAACCAGAGCGTTGTGATCTCTGATGATTCGGAGCAGCCGATTGGCCGTCGGGCCGTCCAGCAGTCAGCGCAGAGTGTCCGGCTGCTTCCTCTGCACACATGATATTTGCTCCAGTTACTGCAAATACCATCACACCCCCAACCCTAACCCCCCCCCCCACCGGCCTGTAGCCTGATCCAGCTGAAGAATGGCTTCTAATGGCAGCCAGCCATCTCTAATGCCTGTTGTTAACTCGGACTGCACTGGGGTTTAGAGACTGGGAGCCTCCCAGTACGGAGACGGTGTGTTTGAGGTACTGATTGTTTTTCCTCCCTTCCCCTCTTTGTCTCCCCCCTCCTCCCCCCAACAGATAAATGGCTCTTTTAAGCTGGGAGCTGCTCGAGTTCTGTCTGGCTGGCAGATGCAGTGCCTAGTCCCCGGCCTCCAGGACAACGCCAACATGAACGGGACGTCCGAGCAGGCCGACATCCTGCCGCCCAACTGCATGGTCAAAGACCGATGGAAAGTGGTGAGTCAGGAACTCCTTCCCCCCATCCACCAAGCTCACATTACTGATTCAAAAGCTTCTCATATGATGCTCATTTTCAGGGTCATAATTGTATTTAGTGTCTCTACTGTGACTAAAGGCCAACCTATAAGACTTAAAGGCAATCAATGTTGTTATGGAAGAAATGACCATGTTGATTCTTAACTAAAAAGTCCTAACTCTCATATTTCACAGCGTCCAGGAATACACCAATATGAATTTCTGTTAAGGAGTTTCCAAACTGTTCTCTGCTCAGAAATTAATGCAGTGTAAGAACTTAAAGGGGCCCTACAGGCGCGTTCACACCGCAGTACTTTTCCCACTTTAGTTCTGATATAGTTACGAAATGTCGCGTTCACACCAAAAAAATCCATAACTAAAATGAGTTAATGAGAACCTTTTTACCCCCCTTTTCCGTCCCTGCTAGAGAGCAGGGACTTTCGTGGGAGAAAAAGGTTCCTATTTCTGATTGGCTGGGCAGAATGCAAACCACGCCCCGTAAAACTCCAAAAAAGTTTTGTGAAGCCGCCATTTTATTATCCTCGCATTAGCATTATTAGCATTAGCATTAGCCCAGCGCACAAACGCAGAGAGACTAACTTATGGCAACACAAAATAAAACATGGGAGCGGTGGAGATGGGGAGGTGTCGGCGTTCTGGCGATTTACTCGGAAGGCTTCAGTAGAAGCTGCTGGGAGTCCCAGCAGCTTCTACTGAAGCCAGTCCCCAACTCCGGGGACTTCCGGCCGGGGACTTCGGGTGGCAGTATACGCCGTGAAGTTGTTAGCGGCCTGCCAGTAAACCCAAAGCAGAAGAAGAAGAAGTGACGTCAGCAGCTCATTTGCCGAGTTCATGAGAGCTAAAGAGTTCTCATGAACTAAGTTCTCATGAACCTTTGTGGGAAAAGTACTGCGGTGTGAAAGCGCCTAATGATGCTCATTATCAGGTTCATATCAGTCTGTAGTGTCTCTACTGTGACATGTCTCCATGTTCAAAAAGCTCTTTATTTTTCTCATACTGCCTTTTCTTTTCACCCTCTGTCTGAAACCAGAGCCCAGTCTGCTCTGATTGGTTAGCTGGCCGGCTCTGTTGTGATTGGTCAACCGCTTAGAGATGTCCCGCCCCTTAGCCGTACAATGTATTGGAGCGCTACCCAATAGAAGCACGAGAGTGAGAGAAACTCCCTCCGGAGCAAACTTTGGGATTTTAGCCTTTGCAGAAATCAAGAACAAATCCAACATAAAGCAGCTGAAATAAATACATCTGAAATGATAAAACACCAGCTGGCTTTTCTTTACGCAATATCTACTTGAAGCTCCATTACCACTTGAACATAAAACACATTTGACTCAAATCCATTATTATTAAACATTAACTGAGATGGATCACCTGTGGTTTTAAAGACTGACTGAAGACACAGTGTGTCATTTAATCATTAAAGGGCTAATCCATATGAATATAATGTCTCTATATAATTCATGTGAACAGCCACCGCTGTCGTCCTTTTGAATCTGAAATAAAAAGTTATATAATGCAGCTCCTGTCTCAGCCAATCACATCGCAGCGTGGAGCCTGCAGGGTGTTTGCACTTCACTGATCCATTTACTGTCTGAACCACTGAACCGACACAGAGCTTCAACATGCATGTACATATATTTATACATATATGTGTGAATTGTGTGTGTGTGTAACCGACAAGTAGAAGAGGGAATACGGTGAGAAAAGGAGGTAAAAGCGGAAGAAAGACTCAAAAATGGAAGGAAAGAAAAAGGTGAAAATTCAAGCTCACACTCGAATGTTCACTTGAAAAGGGGATTAAGATGGTACAAATAATCACAAATCAAGGAGGTGAGAAGCATTTAAAGATGCAAAGGAAATTTGGGAGAATAAAAAGATCGAATAGAGCAAAATTAGAACAAAGATTTAATTGAAATTCAAAGGTTTTAGTGTCATAATGGAAAATAGCTATGGTGTAGTTTTGGTATTGTAGGTTTCTGCTACAGTGCAACTCACACAATACTTTGGACTTTACAATAAATAATAATGCAACAAGGAAATGATTCAAGAGAATGTTGCAAGGAATGGATAAAAGACAGTCAAAATCATGGGGGAAAGAAAGATGGGAGACAGAGAAAGAAGTGGGGAGAAACATATCATAAAAAAGGGATGAAAACTATTTAACAATCAGCTGTTTTCACTGAAAAGGCTTCAATGTTTCTTGTAGTTTCCAGCTGAACCCAGACGCTTAAAATCTGTTATTTTTTACAATGGTTTCTAGTTTGATGAAAGTCTTGCTACCCCAGTTTTAAAGTTGTACCTCCTGCGTCCTGTCCCCAGCTGAAGAAGATCGGTGGAGGCGGGTTCGGGGAGATCTACGAGGCCTTGGACCTGCTGACGCGGGAGAACGTGGCGCTGAAGGTGGAGTCGGCCCAGCAGCCCAAACAGGTGCTGAAGATGGAGGTGGCGGTGCTGAAGAAGCTGCAGGGTGAGAGTCCTCAAACACACTTTTTAACCCGGCTCAGGCCCGCTATAACATTTCAATCTAAGCGATACATTTTGTTCTCGCAGTCGTGGAAGATTTACTCAGATCTTTTACTCTCAGCTCACGTTGCTGATTCAAAAGCTTCTCATATGATGCTCATTTTCAGGGTCATAAATGTATTTAGTGTCTCTACTGTGACTAAAAGCCAACCTATAAGACTTAAAGGTCACCTATTATGCCAAATCCTCTTCTTCATGTCTCTTCTACATCAACATGTGTCCCCTCTTCTTCATGTCTCTTCTACATCAACATGTGTCCCCTCTGTGTAAAGAGACTCTGAAAGTTTCAGGAACAAAGATTCTCTCTCTTTTTGTCCTGATCCATTTATATAAAAACCTGTCTGAAAATGATCTGATCAGATTTTGGCCACTTTATGATGTCATAACGATTTTTTGGCTTGAGTAACCATTAGCCAATCACCAACCAAGGTAACCCCCCCCACCTTATCACCTGAATGTCCTCCTAGAGCACCATTGTGTTCTTTTTAACCAAATATCTCTCAGAGGGGCGTGGGGAGGGGCTCCTTATTTTCATCTAAAGTAACAGACAGAGAATCAGCACTTTTGAAACAGGGCTGAAACAGAGGGGATTATGGATGCTGCAATGATCTGTTTGGTGTTTGGAGCCAAACACTTCAGAGACATGTTCTGTATATATCTGAGACCTGTAATATATGTTGTGTATATCGTTTTAATGTTTTGCAGTGTGTCCGGCGTTGTGTTGAATCATTATATGTTTTTTTACACTTCACCAAATGTTGCATTATAATACTTAACAGTGTGCCAGGTGTTGCTTTGCATTTCAATGTTTTACGAGGACTCTTTTTCATTTTTCCTTTCCAGGTAAAAACCACGTCTGTAAGTTTATAGGCTGCGGGAGAAACGACAAATTCAACTACGTGGTGATGCAGCTTCAGGTGAGTCAGAGCGCTCGAACACTGAGGGGCTTTTATTGTGAAGGCAAGATCCAGACTCAACAGAGACAGATTATTGTGTTAGCATTCAACAACCTTTCCTCTGGCGCGGTTATCATTATAAACGTACGTCAAAAGAATCAGGGGAATTGTAGTTTTTAAGCATCAATGAACTAACATACGGACCTCTGCATCACCCTCAGTTTTTCCGTTTTTAAGAAAAGCCTCAAACCCACCTTTCTTTCCCGCACTGCGTTTTACTGTCTGGCCTTTTTTTAATTGTTTTTATTCTAACCTTCTATGCTCTTAACTTTTTTTATATTACCATATTTTACTCAATATGTTTCTTAGATAACTTTTTCTTTTATTGTATTTCCTCCTCATGGCATTGTGAAGCACCTCGAGATGACGTTGTTTTTAAAGTGTGCTATTTAAATCAAATGTATTATTATTATTATTAAGGGACAGTTTCATCCCACAGGCCATGAGACAGTTAAACACCTGAACGTTTGAAAGAACATCTGTTTGCAACTTATATCAATATTCCAATTACTTGATTATTTACGATTTAAAATAAACAATCATTTCATCAAAAGATATTCACCATGGCAATATAAATGATTTTACATCATTAATTCATTTATCAAATTATGAATCTAAATAATAACGTTGACTTCATTGTGGCTCTAACACTTGTATATAGACTATTCTGCACTATTTCTACTATATTCTATTTACTTGCACTATTGTATCTGTTTTATTGTGTTGCACTGTTGGAGGAGCCTGTGACCTCAGATTTTCATTGTCATAACTACACTGTAGCTATGCACAAAGCCTTGAATCTTGAATCTATATTAACTGTGTTTTAACTTCTGAGATTTCTTCTAAAACACTTGAGGTGCATTTACAGTGATGCCGGCGTGTTTACTCCCCCTGTAGTTCCTCTTTCTGTTGTTTTCCCAGACTGTATGTCTCGTTGCTAAGTGATCATCCCGGTGTTGTTGCAGGGGCGTAACCTTGCCGACCTGCGGAGGAGTCAGCCCAGAGGCACCTTCACCATGAGCACCACCCTGCGGCTCGGGAAGCAGATCCTGGAGTCCATCGAGGCCATCCACTCTGTGGGCTTCCTGCACCGAGACATCAAACCGGTACGAGGAGAACACTTTGTTGATGATGATAATAATAATCTGAGAGGGCAAAAGTACACACATCCTTTACTCAAGTAGAAGTACAGATACTCGTGTTTAAAAATACTCTGGTGAAAGTAGAAGTACTGACGAAACTTCTTTACTCAAGTCAAAGTAAAGAGGGCTTTGAAATGTACTTCAGTAAAAAGTACCCATAACTAGCAGCTGTTTTAAAGAGTACCTGACCTCCCTTTATATTAATAGAACAATAATGTCATTGTTAGCTAATGAATGTTTCCATGCTGAACAACGGCAACATGACAACGTTTTCATTGGTCCCTCTTCTTTAGAGAAGACCAGGAAATGATGGATACACGGATCGTGTTCAAATCAATAGGCACGCAATGACTCTAAATAATAATGATCACGCCACCAAACACACATTCAAACTAAAGGAACCAGCCTGTTTGGAAAATGTAAGAAGTAGAAAGTACAGGTATTTGGGTTCAAAATGTAAGAAGTAGAAAGTACAGGTATTTGTGTTCAACATGTAAGAAGTAGAAAGTACAGGTATTTGGGTTCAAAATGTAAGAAGTAGAAAGTACAGGTATTTGGGTTCAAAATGTAAGAAGTAGAAAGTTCAGGTATTTGTGTTCAAAATGTAAGAAGTAGAAAGTACAGGTATTTGTGTTCAAAATGTAAGAAGTAGAAAGTTCAGGTATTTGGGTTCAACATGTAAGAAGTAGAAAGTACAGGTATTTGTGTTCAAAATGTAAGAAGTAGAAAGTACAGGTATTTGGGTTCAACATGTAAGAAGTAGAAAGTACAGGTATTTGGGTTCAACATGTAAGAAGTAGAAAGTACAGGTATTTGGGTTCAAAATGTAAGAAGTAGAAAGTACAGGTATTTGTGTTCAAAATGTAAGAAGTAGAAAGTTCAGGTATTTGGGTTCAAAATGTAAGAAGTAGAAAGTACAGGTATTTTGTGTTCAAAATGTAAGAAGTAGAAAGTACAGGTATTTGTGTTCAAAATGTAAGAAGTAGAAAGTTCAGGTATTTGGGTTCAAAATGTAAGAAGTAGAAAGTACAGGTATTTGTGTTCAACATGTAAGAAGTAGAAAGTACAGGTATTTGTGTTCAAAATGTAAGAAGTAGAAAGTACAGGTATTTGTGTTAAAAATGTAAGAAGTAGAAAGTACAGGTATTTGTGTTCAAAATGTAAGAAGTAGAAAGTACAGGTATTTGGGTTCAACATGTAAGAAGTAGAAAGTACAGGTATTTGTGTTCAAAATGTAAGAAGTAGAAAGTACAGGTATTTGTGTTAAAAATGTAAGAAGTAGAAAGTACAGGTATTTGTGTTAAAAATGTAAGAAGTCAAAGTAAAAAGTCTTCAGAAAAATAAGTAGTGGAGTAAAGTACTGATACCAGAAACATATACAGTAACAAAGTATTTGTACTCCATTACTTCCCCCTTCTGATAATAATAAAGCTTTATTTATACAGCACTTTTCATACAACACATGCAGCTCTAAGTGCTTTACAAAATAACACATCACAAGTTCAAGATAAAGCATCTTGATCCGAGCAGTGGATTGGCTGCTTCACAAAAGAAATATAAAAAATATTGATCAACTAGATACAGATATTAGTGTGTGTCAGAAACAGATTTGAAGAAGGGATATTTTGGTATAAATCATTGGTATTTTTCAGCCTTCTGATAGTTATTATTCCTTTTGTCAAATGAATCATCACAGAATTAAAGAAACGATAAACACTCAGCGAAAAACATCAATAAATGAACAGTTATGATGATGTCTTTATTTATGTAATCTACTGCTGTGTTTGAAGGTTATTATTGATCACATCATGTCCTTATTGGTAATAATAATACTTTCGCCTTAGATATAAAGAAAGAAAAAACTAGATCGGCAACTAGAGAGACTTTTTATGTATTGATCATTTGATAAATCTTACAAAGTATTCCGTTTAATTTGTTTGTGCAGTGGATGGAAGATGAAGCCTGAGTCCATATTAAAGCTCAGTGGCTTAAAGTAGAATCCTCCGATAGCAGTGAAGACAGGATGTTCGTGCTGAATACATTTACATATTAATGAGCTGAGCTGGAACAAAAGCTGCAGGACAAACTGAGAGGAGTGTGAGGAAGAGGAAGAGGAAGAGGAAGGTCGGGGTGAGGAAGGAAAGGCAGCTCAGCTTCATCGTTATTATCATCGTGCTAATTAATGTGACTCAGTCTGGATCAGGACTCAGTCAGTCTGGTTTCCTATAATTAAACTTTATTGACACCTCGTCACATTTCACACTTTGGGATTCACTTCACAGTCTCTCAGTATTCTCGTCTCAGTGGGTGTTTCTCAATCGCGAGTAAAGCTGCTTCAGAGCCACTATTTCAAGCATACTACGTCATCGAGTGCCGCCGAAGTACTGTTCCAATCTCCAGCATACTTGGAAATCTACCGAGCCCGGTGTACTCCGTTTGGAGAAATATCGAGGCTGCACATGAGTAGACTTCGCGGCCTTAAAATCCCCACAATGCTTTGCGCACGGACCAATTTCCAAAATCTGTGGCGGAAGATGTAAGGCGGGGCCTCTCATATGACGCACACCTGCACACTTGCTAGCGTGTTCCACACTTCGTTTTCCGAATGCCAGGAAGTATTCTTGACTCGCTTCTGAAGCAAGATGCTCGGCAGACATGTGCTACCAAGCAAGCGTACTCGCGATTGAGAAACACCCAAAGTCTCATTGTTTAATATGTCAGAGAGTTTAATTTCACCACTTTATTCAAGTTGATTGTTACAGGTTTCTCATCTGACTTGCAGTCTTTGTACAGTTTTTTTGTTTGAAGTGGTGGGAAAAGTCATTTCAATCAAAGTCTGAACAGGTGGAAATAAGAACTTATTGAGCTGATGAGTTTCTGTTTTTATTCCTGCAGTCGAATTTTGCGATGGGCCGGCTTCCCTCCACCTACAGGAAGTGCTACATGCTGGACTTCGGTCTGGCGCGGCAATACACAAACACCACCGGAGAGGTCCGGCCGGTAAGAAACTTTATTGACAACTTCTGCGTCACCAGTAGCACCAGAGAGGCTGAAAGTAAAATATCGTTTGCAATTGATTTTTGTGTGAGGTTTTGATCTCCTGTTGTTGCTGTATGGACGACTCGCTCTGCCACAAAAATATAATTAGTCATAATAAACTTATCATTTGATGTTTAAAAATTATGGAATAGCTTCTTATAATAATGGCTTTGTATTTCTTAATATTGACATCAGCGTGTCTGAAATATGAGGTTTTTGTAGTTGTTCAAAGTCATCTGATCATTCTGACGTTTTAGATGTGAAATCCAAAAACATTTGACCTTCTGGAATAAAAGACAGGATGATTATAAAAATAGGCACTTAAATAAATATGAGAAGTCAAATATGAATTGATGATTTATGTGTTCACTTTCATAAGATAAAAGCAATCTTTATATCAAATACTCAATATTTGTTTTATGAATGACAATGTGAATAAAATATTGAGAAATAAAATATAAGTTTAACATTCACATTAATTCATAATCGAAGTCCTGACTTTCAAATCGAATTACAAACAAGAAATAAAAAATATCCTTATTATTATTATTTCTTCTTTTATTTTCAAACTTGTGTTTTTCCAATCAGAAAACAAACTCTTTTCTCTTTATTATTCTGTACTAACTCTATATTTGTTTCTCTTTTTTCCTCCTGATTTGTTTTATGGTTGAGTTTCCTTTAAGCCGTTAGAAAATGAATTATGAAAAGCTACAAAAAATCTGACAGACAGGGTGTGTTCACTGCATTGCAGTACACGAGTTCAATAGATAACTGTGTGTGTGTGTGTGTGTGTGTGTGTGTGTGTGTGTGTGTGTGTGTGTGTGTGTGTGTGTGTGTGTGTGTGTGTGTGTGTGTGTGTGTGTGTGTGTGTGTGTGTGTGTGTGTGTGTGTGTGTGTGTGTGTGTGTGCGTGCGTGCGTGTGATCAATAAGGAGTCATTAGATATTATTGTTTAAGTGGATTATAAAACAGCAGTTTCCTCCTGTTGCATGATGGGATTTCTTTCTACAATTGAATGGAAAAGGCTTTTATTTTGAAAAGGCAGCTCCTGATGTTTTGATTGGTTGTCAGTCAGTAATGAGGTCTGCTGGTCTTTGTAGTTTCACTGGGAGCTTCTCCCTCTTCTTCTTCTTCTCTCATTCATTTATGACGTCTCTGTCAGACTGAGCTCTGAGATATTTTTAGATCAGAGAGTACGTGAGCCATTTACTGTCAGCCTCCTCCTCCTCATCCTCCTCCTCCTCCTCCTCCTCATCCTCCTCCTCCTCCTCCTCCTCGTATCATCCCCTTCTCCTCACTACTTTCTTACTTGCTTCTTTCTTTCCAATATTCCCTCATCTCCATTCCTCTCTTCTCCTAACTTCCGTTTCCACACTCTTGTTAAATCTCCCCCACTTCTCCCCGCCCTTCCTCCCCTCCCTCTCCTCTCCTCCCTTCCGCCCCTCACTGCAGTGTTGTGTTGCAGCAGTGAGATGAATATTTGATGCTCCTGAATGCGTCAGTAAGCGAGAGACCTCAGGCACTCTCTCCCCTCTCTCTCTCTCTCTCTCTCTCTCTCTCTCATCTCTCTCTCTCCTCTCTCTCTCCTCTCTCTCCTCTCTCTCTCCTCTCTCTCTCTCTCTCTCCCTCTCCCTCTCTCTCTACAGCTGAGTCAGCTTCTGTCCAATCATCTGAGAGAATCGCCTCCCCCTTTCTCCCCCTCTGTTTCTCGGATGTACCCCTCTCCCACTCTTCATCTACATACTGCCTTTCCTCTCCTCTATTTCTCTCTCTCATTCCTCCATCATCTCTCTCTCACACACACACACACACACACACACACACACACACACACACACACACACACATACATACATACATAGTGACATCATCACTGATCAAACAGGAAGTCCTTCCAGCTGATTCAGGTCACATGACCAGGTTAGCAGTAGTCACATATCAGTGATATGTGCAGACTAGAAACCAACGAGCTGACCTTAGAGCAGTCGACCTCTGATTGTAAGGTCGTTGCTTCGGTCCCCTGCGGTCGACATAGATGTGTCCTTGGGAAGGAAACGTAATCCTTTAATGCTCCTAATGGTGCGGAGATGTGTGTGGATGTGAGGCTCAGTGAGTGGGTGTGGATGTGAGGCTCAGTGAGTGGGTGTGGATGTGAGGCTCAGTGAGTGGGTGTGGATGTGAGGCTCAGTGAGTGGGTGTAGATGTCAAAGCTCTTTGATGGGTTGAAAGACTGAAAAGTGCTAAATAAGTGCAGTCCATTTACATGTTAGTCCGTCTTTCTCAAACCTGTCTGACTTTGTGTCTGTGGCTCTCAGCTCCAAGGCCATTATATCCTTCGGAAGAAGCATCAATAATCAGCACGTTTATGATATGGATTACTTTGCATGCGATATAGCAGGAACAATATTGTACAGTGCAGCACTATCTGGTGCTGTAGTGAGTATTTGTGTGGCAGCAGGACGGTGTGTGTGTGTGTGTGTGTGTGTGTGTGTGTGTGTGTGTGTGTGTGTGTGTGTGTGTGTGTGTGTGTGTGTGTGTGTGTGTGTGTGTGTGTGTGTGTGTGTGTGTGTGTGTGTGTGTGTGTGTGTGTGTGTGTGTGTGTGTGTGTGTGTTTATGGTTATAAAGGAACATGTCATCCAGTTCCTTGGTGAGATGAAATCGTTTTTAGACAACAATGGAGCTAAATGGCACAGAGGAAAACGATAAATCCAGCCAAGACACACACACACACACACACACACACACACACACACACACACACACACACACACACACACACACACACACACACACACACACACACACACCATGTATACATCACTTCAGGGGACATTACATTGACTTACATGCATTTCCTGGAGACTTATCCTAACCTTAACCATAACCAACACATGTCTAACCCTTACCCTTACTCCATAGGACACCTTATCAACGTAGATAAGTCAGATTGATGGTGGAAACGTTTCAGGTTCAGTTTCTTGCTCTGTTAGTGTGGTCTATTGTGTGTGTGTGTGTGTGTGTGTGTGTGTTTGTGTGTGTGTGTGTGTGTGTGTGTGTGTGTGTGTGTGTGTGTGTGTGTGTGTGTGTGTGTGTGTGTGTGTGTGTGTGTGTGTGTGTGTGTGTGTGTGTGTGTGTGTGTGTGGCTGCAGATGAATAAATCATGTGGATGGACTGAGTAGCTCTGCTGCTTCTCTCTCTGATGGACTGAAACTCTTCTTGTCTTTTCTCCTTTTCGTTCGTCTTCTCCAGATAACGTTTAACTCTGAGATTAATTTCAGATGAGTTATTTTAGATTAAAGCCATGATTTTCTCTCTGCAAGCCTTTGTGGAGTTGTTATCACAGTTCTCAGCCTCCAACAAGATATATTTAACCTTTAAACTCCTCCTTATATCTCTGAAACACACTCTCTCAAAGGACTGTATCTTTCAAATGGATTTATTGATCTCCTCCTATCCTCTTATCCTCTTCTTGCCTCTCATGTTTCCTCTCCCCTTCGTCCGCTCTCCCGTCTCCTTCTCTACTTTTTGGTTTATTGATTCATCGGAGAATCTCCTCTTTTTTTCTGCAGAGGAAGTTTAGGAATCTGGAGATAACTTTCAGATCCATGAGAACAAGTTAAAATCCCAATTTAAGTTTTCCTTACAAGCTTTCATTAATTTAAACCATTACCTCAAATCTCCAAACCTAACCCTCACTAGAGAGAAGAGCTGTATTTCTAAGAATGTATTGATCCTCTTCTCCTACTTCCTCTTTTCTCCTCATGTTTCTATTTCGTTTGACTCAAATTCCGCTTTTCTTCTTCAGTTGGAGTTCTTATTTCCACACTCACCCTATTTCTTTTCACAACACTATTTAAAATGATCAGATAAGAAAAACTAAAAGAATATTTGTTCATAAAACAACATTAAGATAGAAACAGAATATATTATCTATCCAATGTACATCTAACATTTAAATAACAAAATTAAATCTGCTGATGATTAAATAAAATAGGGATGTTAACAATAGTTGGTCAAATTTAGGACAACCATTAATTTTAAATAACAACAAAACAATAATAATTTGCCTTTAAACAATATCCTCTTAAGTGTACTTTCACCCCTATGTTATATAATATATTGTTTACTTTTTTATTTGTATTTTCTTTAAAAAATGTGATTTTATAAAAGTGATAAAAGCACTTCCCCACGTTTTGCTTTGACAGTTTGCACGATGTTCAGTTTGTCACCTCAGTGATTTATGTGTGGTGTTTTATTTTTCATTTCTTTTACGTTTCAGTGTTGTTTTTGTTTTTCTTACAGTTTCCTTTGGACTTATGATTTTGACGTGCATGCCTCCCGTTTCTCCATCATCTCCATGGTTACCCAGGGATGTGAGTGGTTTCTATAGCGACAGAGGGGTCACAGCCGCATCACCAGCCGACGGTCGCAATATAATTGCAGAAAAATAAAACACCTGTTTGTCACCGTCAGAGATTTAAGTGCTGCTAATATTAGATGAAACCTTTATCATGTATTACTCACAGTTTCATGAGGAGCAGTGTGGACCCAAATGCAGGAAACAGGACATTTTAAACGGGCACTATTCTGCTCATTTTAAGGTTAATACTTGTATTGTGTGCCTCTACTGTGACATGTTTACATACTTTAATGTTCAAAAAGATCCGGAAGTAAACAAAGGAGTCTGATGGAGCCATATCAGGCAGGGCGGGAGTGTGTGGGAGAGAAACTCCCTCTGGAAGGAACACATGGATTTTTACTGAAAATACATTTATTTCACACTTTATTCAGAAGAGGCCAAATAAAACAGAACTTCCCAATAAATTACATGTCACTTGTTAGAGGCTTTTATCCAAAGCGACTTACATACTCAATACTGTGGACAATCCCCACAGGAGCAATTTGGGGTGAAGTGTCTCAGGGACACAACGACATGCTGACTGCAGTGGGACTCGAACTTGCTATCCCCTGATTCGAAGTCCATCACACTATCCACTGAGCCACAGCCTCCAATACACAACAATCAAGAAGAACAGGGACAGGAAGTAAAAACAGACGTGACACGGGCCGTTTCTCAATGTTGAGTAAAGCCACTATTTCAAGTATACTACGTCATCGAGTGGCGCAGAAGTTTAAATGCCCAGCATTCGGCGCCACTCGATGACATAGTATACTTGAAATAGTGGCTCTGCAGCAGGTATACTCGACATTGAGAAACGGCCACTGTGTTATGTTCCCTTCTGGACTAGGGTTATCAAAGGGGAGTAACAAAATATAAAATAACCGGGAGAGAGAAAAAAGAGAGGAAACTGATTGCTGAAGCCACAAGGAGATGTTTAATAATCAAAAAGTAAAGAGGGCTCATCAGCCAATTTGCAAAGTAAACTCAAGGTAAACTAAGAACAACTTTCTTATAAAAGAAAGTGACTAAAGTTAAACAATACACAAAGATACACTGGAGCACATCTCCTAACAATTAACAAAACACAGGTTAAACTAGCCGGCCTCACACAGAGACAGAGACAGAGGGTGAGGGTGTTTCTCAATGTCAAGGATGCTTGCTTGGTAGCACATGTCTTCCGAGTCACTTGCTTCAGAAGCGAGGCAAGAATCCTTCCTAGCCTCGGAAAACGAAGAATGGTGGAACAGGCTAACAGGTGTGCAGGTGTGCGTCATATGCGAGGCCCCGCCTTAAATGGAGCGTGTTTCAAACATGAAACCAAGAAATTAGTAAGCACCAACAATTACTTAAATAGAATAGTACCAATTAATGTGAAACATTTTAAAGGATATATGAAGAAAAATATAAATACATAAGCAACTGAGTTAATGAAATGGTTGCCATTAAATTATATTTCATCCCCACTCATTAATAGACAGACACATTTTATCTCCACACAACAATCAGGAAGGTTTGTCGTCATTAGATTGTATATTCATGTGTAAATCTGTTGCGAGAAATTAATATGTAGCACCAATTAAAACCATTTTCTTTCACAAGCTGTCATTTAACCTCGTGAAACAATGAGAGAAGAAGAAGACCGAGAGAGAACACGGATGAAAACACCATTTAAAACGTCATCTTTGCAAATGTTTCATGTGGAGGAAAATGTTTTCTACCTCAAGAACGAACTTAATGAGTTAAGGTGACAGCACTGAAAAATTCAATGGACTGCTTTAAATAAATCCATTAGTCATCGAAGGGAAAGAAGCAGTGTCATAACTTCATGACTCACTGTTAAAGGGAACATTTGGCACGTACAGTACATCTGTATATCCGTCTCGAGTCATGACGTGTCTCCAGTCCTCAAAGGGACATAAACATGTGATCACTTCCTGTTCCCCACACAGTTATGATTATTATCACCATGGAAACATCTTGATTGACCCCTGTGTAATTTGGAGGCTGTGTAGATGCAGCGTGACCCTCTGCTGATGTGTTATTATTTGGATGTTTTGGTTATAATTTGCTTTGTTTACGCCTGAAACATGAATCCAACAGATTCAGGCAGCACATTCAGTGAAATCATATCTGGATATACGTTTTTTTCATAATTACAGCATAGTTAAAATGATATAACTGAAGAAGCAACCCACTCACAGAGGCGGTTAGACGTGGTTTCCACTCCAGTTCAATTTTGGCACACATAATACAGCTTTGAAATGTAATGGGTTATAGACCACTTATTACCAAGACAGAGACATCAGCTTAATCTAGTATTTTGGGCCATTTTGTGTGACACATTAAAGTGGAGTGGCAACCCACGCCTAACTTGTACTGCTCAGGTTTTGGAGCGCAAGCTTTATGCAAGAAATACAAGATCAATGCATTAACATTTTACAAATATTACACATTTAAACCACAGACATGAGGCGATAGCCAGAGAAGAAGAAAACATTTCAATGTCTTTACCATTTGTCGCTGTAGTTCTGTTTGTTCTGTATCCATGTTTTCGGTCTACAGGATTTAAATTAAGCCAAACTTCCTTGTTGTTAGATATGTGTTTATCTAACGGAGCAGCAGTGTGTGATTTAGAAGTAAAGGGTTCAGTAATGATTTATGTGAATAATCTGTAAATGTTCTTCGTCTTGTGTTCAGCCGAGGACTGTGGCGGGTTTCAGAGGGACGGTCCGCTACGCTTCAGTGAACGCTCATAAAAACAAAGTCAGTCTGTTTGTTTGTTGTCTTTCAAATAATTACATAAATAATGTCTTTAATGAAAGTGAATGATGGGAATACCCTACCGTAGCCTATACATAGGTTATATCTGTGTAACACCAGCCGTTATGTGTTGACTACATTTTATTATTTACTGATAAAACTGACATAAACAATAATATTGTTTTTCTTCTGTTTCCCTCCAGGAAATGGGTCGCCATGACGACCTGTGGTCATTATTTTACATGTTGGTGGAGTTCGCCGTTGGACAGTTGCCATGGCGAAAAATCAAAGATAAGGTAAACAAATCAGTATTTATACTCCTGTAAACACTTCTAATATCAACAACAACAACAACAACAACAGTATAACAAGAATATTTTCACATAGTAAATATCAACCTGTTAGAAATACTATTTCAAAAACTGTAGTATAGTGAAGTATTTACATTAATGTTAGATAAGACCATATTCTAAGAAAAATTTAACTACAAAATTAACCCTTTTGCCCACTAGAGATATTCACTTAACGCCTCACTCTCTCTTAAAATTGTTATAATTAAAACCCTTTAAATCAACAACTTTCAACATGTAACTACTATTTTGCACAAGATTGAGCCATTTCCTCATGTTTGCCATATGTTATTTTCTGGTTACCACAAGGGGCATCGCTGTGTAATCAAAAACAATGATGTTGCTAATCACTGACGTTTAAAAACACAACAACAGTGGCATTATGTGAGAAAAACTGGCATTTAAAGGGTCACAATGATGGAGCTTTTAGTTGTAGGTTGGTACCAAGTCACTAAATGTTTTTGTTTTTCTGCTTTTGCCTGATGATCAAAACCTGTTTTATATATCAAACAAATAAAAGGTAGAAATGTACATGAATTGTCATAATGTCACTTCAGCCTAAAGGGATCTTTTCTGTTTTTCTCCAGGAACAAGTTGGTCAGATTAAAGAGCGTTACGACCACCGGATGCTGCTCAAACACATGCCTTCAGAGTTTAATATCTTCCTGGACCACGTGCTGGCCCTGGACTACTACACCAAACCAGACTACCAGGTACACACTGAGAAGTATTTACAATGTGTGCCCTCTCTTTTAGCGTTATCACCTGGACAATAGTTTTCATTCATGAAAGAACATCCATCACATTCATCTGTTTGCAACTTACAAATTATTTATCTAATATATCATATTCCAATTACTTGTATATAGACTCTCCTTGCACTATTTCTATTCTACTTTATTTGTATTTACTTGCACTATTTTATCTGTTTTATGGTGTTGCCTGTGACCTCAGATTGTCATTGTCATATCTACACTGTAGCTATGTACACATGACAATAAGAGCCTTGAATCTTGAAGGACTTTATCCTGTTGTTCTGTCCCAGCTGCTGATGTCGGTGTTTGAGAACAGCATGAAGGAGCGAATCATCACCGAGAACGAGCCTTTTGATTGGGAGAAAGGCGGAGGAGACGTCACGCTGTCGACCAGCACCTCCAGCCAGCCTCAGCAAAACACCCGACCCACGGCCGCCATGGTGGGGTAAGAAACAAACCATCAGCTGCATGAGATCTGCCTAAAGACGAGCAGGAGACGATATGGGAAGCTTCCTGCGTCAATGAGCATTTGTGTTGAACGGGTTTACTCGTTGTCCCCAGAGTCAGAACTACATTTGCAGAGGCAGCTAAAAAAATAAAGTGAAAAAAATGGTGTCCGGTAGCAAAGATATTAGTTGCTGGTACTATCAGAAGTAGACTTTATTTTTTTAATTCCTAATACTGTTAGGGACGTTCTTGGCTTAAAGGTAGTTAAGGTGTGCCAGTTTATATGCCAGCATCCAAGAGGAAGCTATGAAAATGTCAGAAACAGAGCAGAAAAAACACAAATATAGCAAGGCCAAACCCCAAGTGGACCAAACTATTTTGTAAATCAGAAAAATTAATTAAAGGTTGGCTTTTTAATTTAAATGTTGATTTCAGATGAAAATTCTGGTTTAATGCTGTAGAATTGTTATATTATTATTCAATCCATCATCACTGAAAATAAGAATTCCAGGAAACATTCACATTTGCAACGGACAAAACAAATGAACCTAAATACATAAATCATATCCCAATATGTAAAACTGTGACTGATCACAGATTGACCAACAATGCCAGTGACAGCGGGTGGCGCGCACACACACACACACACACACACACACACACACACACACACACACACACACACACACACACACACACACACACACACGCACACACACACACACACACACACACACACACACACACACACACACACACACCCACACACACACACACACACAAAAGCGTCTAACAAGTGAAATGTAATATAATTCTGCACTTTAGTTATAAATAAATACTTTGAGCACAATAATACCCACTATGCCAATGTTTGAGGATGGATAAACTAGAACCCTGTCACAAAAACCAAATGTGAAATCACCCACATGAACTACAACCAAAGGCTGCCTGGATTGTAGAATATCTAATGCTGAATACAGTATATTCATTTAACAGGCAACACATCAGAATGACCTTTAAAGCAATATTTAATAAGTTCCCAATTAGTCTCTGAAATACCAGAACCTCTTGGGTCCACAGAGCCATCGTGACGCCAATCCCTGGAGATCTCGGGCGGGAAAACACAGACGAGGTTCTGCAGGACGAACACCTCAGTGATCAGGAGAACGCCCCCCCCGCCCCCCACCAGCCGCCCCCCCGGGGACACGGGGGCCCAAAACACTGGGGAGACCGGAGAGGCGTGGGAGGACACGGACTTCAACCGCAACAGACTCAGGATCAGCCTGAACAAGGTTTGAAATGCTACTAAACAGCTGATTTGTGCTTCGTAATAAACCGTATTTAGTCTTAATTTACATTATTTTATTTCATATTCTGTTCTTGTATGTAACCCATATTCTATTGACATGTATATAGACTTTTTGCACTACTTTTTATTTTGTATTTTTTTATTGTATTATAAAAATATGTATATACCTATATATACACAATCAACAGACACATTTATACATATGCACACATTAAGACATGATAAAAGCATCAATATATACAAAATAACAGTCACTTCAATATCTTTGAGAAATGTACATTAGTGCAAGATTGTCCATAGCAGCGTAAAAAGTGAAAACTAAAAATGAAATGTAATGTAATTGTTACTGACTTTCATTACTTCCTGTTCTTCCACAGGGGGGTCCGGAGGACGAGTCGGGTCGGGGGGCGTGTCCAGCGTCTCCCGTTCGAGGAGGAGTCCCCGAGTCGCCCACCGGCGGTCGGTCTCTACGATACCGCCGGGTCAACAGCCCCGAGTCGGACCGACTGTCGGCAGCTGAGGGCCGCAACGATGGCTTCGGACCGAGGTGATCTCAAACTACAGAAAACACTGAAGGGGTTTTAAAAACAACTCTCTGCTCCATAGCTTCTCTTGGTCTTAAAATCACACTGTACATTTTACATTTATATAATCAATTTTAATATTTAATATTCCATCCCTCACATACTTATGTATATATAATAACTTGCTTTATATTTTGTTATTGTTCATTTGTAAATTCAACATGTATATTTTCTACTTTATTTCTCGTCTTTTTAATTTCTATTGTAAAATGCCATGTCTTTTTATGCTGCTGCAACACAAACATTTCCAAAATTAGGATCAATAAAGTACTATCTTATCTTATATTATCTTATCTCTTGACAGGAAAAATTAGTCTAACAAAATGGAGGCCGGCTTTAAGACTTGACAAAACTTTAATCGGAAAAACTAAATAGCAGTGTTCCTATAAAGACGTGTCTTGTCTTGGACTAGATGGTTAGCTTTAGAGTCAACTTTCATATGTAAGAAATGACATGCTTTTATTCACTTTGAACTGGTTTCAAACTGATCTTACTTGGATTTATCTAGATTTAATTGAGACTTCTTTTGACAAGCCTTGTGACTCTCTCTCTCTCAGAATGACCTCAACTGACCTGACTTGAAACTTCTTCATCTTGCCATTCAAGATAAGAAATAGGTCTTGACTGAACTGGACTTGGACTAGCTCTCATTCACTTGAAATAGCTTAGTCTAGACTTGGGACTTGTTTAGTTTTGCCATTCATCACTTGAGACAGGTCTTGCCTCGGCTTTGGTCTCAATAAATTACGACTTTACTAGAACTTGTCTCGAAGGAAGGACATGGGTGAAAAATGTGCAAAACTTACAGCTGTTGAAGTCAAAGTTAAACTGAATGTCCTGTGTCTTCATGTCTGTCTCCAGGTCCCGGATGGACATCCTCGGCTCTCCGTCTCGTCACGTCTACTCCTCCCAGCCGGCTCAGATGCTGTCAGTCGACCCCGGTTGCCGTGGTGACCGTCTGGCCAGCGGGCGGCAGGAGGTCTCGGTGGCGTCGGTGGACCAGGAGGCGCACAGCAACGCTTTCATCCGCTCCGTCCCATTGGCCGAGGAGGAGGACTTCGACAGCAAAGAGTGGGTGATCATCGACAAAGAGACGGAGCTGCGGGACTTCCAGCCCACAACGTCAGGAACGACGGACGAGGAACCGGAGGAGCTGCGACCCCTGGAGGAGCAGGAGGAGAGGAGGAGGCTCCGGGCCGCAGGTAGGAGCTCCTGTACACACTGGGAACATTTAAACAATTAAAAATATCGTTTTAGAGGTAAAACATTGAAGGATTTAGATCCAACACTTCTGGATATGGCTTTTAATACCAAAAGGATACCTTAGTTGTATTAAAACAGTACTTTGGTTGTCTGATCACTTACAGTTCTACAAGAATGTTGTCTTATTATAATACAGTCTGTGTTGTAACTATCCATCAATTAAAACTCACCAAGATTACCATAACAATTGTGCCAAAATCAAGCTTTTGAACATTTTGTGTTGATACCCGCACTGTTTTAAATTTAGAGCCTTACAGCTAGGTTTTAGGTAAAAGCGTTACTATGAAGTGTAGCACATTTCTGGCCAAGATATTTTTTCGAATGTAATATTTACTATTACATCCTGAGTGTGGCGGAGCTACAAAGTGCAATTTTACAGCAAAAGTAACGTAACTATCAAAGCTCCTAAAAAAAGTAGCTTCTTAAATGACAATATTTTCATCGACTGGAAGGCAGATTTCTACCAGTATGTCCAATGATAGGTGCAGTGGCGGCTCCAGAGTATTTGTGTTGGGTAATCTATGGTAGGGCTAACCCATACAGTGGTGGGGCTCAAGTCAGTATTTGCAATGTAATTACATACACGCTCCCCCCGACAGTGAAACGCCACGCGTGAGGTTTAGATGATTTCCCTGTCTCAATCCAAATTGAACTGTATGAAATAAAAAGGCACATTTGTCTTGTAGTAAATAAAAAGGGCGACCTGGAGCCATTCCTGCAATTTCCCCACAGGTGAAAGAGTTGACATGCTGAAAACCCAACCCCTGCAGGGGGGTCTGGGGGGATTCTAACATAAAATACACATTCTGGTACTCTCTTGAGAAGAAAAATAAATAACTCTATTACTACATATTTAAAAAAATGAATGCCATTTTTGTTTTTTGTTACTGTGTTCTGAAAGCTGAACCTGCTGCTCCTCAGAGAGAAAGGGGAAGAGGCTGTGTGAATTACATTGTGGATAAGGGTGGATAGCCCCCATTGTTCTGTGTGTCAAAATGAAAGACAGCCCACACACCTATCAATCATCAAACCGTGGGGTCTTATTTCACGTAATGTTGTATCGATGTATAGAGATGTACTACCGCTAAAGTATTCTCCGTCGGGACTTCCTGTAACAACACCACGCCGTTATCGTGATTCTGATTGGCCAGAAGACATTATCAAAGATGTTTTATTGAGAAGAAGAACACTACGTGACAAAAGTTTTCAAAACCGTTTCTAGTCTTCGGTATTTCCAGACAAGTGGCTACTGAAATCAATCTTACTAACTGCTGTCTGTGCAATTTACTCTGCGCGAGTTGACAGACTTTATTTTGCTTACTTTAACATCATTTTTCATGGTGGGGCTAAGGTGGGGCTAAGCCATTTCTTGGTATGGCTGTAGCCTACCCCAGCCATACCCTGGCGCCGCCACTGGATAGGTGTTAGCTTAGCTTAGCACAACAGACGGAGACAGAGTTGTTATCTTGTTAGCTTATAATTACTAAACGTCTTGCTAACTGCTGCTTAAATCACAATGTGTCCTTGTTAACCTTCTATTTCCACAACTGTTCAACAAACCTCATAAAAAGTGTAAAGCAGACTGACTGGGAGATGTTGGATTTGTTTGATAGAGTTTGGCAAGAAATAGTTTCCCGCTGCATCCAAACTTTGTGCTAAGCTACGCTAAACAAATCCTGGACTATTTGTTCTGGCTCGTACATCATCTCAACAAACCATCCCTATATTCTTCAAAGTGAAAAAGCACTTAATATACTCTCTGCTGACTAATGTTACATATAGAATGTGTATTTGTAAGATGACATGCCCAACATGCTTGTGCTTTGGTAATGCTTTAATAATGGCTGCATCAGTATTAACTTTCAAAGATTCTAGATTCAAAGGTTTTATTGTCATATGCACAAAGCTACAGTGTAGAAATGGCAATGAAAATCTTCTGACCTGAGCTCCTCCAACAATGCAACATATACAATAAAATACAAAAATACAAAATAAAAAGTAGTGCAAAAAAGGTATATATACATGTCAATAGAATATGACATATATGTACAAGAACAGAATATGAAATTAAACTATTTATATAAATTAGTATATTGCAAGATGACAACAGGAATGTTTATCGGGGCACTTAACAGTCTCTTGTCAACATTTTGTTTTTCTGCAGGCGAGCTGGTGGTCCGTCCAAAGACCCACACCAGGGAGAGTAGCCGAGGGATGCTAACGCTAACGGAGGAGGAGGCGTCGAGGAGGAGCGGAGGAAGCCCCGCCCAGTCGCCCTGTCACTCGCTGCCGTCAGGACGTCCCCGCCGGAGAGAGTCGGAGCCCATTGGACCTCAAAGACCGGTAAGAGACACAGCCAGCCAATCAGAGGAGGGCTCGGCTCTCAATGTTGACGGACAGAGGAGAAAGTGGACGGCTGCTGTTCAGACTCATCACTCTGATGACTGCTGCTCCACTTCATTAATCTGTCGGTCAACATGCATCTTAAAGGACAAATCCAACATGTTCAGAGGATCAGCTCATTTTCAGATTTCCCCTTCTTTGGCTTTTATCATTGTTGAAGATTTAGCAGCTTTTTACTTCACTAGGAGAACAAGAAACCCAAGGTCAATCCCTGGATCTACGGGATAAATCAGGTGCCAGCATTTGAGACTAGTTGTACAAACTTTGACTTCTGGCGTCAGTAGATTTCTCCTAAAATCCCTAAAGTTAGCATTAGCATTGACAGAACATCAGCCAGTGCAGTTAGTCTTTAGCTAGTGTTTCCTAAGAGCAAAACATCTGAACTCATGTTGGACTTGTCCTTTAAAGGTGTCTCAGTGTGTCTGCAGCTGAACATCCGTCACATGCAGTCATTCTGTTTAACCAGCAGCAGCCAAAATATCCTCTGATAGATTTAGTATTTACTGACTTCCAGCATGGAGAGATGGTGATGACAATCTTCTTGTGATAATTATTTTGCTCCACAGCTGGAAACATTGTGCACTTATTAGCCTTATGTCCTCAGTTAAAGAACATTTTGGGGAGCTGTCATTGGGGCAACATTGATGTTTACTGACAACAGTTTAAGAGAGGCTAAATGTGTTAGCGTTGCATGAAACATTTAAAGAAACTATTTTGATTGTATTAAGGTTTTACTGGCACACTGTCTTCAGGCCATGCAGTCATATTGTGTGTTATTTAAAATGCAACAAAGCTTACAAAAAGCAAAACCATATCCCATGAGTCTTAGCTACTGGCCTGCTGTCAAAGCCTCATGGGAGCTGTGGTTGCTTAAAATTGTTAAAATGTGTTTCTATCCAGTGCTTTAGTATAGTCTTAAAACATGGACAGACCATTTCAGCAACAAAATTAATCATAGGTGTCGAAAAAAGATGAAATTACGGCTGATTTTTCCTGTCTATGTCTGCTTTATTGATCTTTGCTGAGGCAGGTGTTCGGGTCAGGTGTGTTGGTTTATATGTGTCACTGTTTGATGCTGATGGTTTGATCCTTCCTTGACTGTCTGTGCAACCCAGTCTCACGCCATTTCGTGTTATAGTCACGAAATTAATTTAATCTATTGATTCGTGTTCACCAACACGATTTTCGCATTTTTTTCGTGTCACACAGAACGATTTTAAAAGCAATGTATTTCTATTGGTAGTATGTTTCGTGCCTGCACCACGTCTTTTTGTCCGGTCGGGTCTTGGAAGACCAGAAGCTGTGTGGTTCATAAACACATTTTCTTACTCAATATCTTACCCTAAGCCTAACCCTATCCCTTTTATTTTAAATTGTATAATGTCTGAGTTTTTTTGCCGTCCATGAGGAAAATAAATGGCTCAGAGCCTCAGAATACTGAAATCTGTATTTTTTTTTATCTGTTTTTCCTTCTAATTTGTTATTATTTACATTGCTTTTAAAATCGTTCTGTGTGACACGAAAAAAATGGGAAAATCGTGTTGGTGAACACGAATCAATAGATTAATTTTGTGACTATAACACGAAATGCCGTGAGACTGTGTTGGTCTGTGACACACAGAAACATTTCTCAACGCCCAGCTGTTTCCCATCTCTTTGCTTTTGCTCATGATTTTTGCTTTGGATCATGGTTTTATTCTGAAGGAGTGAATGAGAAAAAAAAAAGCATTTCCTGTAGGATTCATGATATTTCTATGTCAGGATGCTGATGATGTTTATTCATCTTCTTTTGTTATGCTGTGTTCCTCATGTTCTCTGACATGTAAAAAGGGTCTCACACACACACACACACACACACACACACACACACACACACACACACACACACACACACACACACACACACACACACACACACACACACACACACACACACATAAACACACTACAATCTTACCGTAACAGACACCATACTGGAGTATAGTTTATACATACACCAAATCTTTCAATAACTTTTTTAATAACCGCTTTCAATAAGTGAGAACCTCAAAAAACACTGACACTGGGCTTGAAAGGTTTTTTTTAGGTTTGGAGAAACATTCCGTACTGACGTTCTTGCTTTATATCTTAAAAAATACATCATCAACCTTGAATATTCTGGTGCTGTGATTTGGGGAAAATGTTAGTAGATCATTATGTTTTGTTTGTATTGGCGCTGACAAAGGAATTGGTTCAACTAGATTGTCGTAGTTTGTTCTGTCCATCGGCTCTCTTTCTGGTTCTATCCCCTCATGATGTTTGAGATTTATTTTCTCTCAATGTTTGCAGGAACATGTCAGATATTAACTAGCATTAAGTCAGAAGTCAGGATTCCATACATATGGCTACTGTTACTTGTGTTCATGCACAGCCACTGTGTTCAGGTTAGCTACATCAAGGAACATCTTCTAGTGTGTTTTGGTGATCCAACGATGCATTTAAGGTACATTTTAAAATGTGAATCAGGTAAACTGCCTCTTAGTTTTCAGACCAAACTCCTTTTCCGTCACTTTACACATACAGAAACCTGGCAACTAATAACAACATGTCATATAAAACATTTTAAAGTATTTGTGTGAAGTAGCTGAAAGTGAAAATGTTATCTTCTCAAATTACTAAAAAGACAACTGTTTTAATAATAAGGGAGTGTTTTATCAAATGTGTACAGAGGCCCGGAGGTCCCAAAAGAGTATGTTTCTTTTCAATAGGGTTTGTGCACAAGATAAGAAATAAATAATCTTTCGGGACTTCCTGTCCTTTGTGACAAAAAAAATAAGGGTAATAAGAAAAAAATGTAAAAGAGAGTTTGTGTTAAACTGACAGCTTTTAATCGTTAATTTAGTACTGAATATTTATAGTTAATAACAAATGGACATGCTATAAAACAAAGGGACAGCATTCTCTTTCTTATGGATGACCAAACCTGACCAAATTGGAAAAGTGATAAGTTATAAGTACAAAGTCAGCATTTATTCAGTGGAGATACATTTGTCCAAAGGTTGGCACTACAGGAATGTAGGACTGGGCAATACCTCATGTTGAGAAAAATACATCACTTTACTGTAAAACCAGGAAAAGACAACTTCATCCAAAATCAAACCTAACTAATTTTGCAAATTAAAAAATATATATTGCCCAGCTCTACAGGAATGATCGTCGGGTTTATTGAAATCTAAAGAGTTAATCCTCCGAGGAGCAGGAACCAGATTATTTCATTACATTAAATATCTTTGATTTTTTTGTATGTGTGTGTGCACTTGTGTATTTCTTGTGAAATGTTGTCCTGATGGTGGCGCTAGAGGGACATATCTGGGGGTCATTAGGATTTAACCTCTGGGGAGTCTGAATATGCAAAGCTGGTTTAATGAAAAATGAATGTGGAATAATTGAATTTCACATTCATTTTCATTTTATTTTTAAGGATTATTATTTGTTGATAATTTCCTTTTTTTTGAATATCTTGACTTTCCTTGTCCATTTATGCTTTTCAGTTCATTTCTACATGTATGTGACCATTTGAGTTATTCATGCACTCCTTTTTTTATTTTTACTAATCAGTCAGGTTTGGTCCTCCGTACTTTTGGTGGCTGCTGTTTACAGGCTGGACGTTATTCCATCACCACTGATATCTCACTTTATCTGCAGCGTAACATCCTAATCCTTTAAGGCCGTGCTGAAACGTGTGCACAAACCCGTCATTAGTGAAATATTCTAGCGAGCTCTGCTTTTATTTCTCGTGCCGATTGTCACCGCTAGACTCAAAGCGAGCTCTCCGCCGCCAACCATGGAGGACCGCCATTCTCTTTTTTACCCCTCTCCAATTCTTCCCTCCCCCCTTCCACATAACTACTGATGCCTTTGCCCCCCCAACCTATCGCTTTAAAAGTACACAGTATGTCGAGTTTGACTCACCTGAGGAGACAGAGAAAAGAGCGAGGGTGCCATTGGGACAACAGAAGAAGAAATAAAGTGATGTTTCGGGGTAAGCACAGTCTAGGAATAGTCCTTTACCTCTGTTCTCTCACTCAGTTTTCTGTTCCTCCTCTTCCTTTTTCCTTCTGTTCAGACATATTTCCTCCCTTTATTTTCCTCCGTCGTGTGTCTGTGTTTTGTGTGCTTGATGACTCCATCTCTCTTTTGTGTTCCCTGTTTTCTTTTTGCATCTCCAATGGTAATTTTTCCTTCAGAAATCCAAAGCTCAAAGTGTCAGTTGTCCAGGCTCAAACTGTCGTAGACTAGTGAGCTACAGTATGTGCAGTGTTCGTGCTGGTGTGTCCTTTTTAAAGTGCTTGTTTGTGGGGGAAAGTATTTTCATCACCATTTGTCCAAGCTAGAGGGATGCTAGTCTGACCAATCTGGCAACCCAACACAGTTAACAATCTTATTGGCTCTCTGTTAACTTTTGTATAGCTTCTTCGTAGTATCTGATAGCTGTAACTGTAGACAGAGTGCCAGATTTACACCAACACTCCCTCAGCTTCCCTCCCAAGTCCCTCCCCTCGCAACCTTTGACCAATCAGCTGCAGGCTTTAGATGTGTGAGAGCACCAATCAGCTCTCTCCTGTCTAACGCCTGGTCAGGGAGGGGAAGGAGACGAAGGCAGGAAGTAAAATATGAGTGTTGGGATGTAGCCTTAGTAGAAACATTTTAACATTTAAATACATTTATTTTTCATAAACAGCCTGCTTGCTAACCTCCCTCCCTCTCTCTGATTGGTCTGTTTGCAGTTGGACGAGGAGAGGCACCAACCGCGGCCCAATCAGCTGAGGAGGCTGGCCTCCTACGTGTTCTCCTCCTCCACCCTGGAGACGGAGCAGTATCCCCACGGTGGAGGCAGCTTCATCCAGAGGAGCCGCTCGGCAGAGAGCAGCCCCGCCCACATCACTGCCGCCAACGCCTCCTTACGCCGGCGCCAAGCGGGCACCCTGCCGACGCCCGGCAGCCCGCGCAGCAGACATTCGGTCCTGAACGTGTCGAGGACGCAGCTGCAGCAGATGTTAGCAAAGCTCATGAACAAGAACAACAACAGCTGAGAGGACTGAGAGACAGACTCAGAAAACACACATGTTACATCGAACACATACACGTGAAGTATACTGATGAAGGGCACACATAAATACATTGACATACATATACTGTATATGCAGAGTCGGTCACACCAGTTTTTGTGGCCTGCGGCCTTCTGACCCCTTCTGACCCCCCACCCCACCAGAATATAAAGTCTTTATAATTTGCACAGTCTGAAGATCTTGTACTGAAGGAGGTGTCATTTAAGGGCAGCAATTAACAATGATCTCATTATTAAAAAATCGGGAAATCTTTGAAATGTATTTGATTTCATACCCAATAAAAAGGGTGTAAAAATGCTCAACCAGTATCCTAAGTAACTAAAGAGATTAACACATCTTTAAATAAGAATACACTGATTTAGTTAAAGTGCCACTTAATCTTAAAATCATGTTTTAATGTGTGTCTAATTTGGGTGTTTTGTTGTAAAACACAAGGAATGCACCTTTAAAAAAAAAAAACACAATATTAAGTTACAAAAAGTAAACTGGTTATAATGAGCTGTTTTTTCCGTGCACTGGTGGCTCTGCATACACAAACACAAACACACAATGATTACTGAAAGCCAGATAATAACTGCACATTTTAATTAAACAGAACAAGCCATATGACTGAACACAGCAGCTCCACTGGGCTGGAAAACATGTATTGTCACACACACACAACACATGCACACACACACATCCACGTAGCTCTACTAACTTCTTTTCAAGTAGAGGAACAGAAGAAGAGGAGAAAAAGTGCTGACAACGGGAAATATTTTCCATGCAATAAACTCTAAAAGCCTCTCTGCTAACCTGATGTTGCACATGCCGCAGACCTGGAGGAAATTATGTGAAACTGAATATTTCCTTATTGTTTCCGATAAAAAAAGAGGAAAGTGAAACAGATTGAGGCTGCTAACAGACTGTTAAGCTTTACAGTATTGGTGCATTTATTTATTATTTATTTTATCTGCTTTTTATGCTTAAAAATGAAGGAGCGATCGTCGAGGAATGCAGGTCGTCCCGGCGATCACGTTTTTTGCACCGAGACTTTGGAGTCGGCGTTTCCCCCTCCGATCATCCCGTCCACCGAGCAATACACACCGACACCGCTTCGCCACGCGTCTTCACCGACACAAAACCAGTGATCCGGAAGTCTCGCTCTGATTCCATGATTAAACGTTATGTGTGTGAAGAGAGAAAGTGTGAGTTTTCTCTGTGAAAAGGATTATCTGAAGGTGTGATCTCTAAACTCAGCCTTTATGACACAAACTGTTACTGTACTGGGTGGAAGTACGGTGGCCCAAAAGTGCCAATATTTCACAGGAAAAAAAAGAAAAACGCAGCAACGTTTTAGCAGAAAAACACAAATTAGCAAGAGTGAATACACGATGACTTTCATAAAAAAAAGTAAAATAAAAACCCCTAATTTCACCAAATTAATTCACAACAATATAGCAGAAGGAAAATAAAAGGACATCACAGTAGGCCTATACATTTTATATATCAATGTTTCAAATACAAATGATAAAACACTACAAGTAGAAAGAAAAGAAAATGGACAATATAAACTACATTCATCACAAAAAATGAAAACAACAAAGACATATTTTTGCAAAACAAATGAACAAACACGAATCACACAAGAATAAAACATAAGCTTCTGTGACGACCTCTCACAATTATGTTTGCTGAATGTAGCACTTGCTAATTTAAGTTAGCTAGTTTCCAATTTATTTGGACTGTTTTTTTAGAAATTCCTTTGTATTTTGCTGTTGAAGGCCACAGAATGACCTGCAGACCGAGCTGTCTCTTTGCATTTAAAGCACCCTGTGTTCAATGTGACGCTTTTTTTAGCTCAATTTATTATGATTGATCGGATGGAGGCGGAGTGCTAAGTGTGTATGAAGGGTTTAGCAGTTTAACCTAATAGCGTAGCCTAGAGCATCATGGGAAAAGAAACAACATTTTGGTTGTTGATGATGCAAAAATATTCTGGCCCTAGTTTGTCGTATGATTGTTGCATCTCTTCTTCAAGCAGCTGTGATTGTATTATTTCGAGATTATGACTTAATGTTTTCTCTGTAATTGGTTGGTCCAGAACTGAAAACAACATTTCTTAACATCACTTGGATTGTCATGAAATTTGATTAATGCGTTCATGGTCTCCAGATGATAATCCCTCTGATTTTGGTGATCTTCTAACACCATCATGAGGTTGGCATTCTTGTTTTTGATTGAAATATCCTAACAATATGGATTGTTGGATGGATTGGCAGAAGTCATCATCCCCTCGGGACGGTTTGTTATAACTTTGGTGATCATGACTTTTTGTCTAGATTACTTTAATCCATCCAAATCTTTAGTTTATCACCAAATTCCTGCATAACCTGTGACATTGATATAAGCCTTTTACTACTAATTAGCTGAAGTTAGCATGCTAACAGGCTAAACTGAGATGGTGAACATGGTAAACATTATATCTGCTAAACATCAGCATGTCAACATCTAGAGATAATGAGATACTAAAGTCATAATCTGAAGATAACCAGCTTTCAGAAACCACAGATGGTCGAGGCTTCAGAGGGTTGTTGTGGAGATTCAATGTGTCATGTGTCACCTCACCTGGATGATGTGTTTGAGTTCAATCCAGATCTTCCAGAGGATGATGTTGATCCTGCTTCATTCAGGAGGATGGTCAATTAGAAATGTCATTGATAGTTAATGTTGAGTTTTTGTTGGTGGACATATTGTAATTGTTGACTGAGAGCTCCTTTTAGATGATAGTTACTGTTTGGTGTTTCCTGGACAGTTATAACGGTTTATTTAAAGGCTGCCTGTCTCTGTTTGAGCCAGCTGACTTAATGAAGAGTTGTAAAGTTGACGTGATGGTCAACCACAGACTGGTTGTATCTGTTTCACAAATGGCTGCGAGTTTGACCAGAAAATAACTTCACAGAGGTCTCTTTCATCGTGCTTCCTCTTCCATCACTTTTTTCTGACCGCTGGATTTCACTGTTGCACTTTATCACTGAGTTGACCGGACAGGCGGTCAGGCCGGGCGGAGGCTCTCACTACATGGATGCAAAACACGGATGCAATAAGTGAAATGTAAGATGTTAGAAAGAAGACTTCTAGTGGTTAACACTACAAATGAAACCCTCAGTTTTACGATTAATTCTCTTTCTTACTGGCAGTTATTAGTTTCAATTAATTTGTGTGAAAATCAACTTGCAGAGACTTGAGGCATCCTTGAACTCGCATCAAAGGACATTTTTTAAAACATGATTATAGTCAGACATAATAGATGATCTGCATTACATTTCAAGTTGATTTCTACAGAAATGAGAACAATGGCTGCCTGAAAGCAAGGAAATCAACTTGATTGAAGATTTTACAAAATGACGAGGAGGAATGAAAAGTAATTAATGTGAAAAAATAAATCACCACTATAAACACATAATCGCTCTAGTGGAGAGTCTTATTTCACATCGCAGTGCGCCATATTCTGCATTTAACAAGCAATTAGACAGAACAACGTTACAGTCAGTAACAAATATATCGTAAAGACACCCTTAGGTAATGTAGCCAGAGTTTGTTTCAGTGTTGGAAACCAGCTTGAAGTGTGTTGTTTGTTGGGTTTTTGAGAATATGTTACTTAAAGTTTCTTTCCTGGTACATTTCTTATAGAGAAATTGTCAAAATGTGTATTTTGATGGTTTATTGTGTGAGGAGCAGTCAGGGCAAAACGCAATCAAATCAGCAAACATCTTACATCCAAGGATTGATGTGAGGACATTTTCAAAAGTGATCACACATGTTATGGTGCTTGGTTTAGGGAATCAAACCGTTTTGGGGTCACACACATCCCAAAATGTCATAATAAATTAACCCTACAAAGAATGATCTTTGTCCTTAAAAATGTACTTTTCTTATAAAGGCTAAAAAAGTGCATTGCAAAAACAGAAACAACCCATTCTCATGAGTTGATTCTTAATCGGATATGCTTAAAAATATAATGGGTTCTTCCTTTAGCCCATGCTTAAACTATTTGACCAAGTTTCATAAATATTAGACCAGTAGGTTTTTCGTGATCAGGCTGGCATACTGAGCCGAAAACATGACATCCTCGGTGGAGGTGAAAACAATAAATAGTTTGCTTTAATGAAGGTTTAAAAAGTCTGTTTAGTTGTTCAGAGCCTCTAGATTTGCTAGGTTTAACTGTCATTGGTTACATAGTGTTTGCCCTTTTTGAGTGAAAGAAATGTCTTACATGAAATGAAATGTCATCAAAACTAAGATCAACGTTGAATGGACAGGTTTGAGAAGATTTATCATGTTTACCCTCTTTCGTCAAATTGCAGCAAAATATCTGCACAAGAGTCTTAATTTTTACATAAAATGGTTAGCGTCTCCAGTATGTCTAGAACGATATTGTCCTTAAAATAATCAGTGCTTGTTCAATCCTGAGAAATTGAGACTTTAAGAAGCTCTACAAACGTGTGAGGCAGTTTTTTTTTGTGTATCCATTGTGATGGTTGAAAGTGTTGAGCTGTGAAACCCTGTTTAATATTTGGCCGCTGCTTACGTCATACCAAAGCAGCGCTCTGTGGTTTGTTGCTTTGAAGACATCCTTCAAAGTCAGAGCTGTGTGTCCTCCAAAAACGTTAATGAGTACACTACATGAGACTAGCTAGGGACGGCCATTTTGTGCAGTGAATCGGTTGCTTTCTCAATGTGTTTAAGGGCTACATTAAGTAAATATGCACCACTTGCTGTTTCATTGAGCTTGAGGCATTTACATTTGCTCAGCCTGAGCATGTCCCTCTGTGCCGAGGCTCCGGTCTGATGGGGAGAAACTTGAGTTTGATTTCATGCTGCTTCATGCTGAGTTCAGGATGTCCTGCCTGTTTTATATTTAGCATAGCGTTACAGTACAACCACTTAGAGAATGTATGAAGTGGACTAGCTGCTAACTTTATTTTGCACGTCTGCAAAATGATTCACCTACCGTACAAGATTGTCACTGATACATGTCAATGTTTTGTCCTGTGTCACAATGAGCGCAGTGCCACATTCAGTTAGAAACAGAAGGCTTTGAGTGTGCTTATGCTGACGATACACTTTAATAAAAAAAGATCTACAGCGTTAAAGATGGTGTGTCGTACCAAGAGACTGTTTACCGACTGTCACCACTCTTTGCATGAGATCTACTGTTTGTACGACACTCACCTCTGACTGTAAAATGACTAAAAACAACACTGTATTGTACTTACAACTAAAACCCAGTGAATATACACCTCTGACTGAAAAACGTCTGTGATTTTTTTTGTAAATAATTCACACCGCTACTAAAGGAGATACTCACGGATCAGAGATGTGGAATCCGGAGCTGACTAGCAGCAAGAGCCTTTTCTTATCATCACATCTTTAACTATGCTGTGAGATGTGAACATTTACATATATTGTTAGTGGAGGAAGTCATGCTGCATGATGCTGCTGAAACATCTTGGACTCCTCTTAATACGTGGCTGTTTGAGTCTACCCATAAAATGTAAAAACACATTTTACTTCACATTTTTGTGAAACATAATTCTTCATGGGATCAGATTCTACAACTGCACTGCAGAGACACAGTTTTACAACCAATGTGAACTTTAAATATCTTTCTCAAATAATATACCGTTTAAAGTATGCACATTTTGGAGAGCTAGATTCTGGCCTGTTGGCCTAGCATCTTTGCAGGTTAACAATCCATTAAAAAGGTTAAACTTTGCAACAATAAATATCTCAGAACAAACCTGTGTAGTGCAAGTCAAAAATACTTAAAGCTAGTAGTACACTCTTTAAGAAAAGTGTTCCTAAAGGCTGTCAAACTGCTGTTAAATATAGTGCTGTTAGCATTCTCTTGTATAAGGACACCTATTAATAATTTTAAGGAGTGCAAAGTTTAAATAAATTAACGAAAAATATGCCTTTTATGACTGAAAGAACACGTCAAATGTAATCCTGTTTGGAAAGTCGTGTCCACTTATCCTTATGTTACAATGTGAAACATATATATGTTTATTTGGTATCAGTTGATTCAAGCTAAATCAATTATTAAACTCTAACTTGATTACCAAATTCCTGATATTTAGTAGAGTTTAGATGTGATCGACAACAGTAGTAATGCTCGGTGGTCAAACTATGAATTAGCCCCTTAGAAATTTTGAAGGTTTTATCAAATGCTAAAAAACATTTTCATCACATGAACAACTCTGTGATTTTGAAGCCTTCATGTCCGGAGACTCTCCTGAAAACTAAGCATGGATGAGTGTGGATCGAGTCAGCCACAAAACATTTATACCTCATGAATCACACACTGTATTTTGCTCCTCGTACACATCCATTTTATTGCATATTTGATATGATAGTTCTGATCTTTATGGAATAACAGGGTGATATTGTACAGATATGTGTCTATAGAGAGAACACAACCACATTGCGTCTTTAGAGGTGAAAGCTCGTCTCCATGTTTAGTTCAACACGTTCAACCGTTTGTTTATAAGATCAGTATGAAACTCGTGTGTCACTAATAGTTTATTCTCAAAGGAACATTCAGATATTTTAAGAAGTCCTACTAAGTCGTTTTTTCCGGATATTCAGAATGTGTTTAGCCTAGCTTAGCATAAAGACTGGAAGCAGGGGGAAACTGCTAGCCTAGCTACTACCTGTACAGTGAGCTTGTTAGCTATCAAGCTAGTTAGCTATCCATCCAGTAGTTAGCTGGGTTTATGTGACCCTTTGAACGACAAAAACAAAACAAATATCTGAATGTTTCTTTTAAAGTTTTTGCAATAACAGCAGAGTTTCTGTTGTCGAGTTAAAGTGAACTGAAGAGCTCACAGTGTTTTCAGTGTGATGATCCGTGAGTGTCTTTCACTTGTACAGTACATATAGGCTTTCTTTTCTATCACTTTACTGTATGATTGTACAGTTCTGCTTGTATAATTTACAGGTAAAGCATGTATTTTAAACTTTTTGTAAATCCAAATGATAACTGTGTACATATATACAGAAATGTAGAAAGTAATTAGGTTGCAGTTAATCTCTAATAGCATGATAATTAGCGGGGTTTAGTATGTATGTACAGGCTGTATGTTAAATCTTTATGAAGGGAAACACTTGAAAATCACCTGTTATCAGACTGCGTGCTGTCTAAGGATAAACTCTGCAATGCATTTTTTTGTGCCTTTTATATCAATGTATGTAATCTAGACAATCTTGAAAAGCTTGTGTACAACCAAAATGACATTAAAATGGTTTTAGGGGGAAATACATCAGTTTTGCTGTCTTTTTTACATGGAAAATAACAGTTAGCAAGGAAGATTGCTACACACTTTTATTTGCTTAATGATTGTGACATCAAAATAAATTATTGTTTGTACTAATAGAAGAATAAGTAGCAAAAAATGAATGACAATGCTGGGATTCTGATTTGAATCCCAGCATGGGACGTCGTCGTTCTCTCCTTCACTGCATGGCGAGCTAAGAGCTAGCAAACTAACTAGCATGCGGTTCTTGGTTGGTCTTTGCAAGACTCTTTGTGATTTTCTGACCTCAACACACTGTTGTTAGGAAAACAAACTGAGATTTAAAGGGTGTGCCATCCCCTTTGTTTTCCAAATGACCAACATTCATATCCTTTGTTAACCTAGCCATCCCCAATATATGTCCCCTATTAGCAGAGAGAGTGCAGAGGCAATGTTTTTTTGGTTGAATATATTGGTCTAGTCTTCCTGAGTCATTGCTCCTAGCCTACAGATGTGCTAAGACATTGTGTGTGTGATTGTGCATACATTTGGAAACATGTTTTTATTTCACAACTCATATGGTTTCACTGGTAACACATGACTTTAAGCTGCTTAAAGGTGATAGACTTTGTGTTAGAAATTAATGAGTGATCTCTCTCCAACATGTTTTAGCTCATTGATGTGTTGTTTTTACTAGATTAAGTTTTAATAAACAATGTTGTTGTTTTGTTTCCAGGTGTTGTCGCCCACGGAGCAGAGCATCCCATCTCCGACCTCCCCAGACTATCGGACGAAGAGCCAGAACGACGAGAAGGAGCATTTCCACATCCTTCCTCAGCTCCAGGTCAAGAGAGCAGACTTCCTCACCGTTATTCTCACCGGTACTTTGCCTCAGCGCCGGAGCTTTGCCACGCCAGAAGAGGAAGTCGAAGAAACTCCTGGGCCAAAGGATGACGACGTCACAAAGAGTGAGTCGAACAGCGAGGCCAGTCAAAAGAGCACTGAGCGAAGCCAGGATGCAGCGCCTTCAACACTTATGGCCGAGGACCAGAGGGGCCAAAGGGAGCACGCTTCGGCCGCCGATGCTGACCCTGACATGGAGGACGCTTCCAAAACCCTGGTCCTCTTCTCCCCCGGAGACACCCGTAAGTCTCCCTCTGGTTGTGATCATGCTCTGGAGGGAGAGCTGGCCACACCGTGTGCTCTCAGTGCCGACCGCCTCTTTGTCGGGGAGGCGATTCAGCCCGAACCCTCCGAGACCGGACGCTTGTCGCCTGTTCTCAGGTCAGACTTAAGGCCTTCCATTCCCATCGCTCCTGCATCGCCGCCCTTCACCAAAGTCGAGCGCACTTTCATCCATATTGCAGAGACATCACACCTCAATGTCATGTCTTCCAATGGTCACTCTTCCAAGGAAAGTGACCGGGAAGTCTTGGCTATCATGAAGGCATCGGCCATAGAGGATGAGCAAGAGGGAGCACCTATGACAGAAGAGCTTCTAGATGAGGCTGTGCCAGATCAATCTGCACCGGTTGACAAACAACCCAACACTGATAATGGTCCGTCGACAATCCCGGCCCAGTCTTTGGAGCCGGTCCCAGAAGCCATGTCTCTATCTCTTACAGATCTACCACAGGAGCCTCAGAAACAGCCATCGTCCAGTGAAGACGATGCCAAGCTTCAGTCAACCGGATCAGAACTCCCGCCCGCCACAAAACCCAGAATCCGAAGCCGAATCCCAATACTTGTATCGGAAGAGGACTCAGGCTCAGAGCAGTCCTCCTCCCTCTCAGCTCGGGCTCGGCTGCAGCAGAGAGCCCGGCAGCTGGACTTAGCCCGAATCCTGGTCCAGAAGCAACAGGGTCGCTGGATGAGGAGGAGGATGCTGTCCGGGACGTCCTCGTCCTTGTCCTCCGGGGACGATGAGCGTCGGAGGGTTTCGGAGACTCTGTCCACCGCCGGCTCAGAGGAAGACACGCATACCTCGGACGAGTCCAAGAGGAGCTCCCGTCTCAAAACGACTGAAGAGCAAGGCTCCAAGGAGTGCAGGAGCAGGATCCCCAGACCTGTTACCCCCATAAAGAGGCCGTCAGCTGTTGGCCTCGTTGCTCCTTCTCCTCTCTCCCTACCAGACTCCAGCTCCACCAAAGGAGCAGCGTCATTCACTAACGGGTATGATTCTGGTCTTCCCTCTTAGTTGATACAAGTTTTGATTACATTTTTCTGTAGGTTGTAAGGAACAACATCTCAAGTTGGCCAGTAGTAATGTATTGTAAATTAATTATTTTTAATACAACTGATATTTTAATGGACCCAAGCCAGTGGAAGGACACACCACTCTGCACTTTTATTAAGACAGACACTTAGTCAGTTTGAGATGCAATTGTACCTCTTTCTGTGTGCATGAATTGTATGTTGTATTGTTAGAGGTTTATGTTATCCTATTGCCAGTGCCAAATACACATTTCCATTATATGTAAATGTAATGGACAATAGTCATAGTAATAGGTCAAGTGATCTGAATCTGAATACACCTTAATGAAATACCCTGTTCAATGTTCTCTTACTGTATCTCCACAGGAATCAGAAAATTGGACTAAGCACTCTCAGCACTCAACGGAAATCTAAACCCATGTCGCCCAGGTCGTCCTCCTTGTGTCCCCGTCCGTCTGCAGGACCCTCAGGCAGCCCTCGGATGCCGCTTCGAGTCCTGTTCGGCACCCGACGCAGCCTTAGCTCAAACCACTGCAGGACTGACAGCCCGTCCCCTCAGAGAGTTTGTCCGTCCAGGCAGCCCCTCTCGGTTCGAGCCCCGACCGTCCCCGTGCTCCCGCCCAGGACTACAACCACCATGCGGCGCAGCGCCTCGCAGGACACTACCGGACAGACCTTCTCCTCCGGCACAGTGCCCGCCAGAACCAGGCCGAAACCAACCACCAAGGGGAAGCTGAACGCCAGGGAGAAGGTGGCGCCCGCTAGATAATACAAAGAGACTCACAGCTGAAACATGTTTGTGTATAATCAGTCTTCGGACAAGCAACGCCTCAAAGGTTCTCACCTGATTCCATATTAAACTGTGATGCTACGATCACTTCAATTCATTTAAAGTACACTTGTTTTTTTTCCAAGGACAGCTTACTGAACTATCTTCATGGGCTTCCAGTAATATTCACTAACTGTTGTACAGGAGCGTGGCTGCCATGGTGCTATGGATATGTCTTCTGCTCCCTTGTTCAAAACCCTGATTTAACTGGTTTCTGGAGCTGGGAATCATTGCCTCCAACAGGACCAGTTTCAGAAACTCTTCACCTTACACAGCTTGTCCACGGCTATACTACTCTTCTATTGACAGTACCCTGCTTGGTTCACATTGCATGGTGAAGTATATCACAAATACATTCAATCTGTAGACGGAAAACGAAAATGTGTACCCTTAAACTATTTGATATAGTGCTTCCCTTCCTATTGGGATAAACTGGCAAAAAAAAGAGACCAAATTGGACTGGTTTGAATGCCTAAATAATGTTAATGTGATTATAGATTCCTAAATATATCCTGTACTCATTATGATCTTGGATAAAGAGAAGAGTTTGATGTGAACACAAAATAAATAGCTCGGCCGCTCGCCTCCTCCTCATGGTGTGACAATGGGCATGCTTTAATCATTCTATTTTCTGGGTGTTTTTATTTTTATTTATGCTCTGAATTGTATATAATAGAATCATTTCCCATAAAGACATCTTTATTTTTTATCTTGCCAAGCAAAGTGTACATTTCAAGTCTTTAATTAAACCTTCTGTTCTAATGTGTTGGCACTATGCCTGTTTTTTACGCATGAGAAAAACAGGGTTAACCATGAGAGGAAATTATACCTGCTTGGATTCTGCTGACAGTGCAAAGGTTTGCTGGATGTTGGAGCCCATGTTGTGTTGTACGGGGTTGATGGGCACTGAGCTGTGAAGTAAAGTCTTGGTCATGTGGATGGAACGGCGTCTTGTCTTTATTTTCTCAACCCCACACACATAAACACACACATCCCAATTGTAGGTGTCTAGAATCAGCATGTACCTGGTATTTAATAGTTTCATTTAAATGACCAAAGATCAGTTTTTCATTCGTTTAAAATTTTAAATGCAAAAAAACACTGTTACAAGTTCTTAATATACAAAGTCAACCGGGTTCATTTGAAAATGCACCCTTTTCTGCCAATATTGCCATTAGTTACAATAAGCATTTCTTCTCTGGGTTTCCCCACCTTATGGTTTTTTACAAGGTTACTTCTACTCAACATTTTGGAGGTAAATATCATGTTTTTTACTCCACATCAAAACATAAAACATCTTTAGTTTATTTACAGACAAAATATATATATATAATATTCAGATTATCCATTTTGCATAGTGAGTATTTTTACTTTTCGTACTTTGAGTATATTATCATGCTCATACACTAAAACCTTGAATACAGGCTAATAAAGTCATTAATACTCTTCGAGTCACACAGCCACACATCGGTCCAGTGTGGTAATTAGATACAATAACAACATATCAGTGTTACTACCATCATGGGCGTAATTTCCACTGGGGACAGCGGGGACATCAGGGCTCGAGCTTAAGGACCTCCCGTCGTCCCGGGGCCGAAAAAAATCGGGTCGGGGAGGATACAAATTAATTTTGGGACGAATTTGGGACGAGAGTTAAAATAAAAATACCCTGCTAACTCTACTACGAACGGCGATGAAAATGAAACTGACTGCACGTTTTGTGTAGCACACAGTTATTAAACCTCCTTGTCAACATAAACACACACAAAGCATTTAGCAACCCGCGAAATACACACACACACAGTACGTATAGCTACAGCTGTCAGCCAGCCGTACAGCTGTGATGTAACTACCATTTTTTTACCCCGGAGCGGTGCGGAGAAACGAAACTTAACTTATGAAGCAGCTTTTGACGGCGCGCTATGCATGGGGCACCCGAGAGGGGGTTTCCAGACATGTCATTGCAGCTGAGATGAGAACTCTCCATCGCATGTAGTCCTTAGCAATATGCTGCGCCTCTCCCCATGTAGGGATGGGTACCGAGCCCCGGTATTAAACGGGCCCCGGGCCGGAATTATTAAAGACAGTGGTAGAGACATTTAAAACATATATGTCATATGTATTATTGCTACATGAACATTATATTGCAGTTTTAGTTTCGCCAACTCCGTTTCTAATATGCAATAAGACTACAAAATGCGTCTATGATGTATTTTCGATCTTATTTTCGATCTTTCCAATCCAGACGAGAGAGCTCTCTCCTGTGTGCGAGGGGGCGGGGCAGTTTGTAAAGGTCTCCTGACTGTGTTACAGACTGTCATCCTGGTTAGTGGTTACTCTGGGTTCTGTCTTCAGGACAGAGTGTTGGATTTTGTTGTTAATCGGATGGGACTTGATTGGATTCAATATTAGAGCAACTTTCTCGCTTGTGTGTTTTTTTTAAATATATTTGGCCTTTGTTTATGTGTTTGACTGATTGACTCAAATAAAAAGGTTGATGAATTATCATCTAATGATTTGTTTGATGTTTTATTTATGTTAAAGGTCACTTTGAATGATTTTAACTAATGATAATGTAGAAAAACAAATATTTTAAATTCGGGACGGTCCACATTAATTTCGGGACGGCTTAGATTGTATTTCGGGACGGTTCCGGGAGGATGGTGAAAAAAGTTAGTCGAGAGCCCTGGGGCAAGACTGTAACTATCTATACTGACTCACGATATGCTTTCGGGGTAGTACATGATTTTGGGGCTATTTGGAAGTGTAGGAAATTTCTGAAGTCTGATGGCAAGCCAGTACTTAACCATGTACTCATTGCAGGCCTATTGGACGCCATTCTGCTCCCGTTGGAGGTTGCAGTCTGTAAATGTGCCGCACACACAAGCAGTACAGACCCTGTTTCCCTAGGAAATGCGTCTGCTGACTCAGCTGCAAAGGCAGCTGCTCTGATTCCTCTTGCACCCCACGCACACTCATTTGTTAAAATTCCTGTTTCCTCCCTGACTGATAACATGTCATCACTGTCTTCCATGCAGCAGCTCGCCCCACCGGTTGAGAAGGCTCAGTGGAAGGCTGCTGGTGCTATGTTTGACCCAACCGCCAGCATCTGGGTTGGTCCAAATTGCAATCCATGTCTTCCTAGGCATTTCTTCCCTCATTTTGCTAAGTTGACACATGGGTTAGATCATGTGTCAAAAGGAGGGATGTTAGAGGCTATCAATCAGGCATGGTTTACAAGGTGGTTCACAGTAACAGCTCAAAAGCACTGTGAAGCATGCTTAATTTGCATTACAAAAAATTCTGGCAGACCGGTAAAGGTTACAGGATCAGGAGCACATCCACCTCCCACCAGACCATTTGAGCACCTAATGCTGGATTTCATTGAGCTTAGTCCATCAGAGGGTAAGAAGCATTGTCTTGTGGTGGTTGACATGTGGTCCAAATGGGTTGAAGCTTTCCCAGTAAAAACACAGACAGCAAATGCTGTGGCAAAGGCATTACTGAGGGAAATCATTCCTAGATGGGGAATACCAGATAAGATCTCTAGCGACAATGGTTCACATTTTGCTAATGAGGCCATTGCACAGATAGGAGAATACCTGGGCATGGACATCAGAAAGCATTGTGCTTACCATCCACAGAGTGGGGGTGCGGTGGAAAGAGAGAACGGTACAATCAAAAACAAGCTAGCAAAATGCTGCGCAGACACAGGTCTGTCGTGGACACAGGCTCTGCCCATTGTGCTGATGTACATGAGGATGCGGAAACGAACACGAAGCCAACTTAGTCCATTTGAAATCCTTTTCGGTGCTCCTCCACAGATTGGAATCAAGGCTCCAGGATATCCTCTCCCCTCCACAACTTTGTGTGAGGATGCTATGTTGTCATATTGTGTTAACCTGTCATCCGCTTTAGCAGATATCAGACGTCAGGTAGCAGCAGCTCTACCTACTCCTGCTACTGGTCCACTTCATCGTCTCCAGCCTGGCGACTACGTGTTGGTAAAGGACTTCCGGAGAAAGAGCTGGAAATCCAACCGTTGGCAAGGTCCCTACCAGGTGCTTCTCGTCACCCAGACAGCGGTCAAGGTCGCCGAGAGAGCCACGTGGGTCCACGCCAGCCACTGCAAGGTCGTAGTCACAGGCCAGGAGAAACGGTAGAAGCAGACGACGACAAGTGACGTGCCAAGTCACCACCAGCACTACATTGCACCACATACACCTGACTCTCACACTACACACTACACACACGGTGGCATGAGTGAGTGCCAGTTGAGCTGTTTCATATGCCTCTGGTTCCTCGTTTGTGCTGTCATTGTGTGGGGCCTCATTGACATTGTCTGTTGCACATGTTTTATTATTCCCCTACTGAAGAAATGTGTATCTAGCATGATATCCACAGCTTTTGTTCAGTATGCTGCTGTCCCAATCCGAGATCCGACAGGGCGCCGGCCCTACGAAAACCTTTTGCCCCAAACATACCGGCGTCCAAATCCAAGTGTAGTCGAGTCAGAATCAGAGTCTGACTATGAGACATATGAGACAGTGATATAAATGCGAATTGAGTTTACCCTCCTCTTATGCTTACATTATACTGAAGTCTGTCCTCCACAAAAACAGCTATTTTCCATGATATATTTGTGACGTGTTTACTTAAACCAGCGATGGGATGTATTCATTGATGTGTTATATCAGTCTATCCTGTCATTTTGTTTATTTTCATGATTGATCATAGTATGATCAAAAGGAGGGAATGTAGTGGAAAACTTTATAACAGTGTATACTTATAAACTTTATATGTAGTGTAAACTAACTTATGATGTGCAAACTAAACTCTATGTGTTACCTAACATAAATGCTATGCTTGTCCCCATGTGGAGGTATTTTAATTCATGCCTTCTGTTCAACATATAACTGGCCTTAGGGATGTCTGGGGGTGAAACAGGGTCATAAGCCCAAGTGAAGAAGTGTCCCCAAGTGTCTCAAACAAGTTCCTGATTTGTTTCCCCTGTCTTGCAATGAATTCCTCATTCCTTGTTTATATCTGTTCTGAACTCTCTATGACTTCCTGCTGTCCTCATTTCACCTGGCTTTAACACATTGGGGGTTAAAGTTTCAACACTTCCATCTGTCTTTACCCAGTTCCTGTTTTACTAAGTTCCTGATTTACTACCTTGCCCATGTGTGGCTTCTGTTCCTCTGAAATGTGGGTTTTAGCTTATCTGCCCATCCAGCCCCCCCAAAGTAACAGGTCACGAGTTATTGTTGAACTGTGGACTGACAAAGATGCTATAAAACCTATGCGCAATTCTCTCTCTGCGCGCACTCTTTCAGAATACTCTGTACTCCGTAAGACCTGTGCCTTATTTGAAGCTTCAAATAAAGATCCAGAAAGACAACTCTGTTTCCACCATTTTATTGATTGATGGGTCTGCCTCTCGCGACCAAGGGGGCACTAATCGGGTGGGTTTCTCTGTTGTTTCAGATTCTGCTGTACTCTGTTCCGGCCCACTCCCATGCCACCTCTCAGCACAGGCAGCAGAGCTCATCGCACTTACAGAAGCCTGCACGTTTGCAAAGGGCAAGACAGGGCTCGAGCTTAAGGACCTCCCGTCGTCCCGGGGCCGAAAAAAATCGGGTCGGGGAGGATACAAATTAATTTTGGGACGAATTTGGGACGAGAGTTAAAATAAAAATACCCTGCTAACTCTACTACGAACGGCGATGAAAATGAAACTGACTGCACGTTTTGTGTAGCACACAGTTATTAAACCTCCTTGTCAACATAAACACACACAAAGCATTTAGCAACCCGCGAAATACACACACACACAGTACGTATAGCTACAGCTGTCAGCCAGCCGTACAGCTGTGATGTAACTACCATTTTTTTACCCCGGAGCGGTGCGGAGAAACGAAACTTAACTTATGAAGCAGCTTTTGACGGCGCGCTATGCATGGGGCACCCGAGAGGGGGTTTCCAGACATGTCATTGCAGCTGAGATGAGAACTCTCCATCGCATGTAGTCCTTAGCAATATGCTGCGCCTCTCCCCATGTAGGGATGGGTACCGAGCCCCGGTATTAAACGGGCCCCGGGCCGGAATTATTAAAGACAGTGGTAGAGACATTTAAAACATATATGTCATATGTATTATTGCTACATGAACATTATATTGCAGTTTTAGTTTCGCCAACTCCGTTTCTAATATGCAATAAGACTACAAAATGCGTCTATGATGTATTTTCGATCTTATTTTCGATCTTTCCAATCCAGACGAGAGAGCTCTCTCCTGTGTGCGAGGGGGCGAGGCAGTTTGTAAAGGTCTCCTGACTGTGTTACAGACTGTCATCCTGGTTAGTGGTTACTCTGGGTTCTGTCTTCAGGACAGAGTGTTGGATTTTGTTGTTAATCGGATGGGACTTGATTGGATTCAATATTAGAGCAACTTTCTCGCTTGTGTGTTTTTTTTAAATATATTTGGCCTTTGTTTATGTGTTTGACTGATTGACTCAAATAAAAAGGTTGATGAATTATCATCTAATGATTTGTTTGATGTTTTATTTATGTTAAAGGTCACTTTGAATGATTTTAACTAATGATAATGTAGAAAAACAAATATTTTAAATTCGGGACGGTCCACATTAATTTCGGGACGGCTTAGATTGTATTTCGGGACGGTTCCGGGAGGATGGTGAAAAAAGTTAGTCGAGAGCCCTCGGGGACATGTCCCCCCCCACTTTTCAAAATCCTGTTTGTCCCCCCTCCCTCTTTTCAAATGTGTTTGTGTGTGTGTCGAGAAGGGAGAAGAAGCAGGGAAATGAGTTTTAAGAGCAATGGGACGTCCTTTCCTCCGGAGCGTCACGTGAAGCGACGTCCGTTTGTGATGATGCCGCACAGCTGATCGTCTGACACACTGGGGGTGTTTCTCAATGTCGAGGAAGGCTGCTCCAGAGCCACTATTTCAAGCATACTACGTCATTGAGTGCCGCCGAAGGACTGTTCCAATGTCCAGCATACTTGGAATTCTACCGAGGCCGGCGTACTTCGTAGCGGGAAATGTCGAGGCTGCCGCTGCACATGTGTAGACTCTGCGGTCTTAAAATCCCCACAATGCTTTGCGTACGGACCAATTTCCAAATCTTTAGCGGAAATCGTGCTCCATTTAAGGCTGGGCCTCGCATATGACGCACACCTGCACACCTGTTCCACAATTCTTCGTTTTCCGAGGCTAGGAAGGATTCTTGCCTCGCTTCTGAAGGAAGTGACTCGGAAGACATGTCCTACCAAGGAAGCGTCCTCGACATTGAGAAACACCCAGTGCTTGAATTGGAATAAAAAAGGTGCCAGTACTCTAAATCAGCAACTGTTTCAAGTCAATTTTATTTATACAGCACAAAAACAAGAATTTGGCTCAAAGGTCTTTACAATTTGTACAACATATCCTCATCATAACATTATCTTCATATCTTTGATTCATTAATTAAAAAGAAACACACAAAAACTTTAACTGACAAGGAAAAGTTTTTTTTTTTTTAAAAACAGAATATTTACTGTAAAGTTCAGCAATGTTATGTTTTTCCACGACTGATCGGGGAGGTGTCCGGGGCTCTCATAGGGAACATGACATAGCCTATACATGTGCCTGCATCAGGTCATATAGTATATCCTATAATCAGGGCCGGCCTGTAGCACTGGCGACATAGGCGGTTGCCTAGGGCGCCAGATCTGGGGGGCGCTGCGCTGGCAGCTCTGGGAGGGGAAAAACATTTTTTGACCGTTGGCGCTCATCCTAATTTTCGGCCTTGATGTAACAACATTCATAAATAAGTAAATTTCACTCCGGTTACACTTTTCATTTGCCCTGTACGATGGGCGCTGTAAGTGATGAAAGTGGGGGATGTTGGCTTATCAGGTGCATAAATAAATAAATGTTAACTAGGTAAAATAAGATATAAATGAACAACAAAACTTTTATGATGCTTTCAGCTCAAAAATCATATCATGCTGCTCTCCCCTACATGAAAGTACATAAGACGCTTTTCATTTTAAAAATGATCGGTATCGATATCGGTGATACTGGCCCTGAAATACTTGGTATCGGATCGAATCCAGATTTTGTGGTATCGCCCACCCCTATTAAGTAGGAGACTCACACTCTTCATTGAGTATCCATTAGACCACCACTACCCCTATATGCAGCCACAGTAACTCAAAATTGACATCGTAATTCCGACGGTCTGGGCGTAAGTTTAAGGATATTACGCCTCAAGTTAAAAAAAACGGATCCGATTTCGGTACGGTATACCGTAGCCGCCAGTAACCGGTATTTCGGTAATACCGGGAACCGGTATGCACCCCTATTCCTGGGGGCTTGAATCAGAGACTCCTGCTTCCGTGACTTTCGATTTCTTCAATGTCGAAGCTATCAGACATTTTTTCAAGTCGGCATGGATCTGACTTGCTTCGGGTCGCTGTTCTGGCTTCTCACACAGCATTGGCTTTATTGTGAGGTACTAAAAAGAAAAAAAAAAGAAACAAAAGAACAGGTACTTAGATCTGTGTTGCATCAAGCAGAGGTGGAAGAAGTACTCAGATGTTTTTACTTAATTTAAATTAGCACTACTACAGTGTTAACATACTCGGTACTGCATTCAAAATGAAACTCAAGTAAAAGTACAAAAGTATTGGTATCACAATATACTTTCAGGACAAGAATTAAAAATCCTTATGCAGAATGACTCATTTCAGAATAATATCTATTAAATGATTGTATAATAACTATTAATGAATTAATGTGTTCATCATTTTGATGTTATCCTTGATGAAGATAACGTTTATTTGAATGACTTCATATGCTGCTGGGTCACTTGACCTGTAGTGATAAATTAAAGCAGCAAAAGCCATAAATTAAAAGTAGGAGTAAAAGTACATTATTTGCATCTAAATTGTAGTGGAGTCTAAGTATAAATTAGCATAAAATTGAAATACTTAAGTAAAATACAAGCTCCTCCAAATGTACTTTTGTAGAGTACTTGAGTAATCGCACTTGGTTACGTTCAAACACTGGCATTAAGAAATGTTATGAAACTGCAGTATTACTGCACTCAGCCGTATTTCATGCATATTGAAATCACCGGGAAAACAGATAAAGTTTAATTTTAAATGCAGATTGCAAATATCATTTTTTGTGCAATAAACAATTTGTATATTTTTACACCGTATGCCAATCATGGGAACATGGCCTAAATTGGTGTGAAATAGTAAAAACTACAAACAACTACAAAGTCAGGGCTCTAGATTGAAAGGCTAATTAACTAGATTGGTTTTAATGTATTAGTCATTTTTTTGTTTCCTTAAGGGTCTGAGTGTTACATTTTTCGTAAACTTTAAGATAGATTTATTATAAGAGACAAGGTTGAACTTCCAACATAAAATAGAACATCTCACAGCCTTGCTAATGTCCTATGCATCAACATAGCTACAATTATTGAAAAGTTTAAAAGCGTAACATGTCCCTAGTTACAAAAGAGGGTTACGAGCATGTTAACATACTAAACAACTAAATTGCATGTACATTGACAAAATGTACAAAATAACAGACCTCTTGGTGGAAATTGTGTTGAAACTCCTCGGGAAATTTCTGCTCTCTGAGGTCGGTCCAACCCTGTGCAGTGAAAGGATGTGTTACTGTAATGACAGAACTGAAAAATCTGCTCCATCATGCTCTGAAATAGTTTCAAGACTTCTGATAAAAAGATGTCTGGCAGCATAAAATAACAGGTTATTACCAATGACAAGTACACAGTTAGCAGAATTTTGAATCGTAGCTAGAAAACTCACCTTGGCCCTTTCACAATAGGTGGACATTTTCCAGAGGAGTTCAAAGTATATCAACCCCAAAGGAAAGATATCAACTTTTCGGTCATAAGTCTTTTGCCTTTCCTGTTTTGATACAATAGAAACACAATATTGACAAGAAGGCAAGATGCAGCTGTACAGTATATATATATATTAAGTTTATGTTTAATATCCACATGTATAAAGTATACATGTATTTAAAGGTGGGGTAGGTAATTTTGGAGAAACCGGCTCGAGATCGCTAGAATTTGAAAATACACAGCCGGAAAAAAATCTGCCACTTCCTTACAGAGCCCCTCCTCCAACACACACGAACGCACACATGACCAATGAGGGCACGAGATAAGTTTGTGCCCAGATGGAAGGCTGACAGGCAGGTAGGCCATCCAGTTATTTTATTCGGGCCGGCTAAAATGATTGGTCGTGCTTTTTACAGTACTACGGCTTCCACAGATTATTTTATAGATTTTTTGTCAAAGCACTTAACATCCCGATAGCAATGAATATCTTAAGAGCATTCCATGGAATATAACAAAAAGTGTATCTCGAGCCGGTATCTAAAACTTACCTACCCCACCTTTAAATCAACGCAATCTAATCCAATGGTTATTGAAACCAGTCTGATATTTTTAAGATATTAAAGTGGCTGAGATTAAAACATTTAAAATGTGCGAGAAATAAATCTGAAATTAGTGATAGGGGGTTTTTAATTGTCAAGCAACCACATCAAATTTGCAAGGTTGTATCAACCTAGTCAGACTACAGACATCACCACTTGCCATTTAATATGCCAGCACTGGAATTTAATCTTGAACATTGAGTTTTTTTTTCAATTTGGCTATAACCCACATTTAAAATTTGGTAAAATCTTCCCAGCTCTCCCTTTGACATTTTGTCAGTACAGAACATCTCACCTGCTCAGGAGCCATGTATGAAGGGGTTCCTTTGCCCATCGATCTCTCCCTCAGGTTCTCAGGATCGTTGTCAAGTGTGACCATACCAAAGTCTACGATCTTCACTTGTCCATCTTGCCCAATCATGATGTTTTCAGGCTAAACACGGGAAATAAATAAACAAACAAACAAACGTGTATGTTGTGTCTCAATATGCTTACTTTTGGATTTACACTTGCTTTTTTTAATACATGAATGGGTTAAAACTGAGAAGTATGGAAAAATGCAGTGCACTACGAGAACCAGGATGGGGCAACCTCAACAACACAGCATAATACAAATAGAAGTTATACATGTGGGCTTATTACACTATTTTATACAGTATATGCACCTCTACACTTCTCAAAGCAGCCACCAGTAATATTATTGGGCTAATACAGCAGACTGACTGCAAAAACTACAACATTGCTAGACAGCGAGAATTGACACTTTCTCTGAGGGCACAGCAGCCGTTTGCAGTTTTCACATTATACGACATAGCAGTTTACTAAAGTAAGTGTCTTAATTGAGAACAAGCTGTTTTCATGATCGACGTGGTGTAATAAACTTTTTTTCCTCCACTTTCTCTTACCTTCAGGTCCCTGTGGATGAGCTTCTTAGAGTGAATGTACTTGACTCCTTTGACTGTTTGCTGAAACTTAGTAAGAGCCTCTTTTCTTCTCTTGGGGTCTGGCAGAGATTTCTCATTATTCTCATCTATCCACACTCTGAGTGATTTTACACACAACTCAGTCTGAATATATAGGTAGCGGTTCCTTATCGATGGATTGATAGAACACCTGGAGGAGAAAGAAAAGACAAATGAAGAAGTCCATACCTCAAGTACGTATCTTTATTGGATATCGGATTGTTCCTTACTGTGTAGAGCTGCCACTCTCATCTGGACTGTATCCTGAATCCTCCAACCAACAGGTGAAGTATCGCACAATGTTATGGTGATGGAGTTCTGACAATATCTGCACCTCTTGCAGAGCTTGTTTAATACTAAGGAGAAGAAAATAGCTCAGCTGAAACTTTACTTTTTTTGCACATCATCTTTAAATGTTATATTGCACTAGGAAAAGTCTGATAAAAAACATGGAACGTAATTTAATGTTTGACTTACTCTCCACTTCTACATTGTACAATCTTTATTGCAAAAGTCTTCCCAGTCAGTTTTTCTGTTGCCTTAACAACTTGACCATAGGATCCTTCGCCGATCATCTCTATGCAGTCAAAGTCTTTTGTCAACCTATTGAAAGACAGTAAAGTATTTATTATTGTATATTCATTGTATAAAACAGCCAAACAAAACGATACCTTAATGTTTGAATTTTCCATACCTTGACAATTCTGATTTGTCAATGGGACAGTTTCCTGTGTTCACTTCCTGATTCTCTGATTTATAGCTTAGATCAGTGGTTCCCAACGCCAGCGTGAAGCTTGGGAAGAAGTTGTAAACAAACATTATTTGCTCGTAAAATCAACACATTTTTAACACAACCGGCAGTTAAAAGAAAAGTGGACGAGCCCACGACAAGCCTTTCAGCTATAATGCCCAAATCAACAAAGTATGATGAGGCATACATCTCCCTTGACATCTAACGTGTGTCTGTCTGTCTGTCTGTCTGTGTGTGTGTGAACAATATTGCCAAAGCGTCAAGGATAATACAATTCAATAGTGATATGATAAGAAAAAAATAAATACAATTCATTCATTAAACAATTTACAACAATATATTATTACAAAACCTCAAGTATGAAATGTAAAAAGAAAGAAAGAAAGAAAAGAAAGACCCATGAAGTAGAGGAGTAATCAGAGTGAGCTGTGAGGAACAGCTGTTATGTGTTGTTGCTGTCTCTTAGGCTGTGACATGCGCTCACATATTTTGCTGCTTCTATGCTGCTGGCACTATTTTCTCCAAGTACATGTTGCATTTTATTCTGTTCAGACAGTGATTCAAAATCTTGGAGTTTACATGTTATCTTTGTAAAGAACTTTGTTCTAATGTCTTCGTATGTTTGACAGTGCAGCAGGAAGTGTTGTTCTGTCTCCACCTGTCTCTGTGGACAGAGCTGACACAGCCTCTCTTCTCTGGGCAGCCAGGTCTGCCTGTGTCGGCCAGTCTCTACGGCCAGGCTGTGGTCACTGAGTCTGTACATTGTTAATGTCTTCCTCAGTTTGGGATCAGTCACGGCGGTCACATAGTTTGCCACCGTGTACTGTCTGTTTAGAGCCAAATAGCATTGAAGTTTGTTTTGGGTTTTCGTGGTAGATGTCCAATAGTTGATGTAATTTTATTTTTCGTTAGCTATGATTTGGTTGGGCCAGATTGTGTGAGGGCTGTCCTGAAGCCTTGTCCTGTTAGAGGAGGTGAGCCTCAGCATCAGCTGGTTGAGGGGACTCCTCTCTATGTTCTCCTCTTGGCAATGGAGGGCTTTGTAATGGTAGGAGTTGGGATCACTGGTTTTTAGGTGTTTGTAGAATTTGACTGCTCTTTTTTGTATCCTAATTAAAAAGGGGGGAATTGGCCTAATTCAGCTCGGCATCCATTGTTGGGGGTGTTCCTGTGGACTCTCAGAATGCTCTTGCATATCTCTGCATGTAGGGTTTCTATTGGGTGTTTGTCCCATTTATCAAAGTCTTGATTTCCAAGAGGACCCCACACTTCGCTACCATACAGTATGATTGGTTCTATTATTTAATTGAATATTTTGAGCCAGATTCTAACGGGTATATCTATCTTTGAAGACTTTTTGATAGCATAGAAAGCCTTTCTTCCTTTGTCTCCGAGATCATTAATGGCCAGATTGAAATTTCCTGTCGAAGTAATTTTGAGTCCCAAATATGTGTAGCTGTGTGTGTTCTATGTCAGTGGAGCCCAGTAAGAAGCGGTGTGGATTCCCCTGAGTCGTTTCTGGAAGACCATAATCCTGGTCTTTTCCAGATTAACTGTCAGGGCCCAGGTCTGACAGAAGCTTTGCAGATGATCCATTTGCTGTTGTAATGCCTCCTTAGATGGAGCTAGCAATATTAGATCATCTGAAAACAGGAGGCATTTCATTTGTGTGTCAGAGAGGGTGAGTCCAGGGATATCGGATTGTTCTAATGATTTAGCCAATTGATCAATATAAATGTTAAATAGAGTGGGGCTGAGACTGCAGCCCTGTTTCACCCCTCTACTTTGGGGGAAGACATCTGTTTCCATATTGCCAATTTTCACAGCACATTTATTATTTGTATACATTGTTTTAATGATATATGTTTTCCCCCCTACATACAAAAAACCGTTTTTCAAATCAACTTCAGAGGAAACAGACCGTTATGCCAAAATTGAGCCGAATGCTTTTTTGAAATCTACAAAACAAGAGAAAATCTTCTTATTTTGGTGGACATGTTTATGAATGAGGGTGTGGAGGGTATATATATAGTCTGTAGTCCGATGGTGTGGTGTAAATCCAATCTGACTCAGGACATTATGTTCACTGAGGAAGTCTTGCAGTTGGCTGTTTAAGATGCTGCAGAATAACTTCCCCAGGTTGCTGCTGACACACACACACACACACACACACACACACACACCACACACACACACACCACACACACACACACCAACACACACCAGCACACACACACACACACACACACACCAGCACACACACACACACACACACAGGACACACACACACCACACACACACACACACACACACACACACACAACACACACACACACACACACCACACACACACACACCACACACACACACAGCACACACACACACACACACACACCACACACACCACACACCACACACACACACACACACACACACATCACACACACACACACACACACATACACACCACACACATCACACACACACACACACACACACACACACACACCCACAACACACACACCACCACACACACACACACACATCACACACACACACACACACACACACACACACACACCCACACACACACCACACACACACACACACACACCATCTTGGAAACCTTTTGCAATTCTAACAAGATATCAATTAAATGAAACACACCAATATTATAATTTTGTTAAACCTTCAAGGTGATTTACCATGTTTTGGGCTTCACAACAGGATCTTGTTCCTTTAAAAAAAAAAGAAGGAAATATAGATGTTGATGCCAGTCAAATTAAAGCAGCATTTACATATCAAATTGTTTAACATCTTGCTTGGTAAATAGAAAGTTAACTTACTGATAGAAATGACCCAAGACGTACATTTTGTGCTCCATTTTTGGGGATTATTTCCACCAATAACGGGCCAGGACCACATGATAATACATCCTCGAATAAAAAAAGAGTGTCTACAACATCAAGTTAAGTTGGCAGATCTTTCTAGTTACAGAAAAAGGGTGTTCTTACAGTTTACCAGTATTTACCATGTCTTTGTACAGATATCAACCCTTTGAGACTTGACACAACTCAGGCTCTCTGGAGATAAACTGAGAACTATATTATTGATTCTCCCTTCCAGAACCCTAGAGATTAAGGATGAAAAAATTACTGACCTCATCCTCGGTAGGACTTGATGAATTGATGAAGGCAGTCATTGGCACGCTTTTTGATTTTGCATCACGGGTGTCCCTTGGAGAATACACACATACCCCTTTCACACCAACGCAACTCCGGTTCAAGCTCCGTGCTAGAGCTTTTCAGGTTCAGAACCGGTACTTCGGTTTAGCTCCGGCTCTTTTCACACCGCTCAGAGCCCGACTGGTGCTGCCGCTGCTGCGTCATGACGTCACAGTTTACGTCGCTGATTTTCTCCCCAACGGAGCTCACCTCACAACAACAACGGGCCGGGGACTGCGTTGCTTTTAATCATACGAAGCCAGATTAAATTAAATAACGACTTCTCCAACCTTATACTTTTCTCCAGAGTGCCGTGGTTCATTGTTTATTAATGCGTTTCAGCGGCATTTACCGACCGCTGCAGTGCTGCTGCTCTTCCACGGGAGTTTATTCTCCCGTTAGCTCCGGGTTAGCTCACACGGCTCTAAAGTATTCACTGTCTGACTGTCACACAAGCAGCTGATACATATCCCCAGTTCCCCTTAAGTGAATGTGTGTCAGTCTGAATTGACGCTGTTTGGCATCACAACGCTGTTATGAAAGTTTCTCTGGTATAACATGGGTGATGTTAGCATAGCAACCGAAGCTAAACTGACTACTTGCTAAGCAGTTTTCTACAGGCACATTTTACCGACGTATTTTTCATTATGATTCTACTTGTGATAGTCGGACATGACAACCTGTGCAGCCCATGTATTGATTCCATCCGATAGCTGCTATAATAACAAACAAAACGTCTGCCTGCTCTCCACAATGATCAATAACAGCGAACGGATGGTCAAAGTAAGGTACAAATAAACAGAATCACACGAAGCCTGGTTAGTGTTGCCTGACTTTATAAAGTGTGTTTTTTTTTTAACAAGTGTGTGGTTGCGTTCTAGTCACTTTGCTCAGCACTACTGCTTGTTACAACTTTTATTTGCCGTACTCGCCTTAACTGTTATCTCAGGTTAATCTCGCCCCCCTCCGACGTAAGCGTGACGTATGCGGTTCTTGCTTCTACACGGACAACTTTTTGGTGCTCGAAACGAACCGGATTCCGGAGCTTAGAGGCTGCTCCGCTGCGGTGTGAAGAGGAAAACCCGGTGCTTTTCAAGCACCAGCACCGAACCGGCCCCGAAACACCGTTGGTGTGAATGGGGTAACAGAGACATTAGTAACGTATCGTGTTTTGATTAATTAATGATATCATTAGTCAGTGACTTACATTGCAGTTGGTGGTCTGGCTTCAGCAACGTCATCATTCCCGGAGGAGGTCTAAAAAGCAAAATAGAAAATATTTCTTATTGTCTGTCATCATGTCAAGCAAGCACTAATTTGTTTGGTCCCCAAACAAGGTTTTTGTAAAGGCAATTAATCATATAGTCGTTAGTTATAATTTGTCTCAATAAAGTTGTCATGCTTTTTGCTGTGACCCTGTCTGTTGTTCCTGTGTACGTTAGTATTTGACAGGCAGTAGGGAGCTACTGTGACCATTGTCCGGTTTCGTAAAATGTAATGTGCACTTAGTTTCCCGATTCCTTTATAAATGACCGCAGTGTAAGAAAACGTTTTTATAGAGTACTTGTCCATGGACAAGTGAGTTTGGCAATTACTTGTCCGAATACATTTTTCACTTGTCCAGAAAAATCGATCGGCATCGTATTTTACATTTTCCCACGTTTTTTACGACACCGCTAACGTAAGTGAGCAGTAAGATTTTACTGCATCACACATAGGGTTGGGTATCGTTTGGATTTTAACGATTCTGGTTATGCTTTTCGGTTTTCGATTCTTTGAGAGGGTAAAAATAAGTCCCATGACAAACTGGGAGAAAAATATATTTATGAAAACATTAAGTCAAATCTGTATTCCTATTTACAAATCACTTCATACTGTTTAATTTTGTTACGGTTATTGAATACAATTATATAAAAATAATTGTTTAGTTAGTTCTAAGTGGTGCAGTTTGAGAATGTACAATTGGCCCAGTCTCCTCTGATGTTACACTGCAACCTGCCTGTGAGACAGAGTCCAACCACAGTCTGTCCAACACATGTCTTGCAATACACATGCTGCAGCTGCCCAGCTGCTCACAGTTTGTAAAAGTAAATAAATAGTATTTTCATTTCAATAATTTACTTTCTATACCCTGCTTCATAAACAATACTGACATCCCTGTGCTCCTCCGAGTCTGGGGGTCCGGGGATGTGAGGACAGCGCAGGGAGGCTGCTTTTGTTACTTCATAAAAGGAAATGGCGGTCAATATTAACAACATAGGAGCCAAAACGCTTAATAACCTTCATTACGTGTTAGAGAAAGAACATAAGAAAGTTTGACAAAGATGAGGCTGTTAAACGGGCAGCGGATCCGCTGTGTGTAGAAAGAGAGAGAGAGACGCTAAGCTGCACCATGCAGCGATCAGCTGATACAGAGCATAGAGAGAGCTGCGGTCCGCGGGGCTCGGCCTCCGCCTCCTGTCCTCACAACTCTTATTAATCCCGGTACCGGACAATTGTTATTTGTCAATAAATGTCAATAAATAAGGGCGAAAAACGTCACGTGTCCGTCGGACAAATCAATTGAAAGCTCTACTTGTCCGATATTGTAAATAACACGTCCCGGACAGTGGGACGTGTGCTTTTTTTTGCTAGTGACCTGTGTGTCTTTGTACTCATGATCAGATCCCAGTAGCACACGCTGGGGCGGGGATCTGTCCTTTCAGCAGAAATTGATAGATTCCATTAAATGCTTTTAGACTTTATCAAAAAACACAACTTCATTTTTGCTTCTATATTTGGTAATTTCTCAGCAGAAGGTGATTATGTTGTGGAATTTCCACATTACACAGAATGTGAAATTAGCTTTTCAGGCCATGATCGCTGCATGAATAAAAATGTATAAAGGGGATATTTATATAACTTTCCTCTGCTGCTTCCTCTTTTGGTTCCTCCGTTGATTTCGCAGGAACAGCTGGACGCTCCTTATCACCAACCACAAAGCTAGAGCATCTATTGTTACACAAACAGGATTTTATGCATTTTAAGATTTCGACTTAACCACAAATTATGTTTGGGTGCCGTGTGGAGACTTACTGGGGAGAATCATGTGGTTCTTGTCTGGTTGATTGCCCAGCTTTTATATTCACCCTGTCCTTCAGAACATTTTCATTTAGCATGCCTGAAACTTCAGTGGCCGTTTTCTGAGGAACTATTGCAGCTCTTTCTGTCTGAAAGTCAGGGAGAAAACAATAATAATTCCCAAAAGCTACATTTTGAAAAAAGTATCAACAAAACAGGCACATCCGGATAATAAATGTGAGATGCTCGACAGAAGAACAAAAATAAATAACGCACACAAGAAAATACTGCCATTAACATACATCAATAATAACTACTATCTCATGTATAGTGTCAAGCTCTTCATCAGAAAAAATGTAAGGTTTGAAAGTAACTAATTAAATATATGTTCATGCGAGAATTATCTTATGCGCAGACTATTAAAAAAAAGCATCCTACCACTGGTTTGGGATTCTCCTTCTCTCTTAAACCTTCCAGGGCATTTTTAGCTGCATTCAGCTTGGCTTCCTTTGCGTTTTTTCCCCCACCAATGGGAAAGTATTGACCATTGACCACAGCGCTCTTGAAGAATCTAATGAAGAGTAGTAAAACATATAGTTATAGTCAAGATGCCTTGTGACAGTGTTGCACAATCAAAAATACACAATTAATAAGCAATGTGTGTGTATATATATATATATATATATATCGATTGATGATTTTATTCAATGCTTATGCTATGTTTTCATCATAGATTATTTAATTAAAATAACGGTGTCCAGAACAGGTTGATAGATAGATTCAGATCTTAACATATTCAATTACAAATATACTACAAAGTAGGGATGGGAACGATTAATCGAATATTCGAAATGATGAGTCTTTTCACTGGCTAGGCCCATACATCTAGGACAGGGGTGTCAAACTCAAGACCCTGGGGCGTAATCCGCCCCCGACTTCAAATGTAAAAATGCCGGATTTTAGCTTTGTAAAAAAGGTCGTTGACGAACATTTTTCGTGATAATTTTTCGTTGACGAAATTAACACTGTCCTAAATGATGTCCTTACACCGAGAGTAAACACTTGACATGTAACAGGGTTACATGTAAAGTAACCCTGTTAGGTAAAGTTCATGGAGAATGACTTCTCCATGAACTTTACCTAATTTTCCATGACCAAAACAAATACTATTTCTCTGCGGTAGGTACCACTGAAAATGGTTTATTTTAACATGGAACAGGAAAATAAGGTCTGCATATGAAACATGTTGTGCTTATCTAAAACAAATCAAATAGTAGGCTTGATAGCTTCTACAGGCGAAAGCAACTAAAATCTCTCACCAGCAAAATACCTCGTCAGTTAAATGCCATTTTACGTTTCATTACTATACGATACAGTATTTATTATCATTATAGTATTACTATTTCGGGGGTTAGATAACATATCAATTATATTTGATGCAACTTTAATTACATTTCCATTACTTTTCCAAAACTTTGGGTAAAATAGCTTCGAGAACTTCCGAAGAAGCTAGCAACAGCTTTAGCTAGTTTAGCAAGTCACCTTTGATTGGGCTCAGGTGGTTCCTCAGGGTACACGTCTTCATATTTTAACTCCCAGCGTGCGTTCCGTGCTTGTTTCTTCAGCTGTGCTACGAATTTTTTCTTTTTTCCCATTTTTAAACCATTGGTGCACAATAAATACCGATGCAGAACTTCTGTCCGACGACCACTGACTAGCGAGGTCCTACATCCATGTTTTCACGTCGTCCACATTTAAATCTCCGCCTTTTTTTCCCGAACCTAGCCATTGGCTGCATCCAGAGCAGAGCCGGCCGCATCCAGTTCCTTCTTCTTCTTCTTTTGGATTTTTAGAGGCGGTTGGCATCCAAACGTTGCATTACCGCCTACTACTGGATGAATAATATACTTCCTTTTCCAAAAACACTTATAACTAACGGAAAAAAATACTTATATAATTATATATATATTTACAAAAACAAAACAAAAATTAAAAATTAACTTACTATAATTAAGCTAAACTTGTTATACTCTTATCTCAAATGAGAACTAATATCATTGCTGTGAGAGGACATGAAAGCATTTGAGTTTGAGAGTACATTTGTCAAATGTTTGTACCTTATTTAAAAAAACTAACAAATGACCTCTGAACAAATCAAACGCTGTAAAGCAACCATAAATGCCAAAATATAAAATCAAGGTAATTAAGCTGTTACACTGGGAAAAGTGTATGAATGGTAAGAGCCGCTGCGTTTGGCTGGCCGCGACATATATTTATTGTGTTAAACCTTAAGCTGCCTAATAACTTGCTATGTCCTTATTATTTTTCTATTTCCATGTTTTAATTTTGCCTTAGTATTTCAAAAGTCATCTTCTTTGATTCTATCTACAGTCCATGAATAATTGAAAAGACTACAGTACAGTGTGTGTGCTTGTACATTTCAATGTAGATGCATGACCATTCTTACCCATATAAAAAAATATATATTTTGAAACATTACATATTCAGTACAAAACATGTGACTATCTCCGGCATTTAATAAAATGTAAACAGTAGACACGGAAAATTAACAGCACATGATTATTTAGAACAGTTGAAAAATGTGAATATGTGTGTGTATACTTTTTAAAATAATGATATTATTGGATTTCACATTTAATTGTAAAACCCACTCTCTCTGTAAAGCGACTTTGAGCACCTGTAAAAGCGTTAACAAAATGAATCTATTATTATTATCTTGGGGGGAAAAGGCCATTGCCTTGAATACAATTAATTTCCTCCAGCAGAAAAAGAAATGTCTTGCTTGATTGTTTTATGCAAAGGTTTTTTTTTTTTTTAAATAAAAGCTGTACAAGGTAAGATAAAGATAGACATCAAATATGTGTTATTGGTTGTGAGCATATTCTAATGTTTTTTTTATCATTTAAATATATACAGTTCTGTTTCATATGAGTGTTGAGAGCTGTATCCATAAATCTCTTAATTTCCCCTCAAAGTGCACCAGATTGATGCATTCAACTTCAATTTAAAGAAAAAAATCTTCATCACTCATCATATACACTACAAATGTTTCCTTTCTTTTTTAACACCAGTCCCTAATATATTTGTAGAAAGGCAGGAAATGTAATTAAATCGCGAAAATGTTTCATGGCGGAGGACCCCCTGTTTTGTGTCCCCCCCACTTCTCAAACCAAAGTTACACCCTTGACTACCATTGACCATCGACTTACCTGTAATATTAGTTTTACAAATAATTATAAAATATAACTAATTAACATTTATTTACGTATGTATACAATTAAATTAAAAATAAATACATTAAATAAATAAATAATTGTTTTTATTTATCTCATATAATTTGATAATTATTATAAACTGTATGTAGTTCCATGTTCGTTCACCGGGGGGTAGTGTTGACTCCCCGGAAACCATGAAGAAGAAGCAGTGATCCAACATGGCGCTGCAGGTGGAGTTGTGTTGCCTGGAAACTTTCCCTTCTCACCTCAGTCCTCTGGATGTTTTGATTTTCCAATCTCACCTGGACTCGATCTTCCAGAATGACAGCGACCCACCAACCGTCCTCTTCACCCCACAGCCGCCTCAGGGCTCCTGTAAGCCGGGCATTTTACTGCGCCTCCACGCGACAACCGAGGAGGAGACTGCTGGTTCCCCCAGAGAGAGACCCGAGTTCAAGACCCGGGTCCGGCTCTTCACCAGCCGGCTCTTCCTGCAGCACCACGGGCTCCAGAGGGCCGGGAGCACCGGGACTATCCGGGCCATGGAGCCGGTTTCCCTGAACAGAGTGGTGCTGGGAGCCCGCAGCAGACAGACTCTCCTCTGGGCAGGAGGAGAGAGGTTCACCGAGGGGCTGCTGGAGCTCTGCAGCCCAGGACAGTGTCTGCTGGCCCGGCAGGGAGACCCGCTGCTGCTGCCCGCCATACACCTGGGGGAGGACCCGGGACAGGTGAGAGACCAGGGGCATTATAACGTTATGTATTCTTCATCTACAAGTCGGAATCTGAACTTCTTCAACTCCATGTTTTTGAATTATAAGTTTGACATTTTTGAGAAATGAGAAAAAAAAATCCGTTAAAAGAAATTGCAACTTCTGATGAGAACTGAACATAATCAAAAGTTAAATGAATATTTTATTCATGGGTATCAAACATTGAAGTATATCTGGTTGAATAATTAAATGCCCTTTTCCTGAGTAGGCTATAGTTTTTTATTAGGTTTATTTAAAGTACTGCATGTGAGGATATTATACATTAGTACAAATCTATCTACTTTAATACTTTTTTACTTTAATTATTGGCCTGCTTTTTTATATACACTGTCAGATATTTCAAAAATGTTTATCAAATCAGACACCTGCTGGGAAACTACAGCATAGTTTAATAACTTTTAATTCATGTGTCTTGTTCTTACTGCATTCATTAATTTAATTGTAAACATGCAGTTAATCCTGAAAGCAGAACAGCTGTTTTAATGAAGTGTTTTGATTCCCCCCCCCAGCTGATGGAGCTGCTGGTGTTGGAGTGCAGTCCTGTCACTCAGGGACGCATCACGCCCGACACCTCTCTGGTTCTGACTGACTGCTGGGACCCCCCGGCCGCCTCCCCACCCTGCACACTTGTGTAAATATATTTAACATGTTCATACAAATGCACAACTTTTTACTGTGATATCTTGTTTTAATAATTACTTTATAATAATAATAAACGTTATTTGTATAGCCCCTTTCATGCAAAAAGCAGCCCAACGTGCTTTACAGAAAAAGAAGAAAACATAACAACAATATTAAAATAAATACAGAACAAGACAAAACAGCTACAGTGATCCTAATGAAATTCCTAATTTATCACTATCACATTATATTTGCTGTATTATTATTTTAATTTGTATTCTATTGTATCTTTATTTTTACCCTGTGAACCCTGTTTTTCATTCTGACACTTTTGCTGATATTAACGCCTGAATTAAGGGGATAAATAAAGTTCCATCTTATCTCATCAGACCGCTCAGACTGTGCGTGTCGGACTTCGCTCACTACGCCGACGGCCTCGGAGGCGGTCTCTCTCTCCTGGACAACAGGAAGCTGCTGGGCTCTGGGTTTTTGGGCGTCCTGCAGGCGCTGGAGTGCAGGCTGGACGTCCGGGTGGTGGACACTCAGCGATGGCGGGGGGTCAAAGGTCAGCAGGGAGTTTCTGTGGATGTGGACAGCTGTGTGTTTGTGAGCAAACAGCTGCTCCTCAGGCTGGGGCTGTTCAACCAGGAGTGGGTGAAGCTGTCGCGGCCGGGTGGATCCTGCAGAACTACTGATGTGAGGGGGGGGGTCTGCAGACAGAGGCTGGTCTCTGTGCTGGTGCTAGATCCATCACTAAGTCCAGACCTGCAGAACCAGGAGGAAGTCGGTTTCATATCAGCAACTCTGTGGTTCAACATGACTCAAGGAGACGTGATCCCCGTGAGCAGCTGCACTCTGAGGATGAAGGTGATTCACCAGGGCTCAACAATGAATCTGAATTCTATCCAAAAAGCAATATGAATAAATAGATAATAGAATTGGAGGATGAAACCCTCTTTATTGGTCACACATACATGCACACAGCACACACAGTGATATTTGACCTCTGCATTTAACCCATCCTAGTACTAGGAGCAGTGGGCAGCTACAGCGCCCGGGTGCAATATTTGCTAAAGGCATATTATTTTAAAATGTACGTCAACAAGTGAAAATGTTTATATCCCCAGAATCATTTCCACCAGAACAACTACAGAGACCCCTTTTTTAATCACTACTTTATCTCAGCCTCTCCCCCTTTAATAACATGTTGTGTCCGGTCCTCTCAGAGGTGGAGACCCTCTCCTCCAGCGCCCGGCGGTCCTCACTCTCACAGCTTCTGTCGCTCAGCTTCTCCTGCGTTCTCCAGCGAGCTTCACGTCCAGCCCGTGATTTCCCCGCTCTACAACAGCCTCAGCTGCTACGACACGGTGCTGTCTGAACACTTCAGCACGCCCAGGTCAGCCTGACAGCATTGGTATTTAGATACTAAATCATAATAATTATTATAGGATGCTTTTTATACACTTCTTCTCTGAGTGTCCTCTCACTCTGTCTGCAGGCTGGTTTCAGAGGGAGACATCCTGACCGTTCGTGCTGAAAACCATCCAGACCTGCTGGAGAACAACTCAGAAGGAATACACAGGTACGGATCATCCATCCACGAATACATGATGTTCACCAGCATGCTGAAGACTACAGAGGACATGCATGTGATTATGTATAACATGTTGCTTTGTCAGCGTGTTCAGCTTGATATAAACAAGATTATTCTGTAGAGACACAAATATTATTATCTTATGATAATGATGAAACTTACATTCAGTTACGTATTTTTTGGTTAGGTTCATCTTAGTTAATGAAGTGATGTCTTAATAACTGCCTCTGACATTTATGACATTTGAATTTGACAATAAACAGTTATTTAAATTGAAATGCTCTTTTTTTTTTTAACTGTTGACCTAAGTGCAACCTTTGACCTCCGGCAGGTGTCCGGTGCTGTACTTCAGAGTGCAGAAGGTGTGTCCGTCTGCAGAGAGAGAAGAAGAGAGGGGAGAGGCTCTCCTGGCTGACCGACAACACACCTCTCTCTACATGGTGACCTTTGACCCTTTGCCTTCTGTCAGTGTGTGTGGCTACAGTTCAATAGTATTGTTTGCTTAGTCAAGTTTCTGACTCAGCGAAATAACCTGCAAAAACCCTGGTGGCATTTTAAGAGCTAGTTTAATTATCTCGCAGGTCTCCCTTGAAAAAGAGATCAATGATCTCAATGGGATACACCTGGATAAATAAAGGTTTGAAATGAAATGAAATCTCTAAATGTTAGGAAGCGATCATATACATTTCCTTTTCTCATAGGATACACTGCAGCATCCTTTACAAATGAAAGGAGATAATCCTATATTCATGCGTCCGCAACATTTAAAGCAACTCAACATTTGGCCATTAAAAACATCACTTGTTGTTATTGTACACAGCAGATCACTTTTTAAAGTGTTTGACAGTACAGGCCCTTACTTTAATTGTTAATTAAAGTTGGTTGTGTTTGTTTAGCCTACTAATGTTCAATGCGTTCTAAATAAAGTTGCTAAAAATAACACATAAACATCCGTTCAAAGTCGTGTAAGAACAGTGGGATTCGGCGAACCATTGTTAACTTTTTCCAAGTCCTCATGAATTATTATTCAGATATTTCTTTACCCTCATGAAGTTTTCTGTTGCCTTTTTTAGGGAAAAAAACAATTAGGAGAAGATTCAGGAAGATTGTTTTGATTATTCCAATGCAGCCTGTGTCTTTGACAGCTGTGTCATTGAATGTGTGTGTGTGTGTGTGTGTGTGTGTGTGTGTGTGTGTGTCCTCAGCAAGCGTCCACCAGCAGCGCGGTCCCCCCCCTCTCAGTGGAGGGCTCCTCTCTGTGGAGCAGCCTCTCTCCTCCGGGCCTCCTCAGGACGGTGGAGCTCCTCAGCAGCATCGTCCTCCCTCACCTGCACCACAGGTAACTGTCCGTCTGCAGCTCTGACAGGAAGTGTGATAAGAGAGAGGCATGATGGGACATGTAGTCATGTGATGATACTGTTCTGTGTGGTTGTAGCAGCTCTCTGCCCGGATGCACCGTCCTCCTTCACGGTCCCTCAGGAAGTGGGAAGATGACAGCAGTCAGTGCAGCGAGTCGGAGACTGAACCTCCACCTGCTGAAGGTAAGACAGCCTTCTTCATCTTCTTTATTCTTCCGATTATTATAAATGTTCCAGTCTTTTAAAGAGTAATCTATTCATAAATACAGTATTTTTTTATAAGAAATGTTACTGTGTTGCATAGTTTCAAAAGTGCAAGTACTCATTGGGCACAATGGCATTTTTAACAGAGTCAAGTTTGTGTATAATATTAGTTTTTATCACAAAGAATTACACAGAAGAGTAAAAATACAAATACAACTAAAATACAAGTAGGTCAAAATTGTAACCAAATATATTATAATGTGTGACTAAATGGGCATTTATATTCAAACATAAGGTGTATTTCTCAAAGTGTTTATAGTAAAGAACGTTTTTTTTAAACATTGAGTTGTAAATGATTATTAAATATATATAAAAGCATTAAATGTATCAGATTAGCTACTCATAAATATATGTTTTTGATTTATCATCCCTCTGATAATAGCATATCTACATTAAGAAACAGCTGGATTTTCAAAAATAAATGCAGCTTATTACCTTAACATTTCCCTCACTTGCTGTAAGTGTGTGTGACTGTTGTTACACGTTGTTATAGTTACACTTCCTGTTGTCCTGTGTGCAGGTGGACTGTGAGTGTGTGTGTGACTGTTGTTACACGTTGTTATGGTTACACTTCCTGTTGTCCTGTGTGCAGGTGGACTGTGAGTGTGTGAGACTGTTGTTACATGTTGTTATGGTTACACTTCCTGTTGTCCTGTGTGCAGGTGGACTGTGTGAGTGTGTGTGTGACTGTTAAACGTTGTTATGGTTACACTTCCTGTTGTCCTGTGTGCAGGTGGACTGTGTGAGTGTGTGTGCTGACACCCCAGCAGCCTCGGAGGTGAAGCTCAGCTCGGTGTTTCAGCGGGCTGAAGCCCTGCAGCCCTGCGTCCTGCTGCTCAGGAACCTGCAGGTCCTGCTCCGCCCTCGAGGGGGCGCCGAGGAGGACGGCAGGGTGCAGGCCGCGCTGAGCCAGCTGCTCCACAGCGCCCCCACCAGGTCACTGCCTTTAACACTTTAATGCTGTAACGCTGATCTAGCTGCAGGTGGAGGACATAGAAATGTAAAAAAATTCCCCAATCATGTCTTTTATACATAAATATGTGTCCCCGGTGTGTCAGGAGACTCTCAAAGTGTCCGAAAATACAACCCTCTCTCTTTTCCTCCATACCCAAATCTAAAAAGAAGGGGCTACAACGGAGCTGATCCAGATTTGCGTCCGATATGACGTTATATCGGAAATGTGGGCTGGCTTTACACCCACGGCCCTGTCGGAGAGTTGCTATGAGAAACAATGTGCGACGTGTTTTGGACGTAATATGGTCTGTGTTTACATTAGCATCGCTAACACTCAGAGCTAACCTGTACTGGAGAGAGTGTGTGTAAAAAAGCAGGAAATAAAGAAAGGAACCTTGTAGTAAACCCGCAAGAGGAAAAGCATTTGAGCTCCGGTTTCAGAAATAATCCTTGATGTGGTTTGGAACATGATATGGCGTTTCATCACCGCAGCATTTAGCTGAGTATCTGCAGGGAGAATTCTCCTGCATCAGCTCTCGTCTTTTTTAAATTAATTTTTTATAAAGCTACAGACCCGGAATCAGCGTTTCTCTAACAGGGCTGAAATAGAGGGGGATGAGGCATGGCTAGAATGGGTGATCTGTTTGGTATTTGGAGCAAAACACTTCATAGACATGTTTTTTTATATATATCTGAGACCTATATTATATGCCTAAAAATAGTATAATAGGAGACCTTTAACACATTCCTAACAGATGACATGTACAACAAATGGTCTGAAGTATTTGGACAGAGCTGTGTTAACATGTTCTTGTTCACTGCTGTTTGTTTGGAGTTTTATTTTTGTTGCTTAATGGCAAAAATAGTGGATCGACAGCAAAAACCAGAGCATTGGAGGCTGTTTTAACAGACCATTAATGAACATGATGGCAGAATGTCATGTGACATGAGGAGGAGATCTTAGTGGACGGTATCAACATAATTTCTTCCAACAACAGATGACAACCAACATATCTAAATGCGTAAATATATTTAATATGTTTCCTCTTTTCACAGCAGTAGAGTTTTTTAATACTTGAGTTTTAGTAAGAACAAGCAGGAGCATTCAATGGCATTAATATCTAGGCCAGTGTAAAAAAGCTATTTTATTATGTTTTCTTTTAACTCGTCACGCATTGAACATTTCATTCATTCTTCTTCAGCAGTATTGTTAGGACTTTGAACTCGTAGAATGACCTTATTTTACAGAGTGGTTTCAGCATTAAAATGATTCAGCAAAGTGTTACTTCTCATATGTTAGGAACTGTGCACGTACTGTAAACTGTGTCTATGTCCACTGAGTCCAGGACAGGCTAAGGCTAGATTAGCGATGGTACATGTGGGGCTGGTCTGTGGTTCTGATCAAAGGCTGGTTTGCAGGATTAGTGATGCATTGGTAAGCCTCTTAATGGTGACATAGCAACCGTCTGCTTTGCAATTGTCTGGATTAGCTGTGTGTGTGCTAATGTTTGGGGCAAGAGCCTAAGAAAACATATTTGCACTGCCACCATCATCATTTTGTTATGTAGAGCAAAGTACTCATGAACTGAAGTCTTCTAGAGTCTTCTGTAGAGTAAAAAGGACATAAAAGGTAGTAAGGTCTTGAATCCAGAGCTGACTTGGTCTTGTTGTCCCACGAAGGTTGACTTGAAGTCCCTCAGACAAACATCTTCTTAGTCTATTTTCAAGGTCACCTATTATGCAAAATCCACTTCTCCATGTCTCTTCTACATCAACATGTGTCCCCTCTTCTTCATGTCTCTTCTACATCAGCATGTGTCCCCTCTTCTTCATGTCTCTTCTACATCAACATGTGTCCCCTCTTCTTCATGTCTCTTCTACATCAGCATGTGTCCCCTCTTCTTCATGTCTCTTCTACATCAACATGTGTCCCCTCTTCTTCATGTCTCTTCTACATCAACATGTGTCCCCTCTTCTTCATGTCTCTTCTACATCAACATGTGTCCCCTCTTCTTCATGTCTCTTCTACATCAACATGTGTCCCCTCTTCTTCATGTCTCTTCTACATCAACATGTGTCCCCTCTTCTTCATGTCTCTTCTACATCAACATGTGTCCCCTCTGTGGAAAGAGATTCTGAAAGTTTCAGGAAAAAAGATTCTCTCTCTTTTTGTCCTGATCCATTTATATAAAAACCTGTCTGAAAATGAGCTGATCAGATTTTGGGCACTTTATGATGTCATAACGATGTTTTGGCTTGTGTAACCATTAGCCAATCAGCAACCAAGGTAACCCCCCCCCCCCCACCTTATCACCTGAATCTCCTCCTAGAGCACCATTGAGTTCTTTGTAACCAAATCTCTCTCAGAGGGGCGTGGGGAGGGGCTCCTTATTTTCATCTAAAGTAACAGACAGAGAATCAGCACTTTTGAAACAGGGCTGAAACAGAGGGGATTATGGGATGCTGCAATGATCTGTTTGGTGTTTGGAGCCAAACACTTCAGAGACATGTTTTGTATATATCTGAGACCTGTAACATCTTGATGAAAAACAGTATAATAGGGGACCTTTAAAGTCAAATGAATGCAGTGGATGAGTTCTAGTATTTCTCTGAGGTCTTGATGAACCCTGTGTGATGGTGCTTGTCTCTGTGTTTCAGCGTGGTGGTGGTGGCGACGGTCTGCAGGCCTCGGGAGGTGTCAGCAGGGGTCATATCAGCGTTCGTCCACCAGGTGGCGCTGGAGAGTCCCTCTGAGGAGCAGAGGCGCTCCATGCTGCTCAGCCTGAGCCGAGGCCTTCCTCTGGGGAGAGACGTCGACCTGGAGAGGCTCTCCAAACTCACCGCGGTGCGTTCACAGTCAGGAGCAACAGCTCAGATACTTTTAGAAAACTACACGTCTGGAACAAAAACCCTTATCAGATATCAGCTAAACGACAAATATGTTTAACACTTAATTCAGTGGATGAATCCCAATAGTTTTGCTTATATCACCTTAATCACTAGTGTTGGAAAACATACATCACAGTTCCTCCACTTATGCTATTCAATAATAATAATAATAATACATTGGATTTTTAAAGCGCTTTATTTCATAGTTAGATTTCTTTGTTTATTTTATTTTATTAGTGTATTTAATATTCTACTATTTGCAAGTCTTTGCTACTTGTGTACTCAGTTATGTCATCTTGTCCCTTAAAAGGAGAAACTGCAGATCAATGGAGTCAAACATTTTAACTAAAATAATTACCCATAAATATTCCCCAGTTAAAAAACTCACACATTAAGATAATTCCTTTTTTGTATTAATATTTAGGATGTCACATATGCATATACTGAGTTCTGTCAGAGTTCAGTATTGTATTGTGTAATATATACATATTCAAAGTGCTGCAAACATGATAAGCATCAGTGTGGTACTCAACAGGGATGGATGTTCCAGTGGATTCAAACCTGAAGTGAGAAAACATGCTAAAGTATATTAGATTTTGCCTCGAGTTTAGTCCAACTCAACTGCATTTGCAACTCTGATATGCTCCCAACATGTAATGACTTCTCCTTGGCCCATGCTTCATCCTACCACCCCAAGCTTCATGAAATCAAACCAGTACTTTTTCTGTTATCCGGCTGACAACAAACAAACAAAACATTAACACATCACCAGAGGGGGTCTGCAGAGAGTATTCTGATTTAGTCTTAATGTGAAACTCTGACTGTGAGTGTGTTCTTCATTAATGGTTCCTCCTCCTCCTCCTCCTCCTCCTCCTCCTCCTCCTCCTCCTCCTCAGGGGTTTGTGTTGGGGGATCTGAACGCTCTGCTGGTTGAGGCGGGGCGCGCCGCCTGCAGGAGGCTCCTTCAGACCTGGTGAGACTGAAGATGAAGAGTTGTTGATAAAGCTGTAGGGATAAAACTAAATGTTGTTAAACTCTGACTCACATCACATCACTTCCAGCCTCTCCAGCTTCTCCAGCCTGCCCAGGGTCTGCAGACGGAAAGCAAAAGCTTCTAGCTAAATCTGGCATAAAGGATGTCCTCTCTTTGGGAGAAGATCTTTCTTACGCCTGGTCTTGTTTTCTTAATTGGAAAATATGCCCTTGTTTTCTTAGTTTAATATATTTAGCAGGGCATCCTTATCATGCAAAGTGTTCAGTTCAGTTTGTGCAAAGATGTAATGATCTAATGCTTAATTAACCCATTATTGTTTCAAGTTTCAAGTTGCCATGCTTTATTGTCATTAGCACATTAGCACATTAGCACATTAGCACATTAGCACATTAGCTACAGTGTAGATATGGCAAGGACAAACGTAGGTCACAGGCTCCTCCAACATGTATATCGGGCATAGAACAATAAAACAGATCAAATAGTGCAAGAGAATGTTTGGAGATGTGCAAGTTAATACAAATAAAATAGAATATTGTCCTCCTGTGGTGTGTGTGTGTGTGTGTGTGTGTGTGCAGTCGGGGCAGACAGGAGGAGGATCTGTGCTCCAGTGGAGTCACCATCCTGAACCAGGACTTCTCCTCGGCCCTGGAGACCCTGCAGGAGGCCCAGTCCACGGCCATCGGAGCCCCCAAGGTGACACAACACGCCTTTAACTGTGTGATGGAAGCTTCTGAAGCAATGGAGACGGGACTCAGAGAGACACGAGGAGAGCAGGAGCTTTGATGGCAAACACTGATGGTTTATTTGGAGCTTCGGCCGGAGGGTTAGGGTTAGATCTCTACCCCAGACCCATGTGTTTAGCTAGTTCTGAGACAAGAATCAACATTGTGCATAACAAGATAAAACAGGCAAAGCACTATGACCTCTATCAGCTGACGCCAACAGGCAGGAACAGGGAGTCAACACAGAGAGCACAGCAGCCAAGGTTACAGGCCTGTGCTCAGTGAGGGCAGTGCAGACTGATAAACTGGGTCAAAGTTATGGGTTATAGGAAAGTATTTCCCCAACATCATGTAATCCTCTCTAAACGCGGCTGCTGTTGTGTGACAGATCCCTGATGTGCGCTGGGAGGACGTTGGAGGTCTTCATCAGGTGAAGAAGGAGATCCTGGACACGGTGCAGCTCCCTCTGCAGCGCCCGGAGCTCCTGTCTCTGGGTCTGAACCGGACCGGGGTCCTGCTCTACGGACCCCCAGGGACCGGGAAGACCCTGCTGGCCAAAGCCGTGGCGACTGAGTGCTCCATGACCTTCCTCAGGTAGGACAACACTCGGGGGTTTGAACATTTTTCTACCACTATTTATTTGAATCAGTCAGAATTCACCAATAAGGTTTTCAAATTCAAGGATTTGCGTTTTTGTAAAGCACTTTGATGTGCCGCATTTTGAAATGTGCTATATACAGGGTTCTTACGGTCATTAAAAACCTGGAAAAGTCATGGAAATTCAAAATGCTAATTCCAGGCCCTGGAAAAGTTATGGAAAACAATATTTTTCCCAAAGTTTTGGAAAAGTCATGGAAATGTAACTAAAGTTGCATAAAATATAATTTATATTTGATCTAATCGCCGAAATAGTAATACTATAATGATAATAAATTACTGTATCGTATAGTAATGAAACGTAAAATGGCATTTAACTGACGAGGTATTTTGCTGGTGAGAGATTTTAGTGCTTTAGCGTGTAGAAGCTAGTAAGCCTACTATTTGATTTGTTTTAGCACAACATGTTTCATATGCAGACCTTATTTTCCTGTTCCATGTTAAAATAAACCATTTTCAGTGGTACCGCTGAGAAAGAGTAATTTTTTTGGTCATGGAAAATTAGGTAAAGGTCATTGAGAAGTCATGAAAAAGTCATTGAAAATCGTTGGTGAAAAAGTGTATGAACTGTGTATATAAATACATTCTCCTAGCCTATATTTAGTAAATGTTGGTTAGAGAGCCGCCAGAGAGAGGGTTAAAGTGCTCTGCTAACATTTGTAGTGTGTGTGTTTCAGTGTGAAAGGCCCAGAGCTCATCAACATGTACGTGGGTCAGAGTGAAGAGAACATCAGAGAAGGTCTGTTTTATTTAAAGGATCATTCTGGTGTTTTTCCACTTTTTATTTATTGTAGAGGAATATGTGAGATGAATGAACGTGTGTGTGTTCAGTGTTCCTCAGGGCCCGCTCAGCAGCTCCCTGTGTGATCTTCTTCGATGAGCTGGACTCTCTGGCTCCCAGCAGGGGGCGCAGCGGGGACTCTGGGGGGGTGATGGACAGGTGAGGGTTCACCTGAGCTGATTACAAAGCAAGCTACAACAAAACACCAGTCAGAGATAACGGGAACCAGAAACGATGTATTTGTCACCCAAGGATCTCTTCATCAGTGTCTGTGTGCGTCCACATCGAACGATCTGTTCCATTTGACTTCTACGTCACAAAAAAGATTGGCCGTGTGCCGCGTGCTTGCCTTTTTAAGAATATGAAAGTGTGTTGCTGCAAATATGATAAGTGTGTTTGACTCTCTCGTACAGAGTGGTGTCTCAGCTGCTGGCCGAGCTCGACGCCCTGCAGTCGTCCGTCGGGGTTTTTGTGATCGGAGCCACAAACCGTCCAGATCTGCTCGACCAATCACTGCTGAGGCCCGGCAGGTCAGAGGTCACACACACACACGCAGAAAACTTCAGAATCCTGGCAGAATATTTATTGTGATCTCAGGAAGCTTTATTCTCTCTTGAAGTTAAAATACCGTCAAACCTTGGAATAAACGTGTTTACCACATTAAGGATATAAAGATCCCATTGAGCCCAGGCATATGTAATCCTTTCTACTTCCTCTAGTTCCAAACACATGTGACAGTTGTGTCTGTGAAATGTTAAACAGCTTGTTTGTTCTTCAGGTTTGATAAACTGGTTTATGTTGGAATCAACGAGGACCGAGGATCCCAGCTGCAGGTTCTCCAGGCCATCCTCAGAAAGTAAGAACTGCTTGTTTCTTCCTAAAATGTTCTCCAAACTTTTAAGGACTTCAAGGACCTTTGGGTGCCATTAACCAAGAAATTATAAAAATATACACAGTCATAAATGCATTATGTGTGCAGGTGAATATATTAGAAAACGGAGAATACAAATTCAGTATAAAATACAAAACTTCCATTCATTAGATTTATTCCTTTATTTCCAAAAAAAAGTGCAAGAATCTCCCTGAATGCGCAAGAACACTATATATATTTAAAACATAATCTGTTTAAAAAAAGCAAAAATGTTGTAAATGATAGGCTCTGTAGAAGATCATTCCTTTTTGCTTAGTTACTAATACATATCATATTCTATTTACGTGTATATAGACTTCTTGCACTATTTTGTATTTGTCATTTTCTGTTTTATATATGTTGCATCGTTGGAGGAGCTCGGGTCATAAGATTTCCAGGGTTAGGGTTAGGGTACATGACATTAAGACCTTTTGAATCTTGAATCTACTCTGTGGATGTTTTGGAAGATTTTGTGTACCACATAAATGAATGAATGTTGTGTTCAGGTTCCAGGTGGACTCTGCGGTGGACCTGCAGCAGTTGGTGGATCGCTGCCCCGATCACATGACCGGCGCCGACCTGTACGCTCTGTGTTCAGACGCCATGACGGCCGCCATCAAGAGGAAGATCTCGCTCATCGATGAGGGTGAGAAAATCAGAATCAGAATACCTTTATTCGTCCCACAGAGGGGGAACTTTGCGTTTGCTACAGCAAGAAAAGACAGCTTAATGTCACATTAAAGTTAGGGTAGGTAAGAATGGAGAAACCAGCTCGAGTGCGCTAGTATTTGAAAGTACGCAGCCGAAAAAAATCTGCCCCTTCCTTCAGACTTCCTTATAGAGCCCCTCCTCCAACACACACGAACGCGCACATGACCAATGAGGGCACGAGATAAGTTTGTGCACAGATGGAAGGCTGACAGGCAGGTAGGCCATCCAGTTATTTTAGCCGGGCCGGCTCAGATGATTGGTCGTACTTTTTACAGCGCCACGGCTTCCACAGATGACATGTTTGTACGTATTTGTTGTCAAAGCATTTAATATATTCATTGCTATCGGGATGTTAAGAGCATTCCATGGAATATAACAAAAAGTGTTTCTGAAGTGAATTACCTACCCTACCTTTTTAAGAAGCATGTATTAAAAAATTATAAAGATACAAAATTAAAAATATTTTCGGATGTGTAATTAAGCAGATAATTTGTTTATATATCATTTAGAATTAGTAATATTTTTGTATGTCAATTTGACACTGCTTAATTTTGTATTGTATCATAATTCTCATGTTGAATGTCATTATCATTTTTTATTTTTTTTATGGTTTTACACATTCGAAAATAAATCAAATCAAAAAGAAAAATTACACAATTTACAAAATACACTGAACTAAAAACCCACGTCCAACAGGAAGTGGACTTAGACATTTTCTAAGCCTCAGCCCTGTGTGTGGTTGTCATAAAGCACCACAGTTTGTCTTAGCTTGTAATGTCCCTGTCTCTCCTGTCTCTCAGGTCTGGACTCGGAGGAATCTCCTGTCCTCGTCAACGCTGAGGATTTCTCCTCAGCGTTGGAAAACTTCAAGCCGTCAGTTTCCGAGGAGGAGCTTCTGAGATACAGAAACATCCAACAGAAACTCACCGCGAAGTAGAAGCTGATGGTGTTCAATCTCCAACAAAACACAAGGACTCTGACAATGGTTTAATTTAAAAGGCCATCATGTATGAAGAAAATCTTATTTGTAATATACTGTAAATGAAGTTAATTTATTTAATTGTGAAATGTAATTAATAAATAGAGAAGTTAATTTCGATGACACAGATGCATTGTTGTTTTTTTCATCATGAAAGCACAGTCACCACATCATCTGCTACGAGTCAGATCAGCCAATCAGGCGGAGGATTTCTCTACGAACAAAAGTCTAACGTGATTTCTGTGGATTTTGACAAAAAACATGTATTTTATTACCAATAACTGACTACTATTCTAACATACCAGCCCTGAGTTTACTTCAGTACCGCTGCCTTATAATGTTATGACTGAGTCGGTGCATTAACATTGGTTATAGGTACAATCATGTTTCTTTATTTTAGTAAACAAATCCTTTTAATTAGGTCACTTTATGTTATATATATATATATATAATTTAACATATTATACTATAACTTTTTCATGACATTTTCATCATGCTATGACTTTTCAAAAGCCGATTGTCATGATATCCAGAACCTTCTGAATGTGCTGGTGGATCTTTATTTTATTCATCCTAAACCAATACAAATATTCAGTGACACTTCAAATTAAGTCTGTCGTTTATTTTTGAATATCACTTTTTTTTTACAGCAGGTCAAAATGGTTAACAAAGACACGGTTCCCTTTGATGGAAGTTAAGGATTTAAAAAGCCTGAAATACAGATTCATCAGATGTTTGTTTTTACTGCTTCAGCTCAACATGCTGAATGTGTTGTTTTATTAGTTTGTGAATCAATAGCCAAGTGAGTATTACTTCTACCATATGACTGCCATACAGCTACCATGACAACACTAGACGAACACCTCAAGACTGGCGATCTGGAGACATTTAAAACTGAAGAAAAGTACAGACGATTGCCTTTCTCACTGGTCAGATACAATCAGAGCTAGTAGTGGCATTAACACCAGAAAAGTTCACAGTTAGCGGATTGTAAAACCCCAAAATGTCTTGAATGTGGGTAATTCATTGAAACACTCAGGTGGTGTTGAACAAAATGAGACTGAAGGCTTGACTTGGTCAAAAGAAAAATGCGTTTTCCATTTTATTAAATGCTTCAAATAAATCAAACTAGTTTTAAGCACACCATTAAGCCCCAGTTCTTTATAAAGATGTTCCCATTGATGACGTTCCAGTATCTGATATGGTGATTAACTAGGACCTCTCTCAACCAACACAATTCTTTGTCAAATACTAGTAAAAGGAAATGTTTGGCTGGATGCCATTTCAATTTCCCAACATTCTGCATTTGTAGCTGCTGAAAATTCAATTTCCTGAGACTGCTAAGAAAATATTATCTATTTGGCAAAGCGAGGTTCAAACATCCCACATGAAGCTGATTTCTCCAGACTCTCCATGGTTTCAGCCGGCTGCGTGGCTAACACAATGTACTGACAAACGCACACAAAATAAGCGGTTCGTTCCAAAACATTCTACCAACTTTATGAAAAATAAAATGAAAAGAAAAACACATTAAGTTTGTCTAATACCTAGAAGCTCCAGTTTGCACATGTTTCTTATAAGTATTAACGTTCCTCGAGTGGAGGTCCAGCAACAACAGCAAATCAAATTAACCCATTTTTTTCAGTTTAAAAAAAAAAACGTGATTGGTGCGATTAGCAACCTTATTTTCTCATTACAGTGTCTGAATTTCTGCATTACAAATGTTAATACAGGCAACAATTGAACGATAAAACGTCCACATTTTGTGGTGTATGTCATGTGATGGTTTCGTATTGTTTGAAGGTAATAGATGTATAAGAACTGGATAAGGGACCAAAGGATGAAAGGCATTTTGCATGGCACATACGCCAAAATAGTTTTTATAGCTTCTGAGTTTACTTTTGTGAAATGTGGTCCCGCTGTCACTACCCGCAAGTTCTTGGTCTTCCCGGAGACTTTACATTGTGAAACATTGAAGATTTTAAAATTGCTTCTTTCTGCTTGATACAGAAATATAAAACCTCCATGCATTGAGAAATCCATAAGAGAAAGACCTTGTTTGCAAAGCAAGGTGTCCTTTCAACACCACAAGTGGCCATGGGACAAACTTGTAAGCAAGGTTGAGCGACAGCGCCGTATCCAGTTCTCATCAAACATCCATAGTTAAAGCTACTTGTTAAATTATTATCTGACCGAAGAATGTGAGGCAGCAGTGAGCGTCTCATCAGACTTTAATCAGCAGCAGGTTTTGACTTTTCTGAGACTAAGACACATGGACCTGGACAGCTGAAACAGGCTGAACTAAAAACACAGGGACAGTCTGTCTTTGGATAGGAATGAAGTACAAGCTACAGTCATTACAGTCTAATGAGCCAAAACAGATGCATATTTTAATAGAGGGTGAAGTTGTAGTCCAGGTTGTGGGTGTAATCCGGATTAATCTGGGGGTCTCAGTCTCTGTGGTTCGTCCTCTTGCTTCACCCTGTTTTGTGATCCCTGGATTATAGTTCGTTGCTGGGGCAAAGATCCAACACACAGGTCTTCCTCTTCTTTGTCTTCCATATCTAACGAGCAGACCCTCCCCTCAAAGGTCTCAAGTGAAGTGCGGCATCCGACTGCAGGTTCTGGAAGAGAGGGAACGTTGGGTTTTTGATGGACCACAAAGAGGTTAGTCTTTTCACTTAGACTGTTTTCTTTGTTTACTTTTACTGAGATGAGAAAAGAAGCAGACGGAGAAAAAGATGTATGGAAAAAGATTAACTTCTTTGGGAAATGTTCATGATTTCAGAACTGAACATCTTTCTTAGCAACCACAAGCTGAACACAAAACCCCATGAAAACCACGAAAAATAATGCATTGTTCAAATTAAATCTTCTAGCTGATTGTGGTGTGAGGTTATGCTTAGGCAACGAGAACACTGTTAACATTTGGTAAAGATGTTGGTCAATGCATCCTGTCTCATGTTTCAGGTCAGTATTAGGCAAGTTAAACCCATCATCTTAATGTACTAGACTAGCCTGAATATAAGACACAACTTGTTCAACAGTTGTTATGGACTGAAACTAAATGAAAGCAGTACCTAAAAGTCTACCTTAGGGCTGTGTTTATGTCTTGTTTTAACGTTCTGCGTACTGCCTACCAAAAATAACGTATTTATGCCATTACCAGCAGACATTTCATACCTATATACTTAAGCAATATGTCCTCTCTGCATCAATAACAACTCATTAACACCACTCTAGTTAGGATTGACTCATAGGACCATCTTCTTTCAAATTAATTTCCACGCACACAGGTATTTTTGTAAACTGAGCTTGTTCTATGCTGATGACTTTTCGTCCACATCCTAAATTGTTCCCTCATTATTGAGCTTTTGTAAAGCCTCAAGTAAAATGAACACTTTAAGAAACTCAAAGGTGACTGAGTGAACTTCTAAGATCACTGCTTCAGTTAACGCTATCCAACTTCCTGGGTTTTTGTTGATGATGGGGTTCAGCATTCCTCCATGCAACATAAGCCATATTTACCGCTTACGTGGCCTTTGCTACTTTTGTGCGCTTCATCCTTTTCCTCCTCATGAGGGTCACCTGAGGCCTCTTCAACCCTGCGATGAGCAGCAGCAACCTGGGCCGCGACTTGGTGAGCCAGCTTCTCAGTAGCGTCCCCTTGGGAAACCTGTATGAACAACAGAAATCCTGTAAAGCCGGGACATCCACAGAACCAGGAGGGTTTAATAGTCTCTGTGTACTAGTTATTCACCATACAGATAACAGAGAGTGGTGCAGGGGTAACATAATTTCGTAGGCCAACCGGGAAGTTAGCATCACGCTGGATCCCTAAAACAAAAGCCAATAGGATTTTTCTTTTGCATATTGGATTATTGCAAAGAGTAGCTCTGTGGATACATTTATGAATCAAGTTTTGAAAGAGAATCCTTGCAAGTTAACACTACTTATGATTTTTGAAGGGTAAATGCACTCGCCACACGTAAAAGCTAACGTTACGCTACTGCAGCTTCACGTCCCCACAGCTAAACTAAAGACAGACTGGCATGGTGACGTTTACTGTCCCTGACAAGATCTGTTGACTTTTCTTGTCGCCCTTTCAACATTTACATATATGTATATACTTTAGTTTATGACCAAGTACCTAAAGAACTGATGAAATTAGCCTAGCTAGACTTTGTCATTTTTGCTAATGAGCTAAAGTTAGCTTGCAAAGATGCTAAACTAAGACTATGGCGAACATAGAATGATTAACTTCATATAATTACTTTTAGCACACATGTAGTCTGACAAAGAACTAAAACCTCAATGTAAGTTTATAGTCTAAAGTCTAAATTCACAGTTTTATGTGAATTTTCACCTTACAGAATCAATGCCTTGTGCTTCTTAACAAAACAAACAACATCAAAGCTGATATTTCAGCAACCACATAATCTCTGCGGCCAGTCGAGCCAACGGACATCAACAAACTCCCCCAGCTGCCTAAGTCTGTTCACTGAATCTGACACAACACAATACATGTTTTGAACTAAACGAGCGAAAGCAGAAACAACCAATATATTAGGCCAAGCCGCCGGACGGAGATTTTTGAAAACTTCAGCATTTCCTGTTGTTGCTTTTTGTGCACGGACAGTTAGGAATTAAGGAGGAGAAAAACAAAGGTGAACCATCTTTTCTGTTTGGTTTGTTTGTCGGCAGGATTACGGAAAAACCACCCATGAGATGTTCTTCAAACCTGGTGGAAGAGCCACTAAAGAACCCATGACTTTTGGAGCAGATCCAGATCATGGGGCGAATACAAAAAATACTTTTGGCCTGGCAAGAGGCATTTCGTTCTCCAAATACCCTTACAGAGATTTTATTTAAACAAAGAAAAGGAACAAATCTGGTACCACCAATTATTTATTATTAAAAAGCCAGAGCGACTACAGGAAATGCTGATATTTACATTTACAAACGTAATACTAAATGAAATCATAGATGTGACGTTCTGTTCGCGTCACAACATCTGTCATCTTTTAACTCCGGGATTCCACGCCATATGACCGAAGATCCACCCGACCAATCACATCACCTCCACACGCTCTTTTTTTTTCTCCGATGAGCCCGGATTAGAAAGCAGGACAGTACCTCAACCAGTAACTCTCCTCACCGAAGCACCATAGCAAAAGCGTTCAGCCTCCTTCAGAAACGTCACATTCTCCACAAACAGCCCTTTTTCTAAAAAGCCGGCCGCTGCAGCAGCTGCGACCTTTGTGTTTTTATACGAGCTGAGACCTGCTGAGCACGATAAACCTTTGTGCTGTTCGAGCACACTGCACCCAGCCAGAGAGAAATCTAGCAACGTGTAGACGCGGAGCGGCCTTGCTGACGCCATTGTTGTCGCCTGCGGGGCTCGATGTTAAATGTACCGAGGGACAAATGGTTTGTGTAGCTGACCCTGCCAACCCCCCCACCCTGACCCCCCCTTTCGCCCTCATCCTGTTCCTAATCCTCATGTGATTGTCTCCAGTGGCTTTGTCTTCTCCTCAACTTCTCCTGTGCATCTTCACTTTAAATTGACTTGTTCTTCTCCTTGTGAGCGGCCATCTTTAAATCCTCTTCAGGTTTGGGTTTCTTTGGCGCCCTGTTGACCTCTTTTTGACCTTTCACAGTTAGACTTGCTTTATTTTGTTCCGAATTTTCTTTTCATTCTGGTCCTCACTTTCCAGTTTCCTTTTTGAGAAATCCTCTCTTTTGAATAAAAGCAGAACCTTACCTTCTCATCAAAAATCCCAACATCCTACTTTCCTGTTCTAGCCTGTGATGCTTGTCATGTCAAGTTCTCTATGCTATCAGTTCTCCCTACTTAACCCTAACCCCACCTCCTCCACAGCAGCCATCTTTGTTTCTTTCTGTTACTGACCGCTCGCCGACGTCCTTAGAACCAGAGGAACCCGGTAACTTTGACATTGTCCTGGTCCGTCCGGCCTGTAGCAGCTACATCGAGCGGCGCTCACTCTTAATATCTGAGTCACCTAACAAACAAGCTGGCAGATCATCATCAGCAACGTCACAATCGTCCCTTCTGTCCGATCAGCAGGCAAAGAACCATTCATCCCAAAACTAAGTAATCTAATAACACATTTATTACAAACATCAGAGAATAGAGGTACTACCAAGTTGTTTTTCAGAGCCGTAGAGAAACTTTAACACCACCGACAAACCAAACCACTTGCCTTAAATTCATCAAGAGTCCAGGTTCTCACTGTGAGGCTCTAAAAAAATATGGAGTGAACACCTTTAAAAAGTTTCAACATGGAGTCCCAGTCGATGTTATCCACATCCACGCTCTCCATCACCTCGGCTCACAACTTAGCAGTCCTCTACCTCCACTCCCTACCTCAGGAACACAACAGAAAGCAGTCCTTACCAATTGACCCCACACATTTGTTAGGTTATGCCCCCGGCGTCCCTGCTGAGGCACATATATGATCCCCGCTGCACTTTTTTCCTCTGGCACTAGAAGCTTCAGCCCGGACGCAAAAACAAATCTGCTCAATAATAGGAGGCCATGCAGCGGCCGGGTGGGGCCTTTAAAAAAGGAGGGTCCACTCAGCACTTCTCACTGCGAACGGCAACGGGTGATCCCAGGACACACAGCCAATCAGGGAGCAGACTGCACCTGTTTCCATGACGCCAGGCACTGACCGGTATAAAAGGTGGTGGTGATGGTGGAAGATGTTTGATGAAGTTTCGCTTCATTTACACTTTCACTGAATATATACAATTGTTCTATCTAAGTTCTGCTTCCTTAAACAACCTGAGAAAGTTCAATCTTCTATAAGTTTCCAAATATCAAACCTTTCTTCCCTCTTGTTTATTTCTTTTTTAAATCTTGACTTATTTATAGATGTAGCAGAATGAATCAATAAAGTGACAATACTAATAACTTGTAGTTTAAATACCTACAGTAAGGTATTTAAAAACAGTACCATTTTGAGAGAATTTCATTTTTTCACTTTCTTCTAATTAACTAAACTATTGTACTTTAGTGTAGTCCACTAATATGTTACAGTAGTTAGTAAATGATTTAACTAATTAATTGTGTTCACTTCACTTACTTGTGAATTTACAGGTTCAGCCGACTGATATAAAATGTAATCAATAAATAAGTTATGAATATTGAAGGCGAAAGATACATTTTTCCGCAGGGAGAATACAGAAAATCTTTATAACCGCTGACTTAAAGTAAAGTATTTGATAAGTATTATCAGCTTTATGAAGTTAAAGCAGCCTACTGTACCAGAAGTAAATGTACACAAGTAATCGTTATCTAGGAATATGAGTAGTAGTGGCAATAGTACAGTAGCATTATGGTAATAGTAGTACTATGCAATATGTAATAATAATATGCAACTATTATGTTGGTCAACTGAGAGATATTTGTACGTCAGGATGGTCTACATTCTGTTAAGGGTGTAATTTTTAAATATATAATATTCAAAAATTAATATCATGTTTAGTTATTATAATCTGTATTAACAAGGGAAGCTGTGGATTAGTGCGCTGATCTTCGAATCAGATGATAGCAAGTTCGAATCCCACTGCAGTCAGCATGTCGTTGTGTCCCCAAGACACTTCACCCCAAATAGCTCCTGTGGGGATTGTCCACAGTATTGAGTATGTAAGTCGCTTTGGATAAAAGCCTCTAACAAGTGACATGTAATGTAACAACTGTTACTTTAAAATAATAGATCAACAAAGTGTAGCACAGGACTTACATGATCTGCAGATAGGTGCAGAAACTGGAGCAGTGTTCACAAATAGAGACGGGTTTAAATGACTATATGTATGTATTTCAAAAGTCAAGATCATTTAAAATTATTTACAGTTTTCTTTCCGAAACATGATGATATAGCTTCTTCTACACTTGGCTACTGTTCATTCTGACACCTAATGACACGCAGTATGTTTGTGTTTCTTCATTTATTCATTAAAAAAAAACTTAAGATAAATCCTTCAGCAGACTGTGATGTGTGTGTCTGCTCTGTAGAGGGCGCTGTGGCTTCAAGAAAACACAGAGAGATGCAGAGGAAGAGGAGGAAGAGGAGGAAGAGGCTGTGCAGGCATGTTTAGTGTCAGGCTGAGAGGATATAGCCCTGCTGTTTGTTCACTGCTGCAGAGATCAACCTGGAGGAGGAGGAGAGGAGAGGAGGGGGAGGGAGGAGGGCTGGCACTGCAATGCAGAACATCAAATGAGGAGGAGGAAGGAGAGGAGGTAGGAGAGAGGGAGGAGAGGCGGGAGGGAGGGAGGAGAGAGGGAGGGAGGGAGGGAGGGAAGGAGGGAGGTGGAGAGAGAGAGGAGGGAGGGAAGGAGAGAGGAGAGGAGGGAGGAGAGAGGAGGGAGGGAGGTGTAGAGGAAGGGAGTGAGGGAGGTGTAGAGGGATCTGCCAGCTCTGCAGAGAGGGGGAAATTCAGGGATTCCCTGACGGCTTGGAAAAGATCCAGAAAGAGAAGCAGCGACACGAGTTCTGATACAAAATGACATGCAGATGAAAAACAGACGAGATGAAACGGACTTAACTCTCAACACATGATACCTTTTATAGAATATAAAGAATATTCCTTCATCAATTTGGGAACTAACCAGCTGTGACCTTGGAGAGTTATTGTGAAAAATGAGACAGGATTATGGAAATGGCAAATTCACATGTCGGATTATTGGATGTAGATGTATTTATATTTATATATGTTTTTGTCCATTACTTCTATCATTTGTATTTGTTGTCTTTGACACTTAATACTTGGATTATTCAATAATGTCCTTTAACGTGTGTTTTCTGTTTTGGGGGGAATTTGAGGTGGATGGTTGTGGGACAAAGCGCCTGTCTTTGACACAAAACACCGTGTCCTATCTCTACCAACAACAGGTGTTTTGCTTTTTTTAAATAATGACTATGAATTTAACGAAGTAGCTTTAACGGCCTTAACTTGTACTGTTTTTTTAGGTGTTACGAATTGTGTTGTATCGTTCAAAGAAAGTGGTTTTGATGTTTGATTTGATGTCTAAACGAGAAGCCAGATGTGCTTTTATAACGGACAAACAGAATACAGCAAACAAAGATAGAAAAAGTACAAAGTATGAAATAATTTATTGTTAACATTTGATGTGATTTTCTTAGAAATACTCTTTGTGCTGATGATACAGTTTTCCTTCCTGACAGTGACGAACAGAAATAAGAATATATATCTGTGGTAACTACACAGTTTTCCCTCAAGCGGTTCCCTTCACATTGTGAGTTGTCAGCACAGTGCATACGTGACATTGATAAAGACATTTGAACATTAAAGCGCTTTTCATGCACAGACTGTGGCCGTTACATACAAGGGACCGACAGCAGTATCGATGTTTAGTGAGAACAAAAGTCCTCCAAGATACTGAAGTACCAAGGCAAAGACATCTTGGTTTTTTGTCTTATTTTAACAAAAAGTTTTAGACAATAGCGTCATGCAGAAAAGACCAAAGTGCATCAGTGCCGATACCGGCGGTGCTCGTGGGACAACGTGAGATACGCAAAGTACCACAAACAACAACCAGTTTCTCAGTCCAAACAGCATACATAGGCAATCATTGCATATTATGACGCTATATTATAATTACACCTACACAGGAAATACGAGATACCAGAGACAAACAAACGCACATCCTCTCTCTTCTCAGGTGGCGACATAATGACAGCTTACATTTCCTCCAGTTAGGAAAAACATATTGGATTCAGAATCTGTGGATAAGGTAACTTCTAGTTTATCATCATGTATGCAAATGATACTCAACTTAACGTTGCAGAACATTTTATACAGGATTCATTCTACATTATCAAAATGATTGGATTAAATTTGCAATTGCATCATGTCAAGAATAGATAAGGGGGTGAAACGTTTTAAGTGAATTGACCTGATAACTTTCACTGAACACAAACGTCAATGTTTACGTTAGTTTTTGGTTGAGATCTTAAATGAGTCCACTTAGACACTTGCTGAGAAACACCAATTGTATTTAAGTAAATTGGAAAACCTCAAACGTTCTCGACCAAAAGGTTATTTTCTTAAAGGGGACCTATCATGCAAAATGCACTTTTGTACGTCTTTTATACATGAATATGTGTCCCTGGTGTTCCAGGGAACTCACCAAGTGTCAGAAAACACAACCCTCTCTATTTTCCTCCATACCCAAATCTCTAAAAAAGGGGCTGCAACGGATCTGATAAAAACTGATCCAGATTTGAACACTGTCCTGACGTCAGGACGGTGGCGCTACGGCTATTGGGCCAACTCCACCAATCAGGAGGAGACAGACACGGCCATTGCCGTTCGAAAGCGCTGGAGACGCTGTAGTACATATGCCAGGCCAGTAGATGGTGGTGTTCTGCCCTTATCTGCACTTACAAACACAGAGCTAAAAAATATCAAATTGAGCAAAATGAGGCATGGCTAAAATGCATGATCTGTTTGGTATTTTGAAAAAAAAAAGGATATATATGCCTTATAGCATGATAGGTCCACTTTAAGATAACTTAATTTTTCTAATTTCATAATGAACGTGCCTTAAAGTAAATGTTAAGATTTAAATATGTTTACCTTGATGGACAGGTCTCTCAGGCATGATAGTCGCTACCTCAGCTTGATCCTTTTTGGCCAAAATCTGTCATTTTTCAGTCTCCAGATGTCGATGACGAGCAGGAAACACAAACACTTTTCATCCTGTGAGAGACAACTACAACTAAAGCTTATACACACAGGTGTTGTGGTGCTCAAGTGAAGCTTTGACCACATAGAAGGGAATGATAGAAAAGAAGGAAAGAACAATATAAATGTGACGGAAATCTGCACTTCAGGTTTGTTATTGACCGCTCTGTCAATCTGGAAACTGGTCATAATAATTGAAGGGCTTATTATAATTGTGTATCATTTGTACTATTATCTCCAGTGTGTTGACTTGCAGGCTGAATCTCTTATCTTAAAGCATTTTAATGTTACAGTAAAGAAGCTTTTACAATAAAGTACACTTGAATCTGATTGTGTTAACCCCTTGAGCTCCTTTTAGAGGTGAATCAACATGAAAAAAACAAAAAGAAACTAATGAGTAATGTCCGTCTCTGTGCAGGATTTAAACATTAGACACATGTAGGGTCTCATTGTCACTGTGCTGCATCAAATGTTTTCACATTCATTCTAGATATAAAACGCTACCCGTCTCAAACATGAAATACTTCTTACTGAAATCTGTTCACACAGTGTTTAGTCTGCATGAAGATAGGGACATTCTGCCCCTTTAACTGTAATAAATCCCCCCAAACCAAAACAATGTCTGATCCACAACAGGCGCTTTCACACCAGAGTACTTTTCCCAGTATAGTTCTGAGTTTTTGACATTTTGTGTTCACACCAAAAAAATCCGGAACTAGAACTTAGTTCATGAGAACCTTTTCCCCCCTTTTTAGTTCCTGCTAGAGAGCAGGTACTTTCCTGGGAAAAAAAGGTTCCCATTTCTGATTGGCTGGGCGGATTGCAAACCACGGCCCATAAAACTCCCAAAAAGTTTTGTGAAGCCGCCATTTTATTTGCTCGCATTAGCCTTATTAGCATTAGCATTAGCCCAGCACACCAACGGAGAGAGACTAACTTATGGCAACACGAAATAAATCGTGGGAGCGGTGGAGTGATGAGGAGGTGTCGGCGCTTCTGGCGATTTACTCGGAAGGCTTCGGGTGGCGATTTACTGCCACCCGAAGTCCCGAAGACTTTGGGTGGCAGTATACGCCGTGAAGTTGTTTGCGGCCTGCCAGTAAACCTAAAGCAGAAGAAGAAGAAGTGACGTCAGCGGCTTCATTTGCCTAATCCTTCCCTCAGGGACTTATTCCGGTGTGAACGCGATTTACTAGGACAGTTACGGGACTAAAGAGTTCGGCGGGACTAAGTACTGGGAACTAAGTACGGCAAAGTACTTTGGTGTGAAAGCAGCTAATGTATCATAATCTTCTTTTTGTCAGTTTTCCATGTTTTGGACCCATATGTCCCACTTTAATCACAGAGATATGTCTACTTGATTGTCTTTGAATGCACCCCTTTCATTTTGAAGTGTGTTAACTTTCTTAAAATGCTAAAAAACTAAACAGACTTTGTGGACCAGACCTCCAAGCAACCAAATAAGCTTTTAAAACACGGTTTCCATCATCACAGTGCCAAAGTCCTGTTCAAAACAACAATGTTAAAGCCATCTCTTATTATTGCCATAATCATATGAAGGTGTAAACCCTCCTGAGGACAAAAGGTGCCATCATGACTCTTCCGTTAGTCTTTGATCAAAGTTAAATCAGCAATCCTCATTCCAGTTTGACGTCATTGTCATCTCGCCGAGTAATGCTACGAACGCATAAAGTGCTTTTGTGTGATAGCATCGTTGCCCACCATCAGCACAGCCTCACACTTCAGTCAGAAGCTCTTCTCTGCAACGGACTCTAGTCCAGTTTAGGAATAGCTATCCTTATCTGAGTCAGGGGAAGGAGGCCGCGAGATCTCAAAGAAGGAACCGGACGACTTCCTGGACTTGAGGAGTCGCAACATCTCCGCCAGCTGAGTCTCCAGCCCCGCCATGCGACTGTTCAAAGATCTGATGTCGCCTCTTAACTCCTGCTTCAGCTCCAGGAAAGGGGCTTGGATGCTCTGCTCCGGTATCGGACAGAAGACCCTCTTTTCCTCAGCCTGGACTGGACTTTGCTCCTGCGGCGTTCTGACATCGTCCGCATTGTCCAATCGGAGGTCGCTCTTCGTGATGCCGCTGTCACAGGAGTCTGTTTTCTTCAGGGACAACTGGTCCTGAGACTTAGTTCTGTCGGGCAGCGTCTCCATGGACTCGGCTTTAGAGACACTGCTCCACGACTCGGCCTTGGCGACCGACTCTTTGAATCGTCCCCAGCCTTTCGCTTTGGTTGGCTCTGCAGATTTACAGCCGATTATGTTTCCGTTCTGGGCGGCGGGAGTGTGGAGCATGACTCGACTGGAGGTTCTGGATGAAGAGGAAGCGAGGGATGTTGAGGAGGTGGTGGGGGTCGCTGGGCTCTCCGTCAACATGACTATACTGGTGGAGGCCAGGACCACCGGACCTCGAGGCTTTGCCAGGGAAACGACTCCTTTCTCCACATCGCCGACCACCTGATCCCCCTGCTCCATGGCCAGCCGCGCCTCCCTCTGCTGACGGAAACGCTGGAAGAGGCGTCGCACCGGATGATCAGGAGGGAGGTTCAGAGGAGCCTCGTTCTTCCTCTTCAACATCTCCTCCTCCTCACGTTTCACATCACTGATCTTCCGGAAGACGATCTGTGAAAAGACAGGAAATGATCAAAAGAAATGATCAAAATGTTACAGGAAGGACTTCTGTGACCATTTAGATCTTGGATTGAGGAGAGATGGGACTCAACCTCCAAACAGAAGTCCCAAAGAAGTGTGTGGCCTGAAAAGGTGATGAAATTAACCAAATGCCATGCTAATCCATTTCATAGCTGATAAGATATATTTGTCTAGATAGAACAAAGCAGTGGGCCTACCAATCTACCAGAGTTTAACTCAAAACTTCAAAGTCATAAATTCAAAACCCAGTTATTCTGGATAGTGTATAGGTTCTGCCTGTGGGGAGTTTTGGTATCTATAAACAATAATAACTCAATCATTCAATCCCAAAGTATTTAGTATTATTGGCTTGCTGCACTTAAATGATTCTGTTAAGACTTCATGGAGCTGGACATACTGACATTAGGAACTAACTAAGCACATATGGCGCGTTTCCACTACACGGCCTCGCTCGGCCTCGCTCGGTATGGCTAGGCCTCGTTAGGACTGGCTCACTTTATGGCGCATTTCCATTACAGTTTAGGAACTGGGGTAGTATCTATAGTAACGCAGTGTAGGCGGAGCCGTGACGTCATCTTCAATGAGAACCCCAGAAAAACAACACAGCCGTTAGCTGTTAGCACTCAGAGCTCACAGCTCCTCATATATGTTCAGAAACTAGACAAAAGTTAAACAAGTACAAACCACAGACTGCCTGTGTCATGGCGAGTACAGTCGCTGCTTTATTTATGTCTGTATAGGCCGTTGTTGTGAGTGTGGACGGTCGGAGCATATACTGCGTTAGCTTAGCCAATCTCCATTTAGAAAACACGCATTTTAAATGGTTTTTCGCCTGCCGTCTGTCTGCAGACTTGTCAAAGCATTAATTCATGGTTTTTACTAACCGGTATCAGTATGTTGTTACTTCGGCATCATTTTGAAACGTGTATTACAATTAAATCACGGTCAAATATGTCCATCTTGTTGTAGTTGTAGCCCCCTTGCCAGCGATTCTCTCTCTAGTTTAGCATACCCGACTCAGCCTCGTTGTCTCTGGCCCTAGACCCACGATTTTATGAGGCCAGAAAAACTGTGAATTCGGACCCGCCGGCCGGTACTAGGCCTAAGTGGAAACGCAACCAAAGACGGCCCGCTGACGTCACAGCCCTCTTAAACCGGGCTCCGCGCTGTAGTGGAAACGCGCCATTACATACTAACAAAGCACTTGTATACTAACAAAGCACTTCTATACTAACAAAGGACTGGCTTATCTAAAGCCAGTTGAGTAGCACTTAAAATGTTGTGGCTCTATGAAACCTAATGTACTTATATGATTCTGTTTTCTTCAAGTTTGTATCTTCTTGGTCGAATGCACTTATTGTAAGTCGCTTTGGATAAAATGGTCAGCTAAATGCAATGTAATGTAATTAGGCTTTCACACAATGGGGGCAAATTACTCCCCAGCGAATATACTTGAATATGTCCAGGCCTTTTATCTGACAAAGGAGAAAACTGGAGGAGTGGTTGTAGTCTGCTGTGCCTTTGTTAAGTTAAAGGGAGTAATACGTAAGCTGTCTCGGTTCAGACCCCTGAGATTTTGGGCGTGTTGTATTATATTCAATATTGGCAGAACTCAACCAGTTTGTGCATTTCTTCCTCGTGCAAAAAAACGCAACATAAATCTACTCTGTTCCTTGAAAATTAACATCGCTTTTTATCACGTAAAACTTGAATTCTGCATATTCACAAAAAGTTCCAAAACATGTTTAAAAATGCATATAAAAGCATGAATAAAATGCTTTAAAAATGTGTGTAAAGGGCTTTCATTTAAGAAAACCTTATTAAGTAAAAATATTTCTCTGCATAGGCAGGTTAATATGCTTGTTTGAAGACCAGCTGCATTTGATGGAGGGTAACTATTACTGCTGTGAGGATCCGTCAGACAGAACAGGTGGAGAACTACTGCTCCAACATATAAATCATTGGTCTAGTCCTTTATTCTGAAGCTACATCAGCCATTTAACATCGTCACTCCAGGTGTGAAGGTTATGTTAGAGCTGATGGGTTGTAAATGGCTGTGTGTTCAGATAAAAGACGTGAACGTACAATAACGGTGTGTGAGGAGCGTCAGCTACATGTGACCTCTGCTGAGTCTCAGTATCTTTATCTTGCTGCAACGGCGAGAGGCGGCGACGGCGAGGTTTTCCCCCTTAGCGATGTCATCAGTATGTTGAGCCCTGAGCCAATCAGGGAGCTCCTGACCTGCTGAAATTGGATAGTGTGGGTGAAGCAGTCGGACGGTTCTCCCTCTCAGGGGTGATGAGAACAGAGGAACGCAGAATGTGAGAGAACTGCTAATGTTCAACAACCGCTGCTCTGTTGCTTCTGATATAAACACAAAGCATCCCACTGCTGCTCTAACTCTCACAGACTCTCCGTGCTGCATTCAAATGTCAAAACACAAACTCTACAGCCTGCAGGGACTCAGTGTAAACTACTAAATACTGATGAGCAAGTAGTAAACACAAAATCAAGATATCATCACCTTTTTAGATGGTATTTTGAACTTATATCCATTTACAGCAGTTACAAATCACACAATCGTTCATTAGGAGTGGTGTGTGTCCACCTGATTAAATTAAGTCCAGTTTTTCACTCTCTTTTAGCTCTGTTTGTGGTCTCCATCAGCTCCTGAAGGAAATATCTGTCTTTTCAGCTGCATAAGCTAAGACCAGCAGTAGGTTAACTTAGCTTAGCATAAAACTGAGGAATTCAGCTAGCCGGGTTTTGACCAAAGGTAGCAAAATCCTACTTAATATGTTATATCTCCTTTGTCTACTCTGTATGAAAACACACGTATTGGCGGGTGACTTCCTTTAGTCTTGTTGTCCCTGTGAGTTAAACCATTTTTATAGGAGTTATTTGTTTGTCTGTATGACTTGCAATAAAAGTTATTGTCAAATCAAAAAGTAGGGGAACTATTGAAGAGCACCACTGTCACGCTTGAACAGCACCTCTCTGACAGCAAAATTCTTGCTTTTCACAATAGGCACTTCAAAGAATTCAACAAGAGGGCTGACCTCTTTAGATAAAATATCCTGTCTGAACAATTTCATCCATTCAAACCTTTTGAAGACTCTGTTTGTCTGGGTGAAATTCTCCTGTCACGAAGCAGTTTTCTGTCTTAACATTCAGCCAGTGTGGAGAATTAAATCCAGTCATACATCACACAGTTTCAACCTGTGATTGTCTTCTCCTTCCAACAAGCTGTTTCTCATGCAGCTCTTAGAGAGGACCTTTTGTGCTTTTTGGGGTTTACCCTTTCCTGTAGTGTGTTATATAGGTTTGTGTGCATGTAAATGGTCTGCAAAGGCTAACATCCTGCCTGAAACACCTCCATTGAACATAGTGACATCACTCAGACACATTGTACGTGACGGGACATCTCGAAGCGACCAATCACAACAGAGCCGGCCAGCTAACCAATCAGAGCAGACTGGGCTCTGGTTTCAGACAGAGGGTGAAAAGAGGTGCTGCAGCACAGGCAGGATGAGAAAAGTAAAGAGCTTTTTGAACATTAAAGCATGGAGACACAGTAGAGGAACAAGATAATAATATGAACCTGAAAATTAGAATTATATGTCTTCTTTAACTTGTGTGTCTGAGACCAGAGACAAAGTCTTTCTATTCAGCTTTCAGTACTTTGAGAATCCATCATAAAACTTTAAGATTAGATTACATTTATTCTTTTTATCCTGAGGGAAATATCTACTGAACGTTCCTTATTGTCTTACTAATACAGCAGGAGAAATTCCTAAAGAGAAAGGGCAATTATGTCGCCTCATAGGCCGAGTTTATCCTTAAGGCTGGACAGAAGACTTATGATCTTTGGATTTAAATGTTATGAGGTGGGTTTTATTATTGTTGTTGTTGATGATGCTGCTGAGTGTTTGTGATGCAGCGCTCAGCTGTAGTTGGGGGGTTTGGAGGTGAGAAGAGCCCGGCAGGTCGTTCCTCTTCACCGGCGCCATTATTGCACAGCCAAGCAGAACAAGACACGATGGCTTTCACATCGATTTACAGCAGAGAGAAGAAGAGAGACGGAGAGAGAGAGAGAGAGAGAGAGAGAGAGAGAGAGAGAGAGAGAGAGAGAGAGAGAGAGAGAGAGAGAGAGAGGCTTATGGCTAACATCCCAGAGTGTTATACCTCGTCTTAATTCCTAGCTGTCCCCTCGTGTTTCCATCCAATTTTATTCAAACAAATAGTATCCTTATTTAAAAATATCTCGGCGGTAGACTTTGGTCCATTTAGACCCTAAACCTGGTTAGGCTGGAGTTTATTTTTCATTTCTAGGGGGCTGTTTCCGGCCTGAACTTACTTTTAATTACTCTGATTTGTTTTCCCTTTAAGATAAAGATATTCTGCTTCTGTGTGGAGAAACAAATCCCTGAATTTTCAGATCAATTTTCCTATTTTTTGTTCCTTTGTTTTATACTGTCCAACCCATTTATCTGAACGAAGATGAATGAACATTTCATATTCAATACTGAACATAATCACCCTCATGAAGGAGAATTTACTGCACGCCTGTTTGACTTTATCGTTTCGGGCTGTTTGATTTCGACCCTGTCTCTGTAATATGGAAAGATTTTATAGCCAGTGTTTTTCAAAAGAATAGCACTCAATTTGTATCAGTAAAGCTTTTTTGAGGAAGGCAGCTGTTTGTAGCGTTTATAGAAAAGGGCTTTTTTACCCGGATTTTGTTCCACTTATAACGTATCTCAGTTTCTTTCTCTCTCATATCTCACATGTTGTGAGAAGAAGAAGAATTGTTTGGTGTTGTAAAAGCAGAAGTGAGAGTGTGTTGACTTTAGCTATGCAGGTGTCACACATCAGGTGTTTCCACTTCCTACAAAACAAGAACAAAGTTTCTGTGGTTTTAAAGCAGCTGTTAGTTTCACTTCAGGTCAGTTTTTCTCCAAATGTCCCCTCCTGTATTAAGAATATCTGTGAAACTCAGTGTTACTCACAGAAACACAATTTAGTATGTATAACTTTTGTAATTTTTGACAATATTTCTTACCTATACATACCCTGTTTTTTCTGATACTTGACCTTTACTTAAATTGGATTTAAATTACAAGATTGAGTGCAGACTGAGGTCAGGCCTCCAGGTAAAACAGGAAGTGGATTTACGTTAGTCTGGATATTGGCTGTCTGAGTTAATGGATCACTGATGAAATCTGTGACTCATTGTATTGATTGTTGTTGTTTCCATCAATGGAAGGTCTTATTAAATCGACCTTCCTAAGCTCAAGGATGACTCTAATATTGTCTGCTGCTCATAATGACACAGAAGAAGACTTCATGTCCTAATCACACCAAGAAAAATCACATTTATACTATGATTATTTTTATACAAGCTTGTAACTCACTGTTAAAACGTATTGACAATTAACATCGACATCTCCAACAAGTCAATTTACATATTTTGGATTTGTTTAGGTATTTTAATTCTTATTTACTACTATTTATTGTATATTTCTGAATGAGATATTTATTACATTACATGTCACTTGTTAGATGCTTTTATCCAAAGCGACTTACATACTCAATACTGTGGGCAATCCCCACAGGAGCAATTTGGTGTCTTGCCCAGGGACACAACGACATGCTGACTACAGTGGGGTTTGAACCTGTGACCCCCTGATCCGAACACCCACGGACAACCCACTATGCCACACGCCCCCCATTTATCAATGTTCTTGTTATACTATAATGATGTCTGTTAAATGTAGGGTAGGTAAGAATGGAGAAACCAGCTCGAGTGCGCTAGAATTTGAAAGTACGCAGCCGAAAAAAATCTGCCACTTCCTTATAGAGCCCCTCCTCCAACACACACGAACGCACACATGACCGATGAGGGCACGAGATAAGTTTGTGCACAGATGGAAGGCTGACAGGCAGGTAGGCCATCCAGTTATTTTAGCCGGGCCGGCTCAGATGATTGGTCGTGCTTTTTACAGTATTACGGCTTCCACAGATGACATTTTCTTATGTATTTATTGTCAAAGCATTTAATATATTCATTGCTATCGGGATGTTAAGAGCATTCCATGGAATATAACAAAAAGTGTTTCTGAAGTGAATTACCTACCCCACCTTTAACTGCATCATTGTGATTTGTATATATTGTATTTATTTTATTATTCCACGTTTTTGTTGTCGTCTGTGGACATTTGTTTAGGTCTTTTGCTGGAAAAACAAAATGGCAATACACATTTGGCAACCGACTGACTTTGTTCAGGTTAGAGCACATTAAATAAACAGTAATAAAGAGGATTTGTGTTCAACGTTTCCCATGTTTGTCTTTAGAGAGGGTTTCAGGGTTAAAGTGAGCAGAGAGTGTGTTTGCAGCTGAGGTGTGAACACGTCACCTGTCATCGTCCGCCTCCACACTGTTGGCTCAGCCGACATCGCACCTGCTCCGAGGAGGAGGACGAGTCGGGAACAAAGCCGCTTATGTAAAGTTTCATCGTTAAAAACAACAGATGACTCCAACACCGAGCGGCAAGGGAATCCAAGGTTACAAGACTCACACACGCTCAGAAATACATGTTTGTGTGTTTCTCATCGCTTTGGGCTGATTTTAGCAGCATTTTGGTGTCTGTCTGTGATCTTATCTTTCTATGACTGAGTCCTCAATAATAGAAACAAGAGTGGCTGCTGATTTCTAAAAGGACGCTCTTGAGGGTTTCCAGAGTGTATATAAACACTATCATTGAATGGTGTGTAATCTCCTGCCTCAGAGAGCTTGATTGCGTTCAGTCAGAAGGCCGAGAGGACTAGTCTTTATTTGAAATGGTCGTTCATGCTTTAAGGTAGTAGAAAGTCCTCTTTACAAATAGATGTTATTTTTGTTTGAAGTGTTTGGGTTGTACGTGGAGAACAAAATGCTGTACAGTGGTTCAATCAGACTGAGAAATGAAAGGGAAGAATGAGACAAAGATAACGCTAAGGCAACAGTTCAATAGGAATTATCGCAGATTAAAAAAATGACAATGGTCCTTTTCAGATTCCATAATTGTATTTTGTGCCTCTACTGTGACATATATATTGATTGTTGTGTTTTTATTTAGGTCTAAAAGTGTGCAGATGTAAAAATGTGTCCTTGATTCTTTGTATATATATATATACATATTGCACACATATTTTTATATACATTTGTTTTATATTTGGGATTGTGGGAAACGGTATTTCGATCTCTCTGTCTGTACACACAAACTGAAAGATTGACAATAAAGTTGACTTTGATGTTCAAAAAGTGCTTTCAGATGCAGTCTACTCTTATTGGAACACTAGCCGATAGAAGCTCATTGTTACATTGTGATGTCACTATGTTCCTGAAGTAAACAAAGGAGTCCTATGGAGGCGTTTCAGGCAAGGGGGGAGCGAGTGGGAGAGATGCCTCTGGAGGGAACTTTGGGATTTTAGCTTTTGCAGACCATTTACATGCACCAAAACCTATATAACACTACAGGAAAGGGAAACCCCCAAAAAGCATAATAAGGTCCTTTTTAATCGAAATAAGTCCCTGTTCCAGTGTCAAGAGCACACTTATACCTCTTACAAGCTGGAATGAACATGCAACAAAATGTATCTTTAAACATCACAATAGAAAATAAAAGGTTAGTCAGTTCAAACCTCTTCAATGGAACCGCTAAGTGGAGTGCAAAGGGTCAGAAGAAAAATGTCAGTATGAATATTTGTACGATGGGTCTTTAATACTTTAATAGACTGTAAAATCTAACAGTATTCTCCCCTGTCAAGTATGAAAAAGTAATGGAGGTTTGGGTCATTTAATCATTCTTCTTTTGGGTCCATACTATTGCAAATGTTAACCTGTTAAGCCCGAGAGACCCCGGTACCGGGGCACTGCCGCAACATCTTGCAGGAAACAGTGTCTGAGGGCATGTTCATTTAATAAACTATGAATGTTTTATATCCATGTAACGGGAAGAAACTCATCTAACTGATCTTTTTTCTTTTTTTTTTCACACAATGCTAACACTGAGCCTCTGAATTAGCAGCGAGCGAAAAATGCTAACACCTTTCTGCACCGAAAATCACTCACAAAACCTTATTATTTATCTCTTCTCTACATCCATGACATCGTTTCACACCGTGAGGTGACACAGAATCGATGGACACCGACATTACCACTGAATTTTTCATTTAATTTAATTTCAAACCTTTATTTATCCAGGTGTATCCCATTGAGATCATTGATCTCTTTTTCAAGGAAGACCTGCTCAATTATACGAAATGTCGACGTTATAAGCAAAAACGGACATCAAAACAGGTGACGCTAGGTAGCTAAAAATGCTAAAATGTTTACCTTGGCTCTGTAGTCTCTCCAAAGTGGTCTTCAATGGCATTAAAACGATAAAAACGCTGCTGAAGTTAATCCATAGGTTAATCTAATGTGTCTGTGTCCCTTTGAAATGATTTCTGATAATCCATAAGCAATAACCTGTTAAGCACCAAGCCTGTTTTTCATGTTTCAGGCTCGAAAATGACATGCCCAAAACAAATGACTACAACTTAACTTCTAAAAGGGTTATAGGAATAATTTCTTTTATCAAAGCAAGGTTACATCTGTGAGTTGGATGTAGAAGTGTCAGAATCAATATAAATGTTTTTTATTTTAAAGAAAATTCAGATTTTGTAAATTATAGTGTCCGTCCAAAAATTATTTTTTACAGATAGTGAAAACTACCCTTGGATAATGGGTTAGTAGACTAAAAGCTTTAGGAATCCAAAGTACAACATATAATAAGTACCCTGTATCAAGATTGATGCAAAACAAGTGACATTTGACCTTTTTAGATAGGTTTAGCCAAAACCACCCCACCTCTGAGGTGATTTGGGTGAAAATGTTTTTTTTTCCATATCTCTGGCCCCCCTTGGTCGATTTGGATGGTTGACACCTCTTTCTGACCGTTAGAGCCAATAGAATCGAAGGGGGAGGCTCCCACACACACACGTTGTGAAGAGAAAAGGTGGGGGCTGCGCGCATGTAAATGTGCAGCAGAGTGAAGCGATCTCTAGCTCTGGCATTTGGAAACGAAAAAGCAATTTTATTGCTGATGGATTATCAGAAATCATTTCAAAGAGGACACAGATACATTGGATGAACCTATGGATTAACTGCAGCATCGTTTTTTTATCGTTTTAATGCCATTGAAGACCAGTTTTGACCAAGGTAAGCCATGTTAGCGTTTCTAGCTACCTAGCTCCACATGTTATGATGTACGCTTTCGTTTATAGCGTCGCAAATGTTTATCACTGAGTGTTGAGGTGGGCACCCCTAGATTCAGTGTCTCCAGGAGAACAAAAACGAGTGGTTGGCTGTGCATCTAGGATAAGTAATAAGGGAGTTATTGTGAGTTTAAGTGCCGTTTTAGGTTACTCGTGGCTAATTCAGAGGCTGAGTGTTAGCATTGTGGGTTTTTTTTGGAAAAAAAAATTAAAAATATCAGTTAGCTGAGTTTCTTCCCGTTACATGGATATAAAACATTCATAGTTTATTAAATATTAAGATTCCTTAGACGTTGTTTCCTGCAAATGACGCGTTTATCCGCCCGGTACCGGGGGGGCCGTGCGTAACAGGTTTTCCGTTTCCAGATGTAAAAGCTAGAGATAGGTTCACTCTGATGCAATATTACATGCGCAAAGCCCCCACCTTTTCTCTTCACAACGTGTGTGTGTGGGGGACTCCCCCTTCGATTCTATTGGCTCTAACGGTCAGAAAGAGGTGTCAACCATCAAAATCGAGCAAGGGGGGCCAGAGATATGGAAAATCCACCCAAATGACCCCAGAAGTGGTTTATTTTTGCTAAATCTCTCTAAAAAGGTCAAATGTCACTTGTTTTGCATCAATCTTGATACAGGGTACTTATTATATGTTGTACTTTGGATTCCTAAAGCTTATAGTCTACTAACCCATCATCCAAGGGTTGTTTTCACTATAAGTAAAAAATGATTTTTGGACGGACACTATAATTTACAGTTTTTTACTATGTAAATTCTGAATTTTCTTTAAAATAAAAAACATCTATATTGATTCTGACTTTTCTACATCCAACTCACAGGTTTATCATTACTTTGAGAAAAAAGATTATTAATTTAACCCTTTTAGAAGGGAAGATATGGTCATTTGTTCTGGGAATGTCATTTTCAAGCCTGAGACCTGAAAAACAGGCTCAGGGCTTAACAGGTTAATAAAACCACATTTGGTGTCTGAATTGAGCAGTTTTCTTTCTGTTAAACCAATTGTTAAACATTACTTTAACAGCTGATTCATACCTTTTAAAATGTAGTAAATCTGTGCGTTAAGGGTGATGAGGAGCAGACTCACCCTCTTCCTCAGGTTGTAGGTGAGCAGCAGGTTTCTGGAGAAGTGGTTTGCGAAGGCGGCGTAAAACTCGAGGACTTTCTGCAGCGCGTCTCTCTTGATGATGTGCAGGTCGCAGTAGGTCAGCGCTCGCACGTTAGCGCACGACTGCGCCAGCGTCATCTCCTTCCAGAACACGTCACCAAACACGTCGCCTTTACCTGCAGAAACACACACACACAGACAATAATTGACAGCATACACAAACATTTCTTAACTTTCTATGATGTAAATTCAATTGAATGCTCATTATTATCAGAGAAGAAGAAAACATTCCATACTGCATATGTACAGTAGGCCTATCATAGTATAGAAGACACATCTAAAACTATGTATTATATCATGTATCTATTTATTTTTACTAAACGATATAGTATGTATTAACAAGAAATGAAAGGTTTATTACTATATTATATTAACTCTCACTCCTGCATCCTGCCTGCTCCACACCTACTTAGAGAGGAGAGAGGGAAACCCTGTGCTAATACGCAAAATCATTATTTGTCTTTTAGAAATAACCTCCCTAAGAGTGTCTGAAAAGCTGCTTAATCTTGCAAGAAAGAAGCCAAGTTATCAACACTGTGTGTGGATGTAACAATAGTCTGAAAAAAGTCTGAAGAAAGTAGCCAGTGTGGTGAAATAATCAAGTTGCTTGCTCTCCTGCATATGTCCAGAAATTAGCTTCAGTAAGAATTACTGGTGAAATGAGTGTCTAGGAACCTCTTATATTTTAGAAACAGGTGATAAAAGTGACTTTTTGAAGTTCAATTTTAAGTTAGATAATAACACATCAGATGATAAAATGAAGTTGTGTTTTTTTATCTGGTCAAAATGAACATTAGAGAGTTGAGACAGATTTCTTTGGTAATCTGACTTGGAAACCAGAGGGTCGCAGTTTCAAGTCACAGACCAGGGAGTCGACAGGTACTTTGAGAGTTTCACCTAATGAACTAAAAATGGGACATTACCCAAAACAGAAACAAGCATAAAAAGGAACCAGAGCCTACAAACCTTTTGAGCCATGAGGCTAGTTACGACAGATATAAGTGAGTCTTGTTTCACGAGTATAAGAGTCTTAAGAGTATAAAATAACAAAACAGGGATGGCAACTAAAAAGAATAAACTAAAAAACTCCCATCTCCACTAAACTTTAACAATCTTCATCTTAGTCATATAAAAGCAAGGTACCAGTCTCTCACACTGGCAGCTGTATAATATTTGCTCACTGCCTCTAATACTATGATGGGTTAGATGCAAAGTTTACATTTGTCACAGTGTGTATGTGGCGACAATTGAACATAGATTCACTTAAAATCCTTCATTTCCATTCTCTGAGCAACATGTAACAGCTCTGTCTGTTTCTTTTATTTTCCATCCACACAATCATCCGTCCCCTCCAGTAAATAAAGAGATAAATGACGACACATCAGAGGTCAAAATGATGAACGCTTGTCATTAATGAAACCGCCGAGTGCTTCATTCATCAGAGGGAAGAAGAGCTTTGATGCAGCTGCTTTAAGAAAACACGTGGAAAGAGGAACTTAAGTAGATGTGAAACCAGAGGCTCGGACAGAGATCTGCAGAGGAAGTCCAAATATTTATCCAGAGAGGAACTGAAGCAGATTCAGTCTGCTGATAACATTTATATTCTGGTGATTATCTGGAAGTCCAAGCAGATATTTAAAAGGACAGAAACAAGTCGCTGAGAGGCCGTCAGCTCGCCTCATTTCCTCTCAGCATCTGAGTCCCAGCAGCTGGACCGCTGAGCTGCAGCCAGAGAGAGAGTTATCAAAATATATAGAAGATAGAATTGGGAGGGATGAAACCCTCCTTAATGGTCACACATGCAGACACAGGGTGTTTCTCAATGTCGAGGACGCTTGCTTGGTAGCACATGTCTTCCGAGTCACTTCCTTCAGAAGCGAGGCAAGAATCCTTCCTGGCATTCATACGTCAGCTAGTTAATATACGTATATATTATAGGGTCAATATATCTCTATAGTGAGTTCAATATTTATACTACTTTTCACAGTGTTTATATCCATACATACAGTTCATACTGTTTATAGCTGAGTTTTACTTCTGTCATAGTTATAAACGTATATTATACCTATATGTGACACTGCACTTTACTGCTAACTAACTAACTAACTAACTAACTAAGTAAGTAACTAACCAACCAACCAACTGTCCAACCAACATACTAACTAACTAACAAAATAAGTAACTAACCAACTAACTTACTAACTTTACAACCGACTAACTAACTTACAAACCCAAATAACTAACTAACTGACTGACTGACTGACTAACTAACTAACTAACTAACTAACTAACTTTCCAACCAAACTAACTAACTAACTGACTGACTGACTGACTAACTTACAAACAAACTAACTAACTATTTTACAAACTGACTGACTGACTAACTAACTAACTAACCAACTTTCCTACCAAACTAACTAACTAACTACCCAACTAACCTGTTTTTATATTGTTTTAAATGTATTTTAATGTCATTTCATCATGTGTCTAAATGCTTTTTATATTAGCCTTTTATTCAGGCATCATATACAACAGCTTTGAATGTCTGAATGACTTTCCATGTTAACTTATCTAATATGTTGATGTTTTACAAACATAGAGCCTCACAGCTATTTAAGCGCTCTGTTTCCATATTTCTGTGTATGTATATATTTTGAAATCTACATATAAATATATATCCGTGTGCTGTGATCAAGCAGAGTGAATAGTGTGATGACTCTGAAGGCTGTTTGCTCCGCCTCAACAGCTTCCTCCATCATCTTTGACTCGGTTTGTTTCTGAACCGGTGAACTGTCTCCCTCCATCAGCACAACAAAAAAACTGGCAGCATGTTTCAGTCCAAAAAAAAACGAACACTTCATGCATAAAACTGATGTTTTGCTAATGAGAGCCCTGGAGCATGATTCCTACGCACTATGTTGAAAATAGAAGGAATGTTTTGCTGCAGCAAGGCGGCAGTGTGTGTGTGTGTGTGTGTGTGTGTGTGTGTGTGTGTGTGTGTGTGTGTGTGTGTGTGTGTGTGTGTGTGTGTGTGTGTGTGTGTGTTGTGTGTGTGTGTGTGTGTGTGTGTGTGTGTGTGTGTGTGTGTGTGTGTGTGTGTGTGTGTGTGTGTGTGTGTGTGTGGCAGGTGACTGCAGGGTTCACCGTCTGTCTCAGAGCTCAGGTGTTTCCTGTGGGAATCAGACGGTGCACAGCTTCAATTCTCCATCTCACTCTCAGACTGAAAACCTGACAATTCAATTTGTTCCTGCTGAAGGGGCTTTTATAAACCTTGGAGAAGTGTTGCTGGACGAGTGTGAGCACAGGGACTGGACTGTGTTTCTGACAGGTAGTCTCTTAGGTCGCATTCACACCTAATAGTCCGTTTTCTGGTGCGCACCAGACGACAGTTTGTTACATTGTTTCATTTTTCAGAAGGATCGGTTTGGGTTCACACGGGCAAAACTCAAACGGACTATAAACTTTAAACACAAGTCATGTGCACGGAAATGCTGTTCAACCATTGGTCAGACATTAAGGGGGTAAAAACGCAAATCCCGACAATTTCTTCCGGAGCCTCTGCCATGGAACATCGGCAGGTTATTTTCATGCTGCTGTCAATCTGGAGATCAACAGACTCTAGCGACCCGCGCATATGATTATATAATCAGACAACGTCCGTTAAAAAACTTTATAACATATACAGTAATGAGAGACGTTCTGCAGTCAGGAGGAGGTTTCACAGACAGACTGTCACAGGTGACAGGTGGAGCATTTTTACTGTTACGACACTGTTCAACACTTCATTCTGCTTCACTATTTAACTAAACAACCGCGGATGTCTTGAAAGACTCTTTCGCTAAAGATTTGGAAGACATCTACGTTCTTGTGACGCGTAAATACACTTCCTATGTTTTGGTGCGGACTGCGTTCACACCAGCGATGAACCACTCCAGAGTTCACTAGCAAGCGCTCCGAGACCACCTCTTTTAGGCGGACCAGAGTCCCTTTGTTTAGTTCACTTCAGAGGTCTCGGACTGCGTTCACACCGACCCAAACGAACCGCACCAAGCGGGTAAACGCACCAGGGTTCGATACAACCGGACTGTACAAGGCTGGTGTGAATGCAACCTTATTTTAGTAATGACACTTTCACTGTGGCAAATGGACCTTTCAAAGGGAAGCTAAACTTTCTTTTCAGGAGGCAGGATGAAACGATGTAAGACCTTGTTCAACAATATTTAGTAGGGCAAATTCATTTGATTATGAAAATCTTCTTTGAGATTTAGGTGCTTTGTTTATTTACAGAATCAGGGACTTTTTACACTTAGGTTTTAATGTTTGATTTCTAATTTAATTCTAAAGTTGTACAGTTTATTATTTCTTCAGATCAATTAAAAACTACTTACTGTACATACAAATACATTATATATTTTAAGGTGTTTTTTCTTTTTATTCTGTGGATTCTAATATCAGTTTGCTTGTTTTTTCATTTGGTTGTTAATCTAAAAACATGTTTTTTACTAAGAGTAGTTAAACAAATAAATAAACTTCAGATTAACATTTGGCATTCAAATTGGCTTTTAATATACGAGATTAACAATGACTCTGAGTAGAAAACTAAAACCCATAAATCATCTCCGTTTAGTGAAACAGCAGAACTTGTCGGATGTTTTTTATATTCCTCTAATCTAAAACTGACCCTTAACCCTTCAGTCATCATTTACCTGAATATATTTCTAAAACCAGCTTTATTACAGTTCTAAGACACTCACCTAAAATGGCCACCACCTCTTCGTCCTGGATGACCTCCAGCGACCCCGACACCACGAAGCAGAGTGTGTCCACGCTCTCTCCGGCGTGGAAGATGAGGTCTCCGGGCGCGCTGTGCACCGTCTGGAACTCCATGGCGAGCGCCCGCAGGCAGCCGTCGCTCGCCAGCCTGAACGCCGGGTGCTCCTTGAACACCTTCCTGTTGAGGTGGACACAGATGTCCGCACGCATGTCCTTTGGACAAATCTGCAGCACCTACAGAGGTCAAAGTGAGGTCACAATAAGGTCACAATGAGGTCACAATAAGTTAATATCGAGGTCAAATATTTACTTCAAGGGAATTTCATTAGGATCACTGTTGATGTTTTATCTTGTTCTGTATTTATTTTAATATTGTTGTTATGTTTTCTGTAAAGCACTTTGGGCTGAGTGTATTATTATTATTAAAGTTGTTAAGTAATGTTGAGCTGACTCCTATCTATTAAAATATATGAATTACAATTTTCAAACAGTAGACTTTATACATATTTTTATAAAATACTGTCTTTTTTATTTTATGAATCATTTAAGAATGTCAATGCAAGGTCACATTAGGTAGATAGTGAAAGCTGTGAACTCCATATTCATCTTCAGGTGGCATCATGGATTTGAGTGTGTGGAAATGTGATATATGTTTTTGGGCAGCCTACATTTCAGTTAAATACACAGACCCAGGGATATTTGAGCCGAAGTGATTGTGGCATGCAGTGTAAACACTTCTCTGTGCACTTTTTGTATTGTCGTAGTCATTTCTCTAACACTTATACGAACTGAGGTCAGACTGAGGTCACAGTAAGGCCACCTTCAGATGTTGTTGTGTTTACGGTCCAGAAAAAGAGCCCAATTAATGCAATTAGAAAAATATTTAGAAATCTTTGCAAGTTGTAAGATAAGATAAGATAAGATAGAACTTTATTGATCCCAAGTTGGGAAATGTTTGTGTTGCAGCAGCATCAAAAGACATGGCATTGTACAATACAAATTAAAAGACTAGAAATAAACAAGAAAGTAGAAAATATACATGTTGAATTTACAAATTAACAATAACAAGATATAAAGCAAGGTGTTATATTTACATAAGTATGTGACAGATGGAATATTAAATATTATACTGAATATATAAATGTAAAATGTAAAGTGAAGAGAAAAGAGAACAACTATGGAGCTTAGTGATATTTCCAGCGGAGGAAATTCAAGTTTGTTGGTCGTTAATATATTGTAATTTAGATTTTTTTTCTCAATATCATAATATGTCTGAGGAATTGTTAGCATTAGTGACTTCTAGGTGCTGAAAGTAACATTAATTATACCAGTGTGTGTCACTCCGTAACCATGAGCTTACACTTTCACTTGAAAAGCTGCACAAAGTCTCTCTGTCCTATCATTTCATGTTTAAAGTCTGAAGTAAATGATCCAATAAAGACCAAAACAAAGCTAACCAATCACAGTGCAGCATGCTTTATCTTGCATGCAGGTGATTGGGCGTTACCTTTTCGGTGTCGATGCCTCTGCTCATGGACCATGTGGACACGATGTAGTCCATCACCCTCTCGCTGAGGCCTTTAGGGACCTGGTAGAGTTTCAGGAAGTCTCGCACGCTGTTCAGCATCTCGTGGTAACGGTTGGTGTTGGCGTACATCTGCTGGAAGATGGTGGTGACGTTACCGAAGATGGTGGCGTAGAGCAACGCTGTGAGCAAAGACAAAGAACATTTAGATTATTGTTTTATCGACAAAACACGGCAAATAAATATAGTAAAATATTCTTTTAAATATACATCACAAGGTCATCCCACTGGCATGATATTAAAGTGGACCTATCATGCTATTTGTAGGCAATAGCATAGGTCTCAGATATATAAAAATATATAAAAAACATGTCTATGAAGTGTTTTGCTCAAAATACCAAACAGATCACCCATTCTAGCCATGCCTCATATCCCTCCATTTCACTTCCCGTTTCAAAAGTGCTGATTTTGGGTATAAAGCTTTAAAAAAAAAAAATTGATAAAAAAAAAAAAAGGAGGGGTCTGAGCTCATGCGGGACCCGGCAGCTACTGTCTAAACTAAATACTGCGGTGATGAAACGCCATATCATGGATTATCAAGGATTATTTCTGAAACAGTATGGAGCTCAAAGGCTTTCTCTCTTGCCGGTTATACCACAAGGTGAGTTCCTTTGTATTTCCTGCTTCTTCACACACGCTCTCCAGTACAGGTTAGCTCTGAGTGTTAGCAATGCTAATGTAAACACCGACCATATTACGTCCAAAACAGTCGGGCATTGTTTCTGATAGCAACGTTTCTGATAGGGCCGTGGGTGTAAAGCCAGAATACATTTCCGATATTACGTAATATCGGACGCAAATCTGGATCAGCTCCGTTGTAGCCCTGCTTTTAGAGATTTGGGTACGGAGGAAAAGAGAGAGGGTTTCATTTTCTGACGCTGTGTGAGTTCCCCGACACACCGGGGACACACATTTATGTACAAAATACATCAAAAAGTGCATTTTGCATGATAGGTCCCCTTTGATGTGTAATATGTGTATTTATATATATTGCCAAACCCAAAAATGTTGTTTTGTGCATTAAATATTTTGTCGTTTTATGATTCTCAAGACTGAAGACATTCATTAGGATTTGTTATGCTCAGTTAAGGTTTGCTTTAAAATAAACTCATGTTGGCAAAGTGCTTTCCTCTTTGAAGAATTATATTTTTGACTCCTTTTCTTTTTTTGAACCTGTCAGCGGCTACAGAAGCAGCAGCTGCTCTTTACAAGTTTCACATCAATTCAACTACTCGCTTCCTGATGAAAGCTTTGAAACTAGGAAGTGTATTTGTGCTTCTGTGGTTCATAGGAGCCTGAACATGTTTCATATGTTGCTCTGCATCAGAAGTTACATTTGTCAGTCCCTCAACTTTACATTTCAAAGCTTTACACATTTAGATTTCTGTGGACACAGTGTTTGTGGTATGAATATGGTTAGAAAACAACATGTTGTGCTTGTGCAACAAAGCACCGCTGGAAGTCAACATCAAGAACATTTTCTGAACACATACTCACAAATCACCAAAATAAGTTAAAACCAAAGAAATGACAAACTTCCACGAAACAACAATATTTTGTAACAAATGCAAAGTCGCCTGAATTGAGGTTTCGTCATACAACACACATATACAGTAACATATCAGCAAGTTTATAAAATTATATATTTTTTGCACTCCTTTAGGATCAGGGTCATTCCATTTTGGTTATATGGGGGTGTTATGTGTTTAACATTACATTACATTACATTATTACATTACACATAATGTAATGTAATGTGTTTAAGTGGTTTCTCCCAATAAATCTTGAGAAAAAAAGCCTATTTTGGTTTAATATCAGATTGTTAATAACCATAAAGATGCATGTTTGAAATGTAAATACGAGCAAACTTACCTTAACCTATTATCTTTTACTGTTCTTGGTGTAAACAACAAAAACACCAGAACAATGCTACCACCCATGCAGCATGAAAGGGCTTTAAAGTTAAAAAGCTGTGACAAATGGAGCTTTAAAGTTAAATTGCTTTGATCGTTTCAAAGACATTTACTGCTTGCCTGTCTTGTTTTTCACTTTTCTTAGTACTCCTCGTGCAACAATTATCAGAGTTTGTATAAAAATTGATTGTTTTTTGGACGAAACAAAGATTTCTCAAGGGGCCCCTTTATGCTTTTCGTAATCCAACACATTCTACGTGATAGGCCCCTTGAGATAGGGGCAGGACATCTCTAAGCAGTTGACCAATCACAACAGAGCTAACCAATCAGAGCAGACTGGGCTCTGGTTTCAGACAGAGGGTGAAAAGAGGTGCTGCAGCACAGGCAGTATGAGACAAATAAAGAGCTTTTTGAACATTAAAGCATGGAGACATGTCACGACACTACATACTGATATACACCTGAACATCAGCAGGAGAGGACTCTTTAAAGTAGAGACAGTACATACTGATATACACCTGAACATCAGCAGGAGAGGACTCTTTAAAGTAGAGACACTACATACTGATATACACCTGAACATCAGCAGGAGAGGACTCTTTAAAGTAGAGACACTACATACTGATATGAACCTGAACATCAGCAGGAGAGGACTCTTTAAAGTAGAGACACTACATACTGATATACACCTGAACATCAGCAGGAGAGGACTCTTTAAAGTAGAGACACTACATACTGATATGAACCTGAACATCAGCAGGAGAGGACTCTTTAAAGTAGAGACACTACATACTGATATACACCTGAACATCAGCAGGAGAGGACTCTTTAAAGTAGAGACACTATATACTGATATACACCTGAACATCAGCAGGAGAGGACTCTTTAAAGTAGAGACACTACATACTGATATACACCTGAACATCAGCAGGAGAGGACTCTTTAAAGTAGAGACACTAAATACTGATATACACCTGAAAATAAGAATAATAGGGCCCCTTTAAATAGCAGTGGCAAATGGAGCTTTTTAGTTGAAATGCTCCCAAAACTTTGATTGGTCAAAGATATTTACTGCCCGTCTTCGATTTCCATCTTCCATTCTATCTCAAGCTCGTATTGCAACAACGTTCACCAACAAAAATAGGTTTTGTGGATGAAACAATAACTTCTCCTGTTCCTCAAGTCATCAGTTCCTCCCTCTCAGAGTGAGAGCTGACATCACTGTGCAGAGGTGTCTCTGTGTCTATCGACGGATTACCAGTTATTGTCTCGGCTCATCAATGCAAATTGCAGTTCCTCCCTGACTCAGCTACCCCCCCCCCCCCTCAGACCTGTCAGCAGTAAGGACCACCGGATCGATATCGACCCCGTCATCCAGCAGCAGCAGAAACTGTCATCCAGCGTGAAGACACTGACAGCAGCTCAGACTGAAGTGTCAGAATCCCTCAATATGACCTTCACTAAAGTTAAAGTGTAGAGTATTAACAGTGTGGCGCCGAGCAAACGCTGAAACAGCAACAGCCGGTCCAGAACTAGAGCCAGGTCCGGAGGCTTCCCGCTGAGAGTTTGTTTTGATCTTACAGGATAACAAATTAGGGAACATTTCACAGCTGCATGATTTTATATTCACAAACAAAGTCGTTTCAACACCTCCTACGACATCACAGATCCTCCCCACGTCTACAAACTGTGTTTTTACCAATCTAATAGCGAAGTCTCATCTACAAACTTTAGCAAAACTGTTATTGAATATGTGTTGGGATCTATAACCTTTCAAAAACAGTCATTCGAACACAAATAAAGATCCTCCTCACATCTACAAACAACGCTTTTACTGACCTTTTAGAAAGGTATCAGGTACACACAAGCAACCAGCACACACTCTTATAATAACAGTAAAAAGTGGACACCAATTAAAACAAATATACTATCAAATACACTTAAAAAATGTAAATTATTAGACAAATGTAATCATTGAATATGTGCTGGGATCCATAACCATTCACAAACATGAATAAAGATCCTCACATATAAAAACAACACTTTTACCAACCTATTAGAGAAGTATCAAACAAACAAACAGCACAAACTCTACGAATAAAAGTGAAAATGACAAACTTTTCTTGAACTAATCTTTTCACAAATCATTTCCTCATTTGATTGATTTTCTTTGCTCCATAGTCTTTAACAAGCAGTTGTTCGTACACACATAAATACCTCCTCACATCCTCAAACAGTGCTTTTTACTGACATTTTTAGAGGATCAGGTACAAAAACAAAACCTTGGTTCTCTAAAAATCGCAGATGGCAAGCACAAAGTCAGTACAACCATAACGCCACAACAACCACATTTACAGAAACAACAAAATCAGTCATTCTGTGAGTTGTTGGGTTGGAGGAAACTTTATAAAAGTTCAATATAGGCTGACTGCAGGTAAAATGGACTGTATTGATATAGCGTGTATTCAGTCTTTACGACCCCTCAAAGCGCTCATCATTCAACCGTTCACACCCCATTCATTCAGAGCAACGCCATTTACTCCAATGTTAACTTAACTTAAAGGTGGGTTATGTAATTTATTTCAGAAACACTTTTTGTTATATTCCATGGAATGCTCTTAACATCCCGTTAGCAATGAATATATTAAATGCTTTGACAATAAATACATTAAAAAATTCATTTGTGGAAGCCGTGGCGCTGTAAAAAGCACGACCAATCATCTGAGCCGGCCCGGCTAAAGTAACTGGATGGCCTACCTGCCTGTCAGCCTTCCATCTGTGCACAAACTTATCTCGTGCCCTCATTGGTCATGTGTGCGTTCGTGTGTGTTGGAGGAGGGGCTCTGTAAGGAAGTCTGAAGGAAGGGGCAGATTTTTTCCGGTTGTGTATTTTCAAATTCTAGCGCACTCGAGATGGTTTCTCCAAAATTACCTACCCCACCTTTAAGTAAGTACATTCACACACATTCTCAAATCTTGCCCAAGGATACATCGACATGTTGACAGCACAGGGCTGGGATCGAACCCACAACCTTTCATTGAGAGAAGGCCGCACTACCTCGTCCCTTTGACTACTAATGTTACGTACTTCATGTACATTTGGCAAATGTGTGGTATAACAATGAATCTTCTTCTTATTTCTTAGTTTGAAAAGCATTGTAAGTTTGTCCCGGCCAATTACTGTACCAAGGAAATCAGCTGTTCAGATGCCCACAGTTATTTCGGTACCACTTTACAATAAGACTACCCTTATAAAGGATTCATAAAGGGTTTCTAAATAGGTTATTAATTAGGTTGTAAACACTTTATTAATCATTAAGAACCATTTATAAACCAGTTCTAACATAGTTTGCATACATCAACACAGGCTCACTATTTGGCAAGATGAGTAAGCCTTATATTGGCTACTTAGCGAGAATCAACTCAGTGAGCAACAGACCCCAAGGATGCTGGCTGATGAAGAAGTAAGCTAGGTAGCCAATATAAGACTTAACAGTACAGATAAATGTGGGCTCACTATTTGGCAAGCAACCGGTCACAGTTGCCCTGTTTATCTCATGTCTTATAAAAGCTTATTAATGATTTATAAAGTGTTCACAACCTAATTAATACATGAATTACAAACTATTCGTAAACCCTTAATAAGGGTAGTCTTATTGTAAAGTGATATTTCTTACTGTTTATCATCCATTTTTTATATAAATCACCTTTACTGTCATGTTATTCTGTTGTTATTCTTAAATTGCATTGTTAGGACTATAAGAGGTATTATCAGCAACTGGAGGTGTGTCTCCTTCAGCAGTATGACTAATTCATGTTTAAAAACAACAATCTGTATCGGTGTTTTACACCAAAAAAACAACGTTCTGTTATTGCCATGACCTGATCTTGGTAAATAAGACATAAATAAACCAGAATCTTACTTTAATGACAAACATAGCTGGTTCAATATCTCCAGAACCAGAAGGATCTCAGCAAACACAACTTTCTATAGAAACAAATAAACGGTTTGACTTTGATTAACTGCAGGAGATAATTATTAATTATGGTAAAACTCCCGCTGTGTCACAGGTCCAGATGGAGGATGCTCCGGAGAGAAAATGGACCGTCTATTTCTGTCCTTCCTCTCAGATCCCGTCCCGATGTCACGCTAAGCATTACGACGCTCACACACTCCCTATGCTAATGCCCCGAACTCCCACCTAGGATCCGGGCTGTCATAGCAACCACTTTCCATCAGCCTCCAGCGGCTTTCAGCCACTTTGTGGGCCAGGAAGATGACAGGAGTGTGTGTGTGTGTGTGTGTGTGTGTGTGTGTGTGTGTGTGTGTGTGTGTGTGTGTGTGTGTGTGTGTGTGTGTGTGTGTGTGTGTGTGTGTGTGTGTGTGTGTGTGTGTGTGTGTGTGTGTGTGGTGTGTGTGTGTGTGTGTGTGTGTGTGTGTGTGTGTGTGTGTGGAGAGGAAGGGGGGGTTAATCCAATACTCAGTTTCTTTCAGTGTTCCTTGTGTGAATCTAAATGGGTAGCCAAAAGATTTCTCCAGACTGCCTCAATACGGTCTCTACGGGAGCCTCAGAGGGACAAACTGTCAGACTCTTAACACTCAAAAACAGGAAGTTAAACTAGGTCAAAAGTTTACTTCCACTAAACACCAAGGGGCCCCCCCAATCGAACTTCAATGATGATTATAAAAGGTAATCATACACTGTTGTAGAAGCTACGAATCAGCTGTCCTACTGCTCTGTTCTTCTTCTGTCCTTCAATATTGGGTACAGACACAAAAACTGATTAATTCAGACACAAAATGTATTATTTACAATTAAAATAGTTTTGGCCAAAAAGAGAAGAAGAGTTAAAGTTAGGGTGGGTATTATTGGAGAAACTAGCAAGAGTAAACTTAATATTTAAAACCCTAAACCCAGCCGAATGCTTCCAACTACTAGAAAGCATTTGATTTATTGATTGCTGTTGGGATGTGAAGCTTAAATAATAGTTTTGTTTAAGCAACAAATAGTCTGTTAAATCCAGGGTTAGGGTTAGGGCATTTTCATGTGTAAATCTCCACACCATTTGATGCTTATCTTCCAGTTTGTTTCATCAATGTCTGCTGATTTCTTTCTTTCTTATTGAACTGTTGCTCAGAGGTAGATTTGTCTCTTTCTGCCCTTTCATTTGTCCGTCTAGTTCAGGGGTGTCAAACTCAAATACACAGTGGGCCAAAATTAAAAAATGGGTACTAGTCGAGGGCCGGACTGGTTCAATGTTTATTGCGAAACTTATTGAAATGAACTTATTGCACATATTAAACCTTTAACTAACAAAGCTTAAATGATTGCCTATAAAAACAACATTAAACATTAAATAATCAGTTGCATTCATTTCTTATGGCTCTATCTGCAGCTTTTCCGGAGTCATTTCTTATGATTACATTTTTCCACAGGCCAACAACAGCTTCATTTTTTCATATTTTATATGTTTGTGTTATGTGTTATGTGTTATGTGTTATGTGTAACGTTGCTGCCTTCTTGGCCAGGTCAGCATTGAAAATGAGATTTTATCTCAATGTTTTTATCTGGTTAAATAAAGGTTAAATAAAAATAAAATTCAAAAAAACAATTCCACTCCAAGAAAAAACCAAACATGCCCTGTTGTTGCAAGAAAAAAAGTGCAGAAGGAAACATCCATTGAAACTCAGTGTGCTGCTCTGTGATGCTAGCTCAAGCCAGATACTTGGCATCTCATCTTGGGTGCAAGTTCATCAATGTTTGGGGTCAGGCTCTGAGCTGAGGAAATCCTCAGGATTGAGTTAAGGTGTGCGTGCAATATACCGGCGGGCCAGATCTAATAATAATAAAAAATGATCCTGCGGGCCGAAATTAAATCCACCAAGGGCCTGATTTGGCCCCCGGGCCTTGAGTTTGACACATGTGGTCTAGTTGAACCATCGCACAGCAAACACTTCATACGAATTAACATCCATTTCTAAAGAAAGATTTCAACAACCTTAAAGTATGAAATACCTTTCAGGAATATAAACTAGTCCTCTCTTAGATCTCACTGTACCCAATCAAGATTTTTTGGAAAGAGATGAAATATCTTGAGGATGGTGTGTGTCCATATTTATTATAGAGAAACGGGTTGAGTGGTTCTGTTTAAAGTCTGAATGAGTGAAGCTTGTTGGAGGTGTTGAATGTTGAGAGGTGAATGATATCAGGACTAACAGACTGTAGATCTGATGTGACACGAGACATCAGCAGCTTCCGATGAAGGAGACAAATTATCAACATTGAGGCTCCTCATCCTTCAGCTCAGTGAGGAAAAGCTTTCACCCGCAGGTGTTCTGGGAAACATCTGCAAACTGTCTGTCTTCAAACTCTGCTGGTCACACATTAAGGAGAATATCTGACTCTCAACTAGTAGTTGTTGAAACAAAAGTTCATCTCAAAAGGCTTGCACTGCCACACTTTCAGACAATTACGACGTTTCAATGGAAAACAATGGCAACAGCCTTTTTCAACAACAATCAGATAAAAACAAGCTAGCACTCAAAAAACAAACCAAATCATTACAAAAATACTAATAAAGGAACTTCCATGATTTTCTTTAAGCTACCCAAAGTAGTTTCACCCCTTGCCTGTTGGCAATGATACCCTCTAGAGCACGTTTTTTTTAATTGGGGGACGTGTAACCCTGGGGTTCACCGAGGGGAGTAAAAACAATACAAACAAGCGGATTATTTTGCTGATACTCGTATGGTTTAATGGACATAATGCGTACAAATAGATATTTAATGTGAAGATAATTTTTGGGCAATTTTACAGACCTACATCTTGATGTCCAAGTTTTGAGAGTGACCAACACCATGAGGATCCATCCCTTTAAAGACTATGATTATCCAAATCAAGATTCAGTGCCTCTAGTAAAGCTGGAAAAAATATAAATATTATGTCGATATGGTGAAATGAGACTAGATATTGTATTCGATTTTTTGATACTGTAAGTGTTGTGTTTTCCCGTTTTAAAGGCTGCATTACAGTAAACTTGTAGACATTTTCTAAACGTACCAGACTGTTTTAGCTCATTTTCCTTTACCCACATAAGCTGCTTTCACACCAAGTACTTTGCCGTACTTAGTTCCATGCACTTAGTACCTCCATGGAACAAAGAGCAGATCGCGTTCACACCAGAATAAGTCCCTGAGGGAAGATTACGCAAATGAAGCCGCTGACGTCACTTCTTCTTCTTCTGATTTGGGTTTACTGGCAGGCCGCCAACAACTTCACGGCGTATACTGCCACCCGAAGTCCCCGGCCGGAAGTCCCCGGAGTTGGGGACTGGCTTCAGTAGAAGCCGCTGGGACTCCCAGCAGCTTCTACTGAAGCCTTCCGAGTAAATCGCCAGAACGCCGACACCTCCTCATCTCCACCGCTCCCATGTTTTTATTTGTGTTGCCATAAGTTATTCTCTCTTCGTTGGTGCGCTGGGCTAATGCTAATGCTAATAATGCTAATGCCAGCAAATATAATGGCGACTTCACAAAACCTTTCCGAGTTTTACGGGGCGTGGTTTGCAATTCGCCCAGCCAATCAGAAATTGGAACTGTTTTCTCCCCAGGAAAGTACCAGCTCTTTAGCAGGATCTGAAAAGGGGGTGAAAAGGTTCTCATGAACTAAGTTCTCTTTTTGGTGTGAACGCAAAATCCCAGGAACTATCGGAACTAAAAGGGAAAAGTACTCCGGTGTGAAAGCGCCTAAAGTCATGAAATCAACCTTTATAATAATAATTTACCATAAATGTTAATGTGAAAATATTTTGTGAAAGCCCCAATGGTCAACCCTCAAATATCGTCACAATATCGATATCCAGGTAAATATAGTAATAGATATAAATACAAAAGATGTTCTCCATATTTGCCCAGTCTGAGCCTGTGGCCTCTAAAAAAAAAATCGTAATTTGTTCTTAAGTGTTGGACCGAGCCATTATTATTACTTAACACACAGCTAGCATTAAACATAAAGAAGGCTCTCTAAAACGTATGTAAGTAAATCAGAGTTGTTGTTACGTTTGCATTTTACAGGAGGACTTTGGGAATTTCCTATTTACAGTTGATGCCGTTATGTAAGGAGCTAATATTCCTAAGTAAACTCAGCAATTCTGATTCCTTTCTTCTCTAATGCAGCTAATAAAGCCATTGACAGCTGGAGTTACGACACGGCTCACTCTCACATTATTGGCTGATATCACAGATCTGCAGGATCACCTCCAGCTCTTCAGGCGCCCCGCTTAGCGCCGGATGTTTGAGACTATGTGTTGTCTTTTCCTGTTTTTAAAAGCTTTCTTATAAAGTAAATTGCTGGCATTTTCTATAATAACCAGACTATTATGTGACAGCACCAAAAGTCCAACCAACAAAATCATCACAATGTCAATATCCGAGTATTTGATAAAAAAATATTGTTATATTTGATTTTCTCAATATCGCCCAGTCCTTGTCTGTAGCTGCTGAAGATCTTGTTCTGTTCTTAAGTGTTAGACAGAGCCATTAGTATTACTTACCACACAGCTTGCAGTATACATACATGTAGTAGGAAGGCTCTCTAAAACGTATGTAAGCTAATCAGAGTTGTTGTTACATTTGCATTTTGCAAGAGGACTTGGGGAGTTCCTATTTACACTTGATGTAAGGAGCTAATATTTCAAAGTTAACTCAGCAATACTGATTCCTTTCTTGTCTCCAGCAGCTAATAAAGCCGTTGACAGCTGGAGTTACGACATGGTTCACTCTCACATTATTGGCTGATATTAAAGATATGCAGGATCACCTCCAGCTCTCCGGCTCTTCTGGTTTTTCAGGCGTCCCACTGCGCCGGATGTTTGAGACTATGTGTTGTCTTTTCCTGTTTTTAAAAGCTTTCTTATAAAGTAAAGTGCTGGCATTTTCTATAATAATGAGACTATTATGTGACAGCACCAAAAACCCACCCAACAAAATCGTAGTAGGAAGGCTCTCTAAGACTTATGTATCAGAGTTGTTGTTACGTTTTCATTTTGCAAGAGGACTTTGGGAGTTCCTATGTACACTTGATGCCGTAAGGAGCTAATATTTATAAGTAAATTCTGATTCCTTTCTTCTCTACTAAAGCCGTTGACAGCTGGAGTTACGACACGGCTCACTCCCACATTATTCCCTGATAATACGTCACAGATCTGCAGAATCACCTCCAGCTCTGCAGGCGTCCCGCTGAGTGTTGGATGTTTGAGACCGCAGCAGACAGCAGGCAGGACTTGAGTCCAGCTGATCTGACAGTACGGTTAATATTTCAGTGAGGAACTCCTCCACAGCGGAGCGCAGCGTGTCAGGGCTCATCACATCGCTGAGGAAACCACTGAGATATCTCTAAAGTCTGTAAAACACTGAGAGGCTTCACTCAGACTGCAGGAGAGGAACCAGGTCTCCTGCAGAGTTCCTGTCAGAGCCTGCAGAGAGGTTATACTGAGCATGAGGACCAGGAGAGACACTGCTGTGTGCAAAACACACTCTTTTGCAATTCATTACTGGCTGCTACTTCACTACTTGTACATGTTTACTTGCTCTTTAGTGCTGCTACTGTACTTATTGTTTACCATGGATGTGTACTTACTTGATTTTCTTTTGTTGACATGTTCTTGTCTCTTTATATATTTATATACTATAAATAATGTGTGTTTTTTAGGCAGAGATTACTATGTTCCATCTGAATTTACTCTGACACAGCAACATCTAAATTGATTCTGACACTTCTACAGCCAACTCACAGGTGTATCATTGCTTTGATAAAAAAGATTATTCATATACCCCTTTTGGAAGTGGAGATATAGTCATTCATTCTGGGAATGTCCTTTTAGAGCCTGAGGCCTGAAAAATAGGCTCAGGGCTTAACAGGTAAATATGTTAGTCCTTAATTGTTTACCTAAATCTGCACTTACCATCTCTGTAACAATGTAAATTGAGCCACAGTGGGACAAATCAAGGGTTTCTGGTTTCTCAAAAAAAAGGTCAAATCATAAAGTGAAATACAAATATATTAAAATGTTGTAAATGTCAAAGCTCCTAAAGTTTGGAACTTGTTTACACACCGCTGCATGTCCTGCTGCTCACTTTGTGAAATGACAGTTCACTAAGCTCCTCCGCCGGGACAGCAGGTGTGTCCGTGTTTCTCCACATATTGAATTATTGAACTAAGAGAGATAATCTGTATAAAGAATTTGGAGGGTTGAGTCTTTATTTAGGCTTCACAAACACACAATAACAAGAGTATCAGTGGAATAAACTAAGTCTGCTGTAACATAGACTATGACAATAACAATGCTAGCTAGATAGTTTCTTTCCCAAATGATTGACTTAATAATCTCAGCGAACATCAATTTTTTTACCCCATTCATTTGCAACCTAGAAATGTTGACATTTTGAGTTTTTTCTCTGAACAGTGGCGAGCTGTCAGGGCCCTCTAGGCCCTCTGTGAGGGCCTAAGATATTCTAAAAAATAATATTTAAAAACATTTAAAAAAAAAATATTTTTTTAAAATATATATTTTTTTAATATTATTTTTGTTATATTTTTCATTAGTTTTACCGAAAAAAAACTTGATTTAATTGTATTTAAAATAACATTTCCAAATAAATAAATCCTTCGAATCTGCCTGTTCAGTCTCTGTTTGAATGTGGGTTACATGAAAGAAGCTCGTCTGGCCCTCTCTGCGATTCACAGAGGGCCCGCTATAGTAACTGAACGAGAGAGTAATGTCAAATGACAGTACAATTGACCAATCATATCTTCCCTCTAAATGGGTGGGTTTTATTATCGTGGACTTTATGACGAGTTCCGCCCGCTGTGAAACTTTTCTTGTTTCCATAGCAACAACAACTTCCTGTCAACAGCGTGAACTCGCCTTCACAATAAAAGCATGCCAAATTACACTTAAGACATACAACTGCAACGAAAGTAACAAACACAATGCAATATCATTTTCAATGTCAAAGAACACAAATTGGGTTCACAGGTGTTGTTTTGTGTGGTAGAGGGTCGCTGTCATTGATGCGTTTTGCACCCTGGGCCATTGTTTTGATATTCCGCTGAAGTATACGCTGTGACGTAATAACTCTTTTTTTTTCTTTTTTTCGAGGGAATAGGTGGGGGTCAGAGGGCCTAGGTATAAAGCTCACGGCTCGCCACTGTCTCTGAATATAACGGGACTCTCAAAGCTTTGTACTCTATATATTGTGTTCCCACAACAGCCCTTATATGCTGTCAAAGACATTAGCCAAACAATCCTACTCTATAAGGAAGAAAAGGATTTAAGGAAGTTTGCATTACAGCCAACTATGCTGGAGAAACTATTACAACACATCTTATAAACTGTATGAAACTTAAAACAGTCTGATCTTATAATTGTTTCTTGTCATACTCATGATACTAGTACTATCTAACTGTGAAGTGATGGGCTACTTGTTTCCAAAATTACTTAAAAAGTTCATCGGAAATTTGCTTCTGTTATCGTTTTAATCTGTTTATGTGTCGCGCAACAATCTTCCCTTGCTTAGTGAAATATGTTATAAAAATGTGTGGTGTCTTTCAGTTTAGTGTGATAAAACTGTTCACATGACTCCACATGACTCCTCACATGATTGAGGTATTATTATCTTGATAAAGATGTTCAGCCGGGAGCCGTGTGTCACTCTGGATGAGGTGTGTTTGTGTAACTGTGGGAAAATGACACCACCTGCCTCCCACTAACGGCTGCAGATGGAGCAGACAGATGGAGCAGGAACACAGAGATGCAATCAAAGCAAACAGTTCAGATAGCAGAGAGGAAAAACATCACATCGCTCTCAGGTGGCTCTTTAAAAACAGGGACATCAAACTACATAAATGAGTCAGGATACATCAGGAATATTTTGGGACATCGGTGTTAAAAGGGGATATATTATACGTCATGACCCAAATCTTGCTATTTTATGTGGTGAGAAAATGTCTGACTGTTCCTTTAAATGTGTTTTTTAGCTGTTGCAGAAGTGTGTGTGGGAGGATGCTGAGGATGTCTGATAACAATGTTCAACAACGTCAAACAGTCGGCGTCAACTCTGATCTCTGCTGAGCTCCAACTCATCTGCTCCAGACACACAGATCAAATCTTTAGATTACTCATCAGACGCAGGTGGAATAAAAATAAATGACCTTCAGTGGATGACGGGTACTGATGTATAAATAGCTCTCTTGCTGTGTGTCTGTCTCTCAGTCAATTCTGACTTGTCTCGTTGGTGAAGAAAACAAGCGTTGTTAAATATAGATGAAAAAAAACATCAATTGTTTTCAAACGGGCAGATTAATACGGAGAGTAATTTGCAGTCAGACTAGATTTTCTATTTAAAATGTGGATATATCTTTTCTTGATTTTAAGTGTTCAAAGTTATATTTAGCCTCTACTAAATATGTTTAACTGTTTAACTGCCACCCAGTGTGACCCATGTTAAAGGTAGGGTAGGTAAGTTTGAGAAACCGGCTCGAGTGCGCTAGAATTTGAAAATACACAACCGGAGAAAATCTGCCACTTCCTTACAGAGCCCCTCCTCCAACACACACGAACGCGCACATGACCAATGAGGGCACGAGATAAGTTTGTGCACAGATGGAAGGCTGACAGGCAGGTAGGCCATCCAGTTATTTTAGCCGGGCCGGCTAAAATGATTGGTCGTGCTTTTTACAGTACTACGGCTTCCACAGATGAAATGTTTTTATGGATTTTTTGTCAAAGCACTTAAGATATTCATTGCTATCGGGATGTTAAGAGCATTCCATGGAATATAACAAAAAGTGTATCTCGAGCCGGTTTCTCAAACTTACCTACCCTACCTTTAAGCTACACATCTGTATAAAATACATCCATTAAACACTGCTTTGACTATACATGGTTTGATAAAAACATTACACATTATGTCAATTGTACTGGATGAAAACACAGATAAATTAAAGGAAGCTGATTTAATGGGATAAATAAATAAATGGATACTTTAGGACATACCACTCGTGCCCTTAAAGGTCCCCTATCGTACTGTTTTTCATCAATATATTATAGGTCTCAGATATATACAGAACACGTCTCTGAAGTGTTTGGCTCCAAACACCAAACAGATCATTGCAGCATCCCATAATCCCCTCTGTTTCAGCCCTGTTCCAAAAGTGCTGATTCTGTGTCTGTAGCTTTAAATGCTAATGAGCTGCTGCTGGCCACGCCCCTCTGAGAGCTGATTGGTTTAAAAAGAACACAATATCTCTCTCAGAGATTCAGGTGATAAGGTGGGGGGGGGGGGGGGGGGGGGGGGTTACCTTGGTTGGTGATTGGCTAATGGTTACACAAGCCAAAAAACATTGTGACATCACAAAGGGGCCAAAATCTGATCAGCTCATTTTCAGACAGGTTTTTATATAAATGGATCAGGACAAAAAGTGAGAGAATCATTTTTCCTGAAACTTTCAGAATCTCTTTACACAGAGGGGACACATGTTGATGTAGAAGAGACATGAAAAAGTGGATTTTGCATAATAGTTGACCTTTAAGTTTCTACGAGTAACACATCCTCAGTGTGTGTTTCGGTCTGATAATGATGTGTCAGGGTCTTTGGTCTGAAAACAAAGTTTAATTCTGGCCTGTGATCCAGTTACTCACAGAATCAGCATTACTCAGTGACAGCTGATATGAGCTGCTGTCGGCTGTACAGTAAGTGAGAATCTGCTTCCCTTCACTCATCTCTGATAATGAGAGTCAGAGTCAGAGGCTGGTTAATCTGTGAACTGTTAGTGTGAATTGCAGACTTTTGAATAAGTATTTATGGTCTTCATGAAAGTGTTAACAGGCTTTTTTTCAACGACTGTGACCTCTACTTAAATGTTTCACTTCTGTTCTGTACGAAGCAAACCATTGAGAAACTCCCTCTGGACGGAACACATGGATTTGAGCCTTTGCAGACCATTTACAAAAACCTATATGACACACTACAGGGCCCCTTTGACTATTTTCTGTGGCATTGATAGAGGACCCTGAGACTGAAGATTTCCATTGCCAATAACAATGCTTTGGCCGTTGTGCACATGACAAATAAAACCTATCAAGTGCACGCTAAAGGGTCTTTGAGCATGATTTGTCTATGTTGATGTTACACATGGAGCTGCTGTGATGCAAGTCACATTTCAGACTTGATCTGACCAATAAAGTAGTATCATATCCAGGGGCGGTTCTAGGGGTCCCTGGTCCGTAACACTGACCAGGGACCCCCCTGTGGCCCCCCTCCAAAACTGAGGTTACAATATTACGATTTATTAGAACTAAATCAAATCTGAGACCCGGATGTACAGTGGAGATTAAACTGTTCATTATCTTATATAAAAGCAAATACTGTTTATGTGTTTTTGTTAAATTGTCACTTAAAGTTACTAAAACAAATACTCTAAATGAAAAGAACTATTGAAACAAAGGACTGTAACTTACATTTACAAAACAAATACCAATTACTGTATTTTATGTTCAATTACTTTACTGTCTTTGTCTTTTTAACCCGCTTTTAGTGTGCCCCTCTCATTAAATAACTGGCCCCAGCCTGTAAAATTGGTCTAGAACCGCCACTGATCGTATCGTATCGTATCGTATCGTATCGTATCGTATCGTATCGTATCGTATGAATCCTTTTTGGATCCTTTGATAACTTGAAGGAATTGTACTCACATCCGATCATCATCATGGCCACGGCGAAGATCTTCTCTCCGTCCGTGTTGGGCGCGATGTTCCCGAAGCCGATGCTGGTGAGGCTCGTCATGGTGAAGTACAGCGAGGTGATGTACACCGAGTCCTTGCTGGGCCCGCCCTCCCAGCGGCCCGACCCCGAGGCGTTGAACCTGTAGGGCGTCCCGACCGTCTCCCCCAGCAGGAACAGCCAGCTGTCCATCCGCACGCTGTTGGTGTCCTCGTCGATCACCTCGTAGTCCCCGATGCTGTACCAGATGCACGCCAGCCAATGAGCAGCCAGCCCGAATACACAGACCAGTAACACCAGGACGGCCGCTCCGTACTCGATGTAGTGGTCCAGCTTCCTGGCGACTCGACCCAAACGCAGTAGGCGGACCACTTTCAGAGAGCTGAAGAGACTGCTGATGCCCTGCAGAGGAAGAGAGGGGGAAGAAATTATAGATTGACATACTTCAATATCAGCAGCCAAACCCTCTTAAACTGAGCAACTCAGCATTCAATATATATCAAAATCTTATATGTAGTACAATATGCACATTTCTATTTCAACTCCTTATATTGGTATTAAGAGCTGAAGAGACTGCTGACGCCCTGCAGAGGAAAAGGGAGAGGGGGAGGAAATTAGAAAACCTTATATAGATTGGCATATATCTTTGTTTTTGTATTCGGGATTGTGGGAAACGGTATTTCGATCTCTCTGTCTGTACACACAAACTGGAAGATTGAAAATACATTTGACTTTGTCTTTTGATCCTTCACCATCTGCAGCCAAACCGTCTTACGCAGCGTCCACACGGCGGCGTGCGTTGAAGCTTGCCGGTGAGCTTGTCTGAAACTCGACCAACAACCAATCACATGAATGTCCCGCCCCGGACACACAAGCACGCGGTTTGATTGGCTAGAGCTTGTACTGGCATATGATTTGATTGGCTGACGCTTCCGCCGAAGCTTCAAAAGTTGAACATTGCTCAACTTTTGAAGCGAGCAACGCGAGCAAAGCGAAGCAACGCTCCCACAATGCAGTTCGGCAAAGCGTGACGTCACCCCATTCAAAGTGAATGGGCAGAAGCACGCCGCCGTGTGGACGGGCCGTTACACTCTGCAGCTCAGCATTCATTTGTATTACTGCTTCAACATCACTGTAAAGTTATACTCACATTATATTCGATCTTCGATCCGTCTATTTTAAATGTATATTTTTTTGGCATTTTACTTAAATTCTTATGTTAATTTAAATATTTGTATATAATTATTTTTTCAGTTTATTTGAGGTTTTACTTTCATTTATTACGTTTTGCTTGTAAATATCTTAACTATATTTTATTAAATGTTATTTATCTTTTTTTTACATCTTTACTTCTAATGTTTATGAATATTTTTGTTCTATTTTATCTTTTATTGGGCAATTTACTCCTACCTCCTTGTGTGAATTTAAATATTTTATTATATTTTTATTTCCTAAAATGTTTTTTTAACTTTGTATGTTTAGATCAATATGTTTTATACTATTTTTATCTTTTATTGCACGGTTTTACTTCAGCTTAACAAGATAATATTAATATGTATATATATATTAATTGTTAACAAATGTAGCTACTTTTGCCTTTTTGGCTCAGTTTTGTCGGGCTGTTTTGGACTCTGGCGTGGACCAAACAACTAGCTCAATTTCCAAATAAACTCCAACGTTGATTGTTTGTAGTCTGAAAGAAAGCGGAACAAACACAGGTTGTCATAATCCGTTATTCCTCTGCGAGCTCTTCGTGAGAACTCATCATCAGTGTCAGAATAATAACAAGCTGCCAACTGAACCAACCCTGAACCCCAGAGAGAGAAATTACAGGAACACAATCATCAAACTGGAGCAGTTATAAAAGCTTTATGAAGCTCACAATGTCTCATTTCTGTTGTTGGTTTACATCCAGGATATATAAAGGGACAGCTGGTTTAAATGATCAGTGAATATGGCACTTGTCAAAATATATAAATACATGTAAATAACGCTGTCATATGAATCCAACTAGGGCTGAACGATTAATCGATTTTAAATCGAAATCGCGATTTGAAATGATGCGATTATCAAATCGCAAAGCCTGCAAATTTTTTTTCAAACTTTTTTTTCTTGTGTGTCAGTCATCTACACCAATCAGAAGGGCTGTGCTCCACATGTACCAGCCATTGTTAACCAATCAGAAGTGGCCCATGATAGAAGGTGATTGATTGATCCAGTCACCTGCCAAGTATTTTTGAAAGTGCCTGCCCTTTTCCAAATGGCTTCCAATGGAGCTTTCCTATGGTTTGGTGAAACAAAGCATCTGAGTCAGGTTAGTAATGCTCCATCACATGTTCTACATCTATTACAGGGTGAATCTTAAACTGAAGCTTGACTTTAAAGCAACCCAACGGAAGTTTCATGTAAGTTTAGTTCTTTCACTCGTAGCTCTGGCTGCGGGGGTGCTAGAGGCGGGAGCATGTTGATGCGACCTTCCTAGCCGGAGATATGGCCGCATTTTACAATAAACTTCCGTTGGGTCGCTTAAAAACAAATATCACAAATCAAATCGCAATCGCAATATCTGTCAGAAAAATCGCAATTAGATTATTTCCCCAAATCGTGCAGCCCTAAATCCAACTACACTGTATTGTGATATATTCATAAAACAGTGTGCATTAAAAGTACTTCCCAACCTTGTCCAAAACCTCTGTGTGTGTTTGTGCAAGGGAAACTTTTATACATGCTTTTATTTTGTAAATGTTTTGTTAATCAAAAACCTGCAGTGAAACACACTGGACATATTCAGGTTGGATTACACACTCATGTGTTATTTCCTCTTTATGTTGCCCTTTGATAATGCCAAGTTACTCACTTATAACATATTTCATTAAGAAAAATATAACATTTCAAGTCAAAACGCTGTGATAATTACACTACGTTTCTGTATGTCCACCACAGACTCTTCCTGGTGGATTACCACACTGCTTAGGGATTAGTTTATTGATTTATTGACAGATTGACTGACTTGTTGGTCATGTGGTTGACTTATTGATTGAGGCAGTTCGGTTACAGGTCTTACATGGTTGTAGGCTTTCTAATTGGATAATCAGTCTAAGGATGTGTCATGTCCTTTCAGAGTTAATCTAGTCCCTGAGCACTGGGGAGGATTCTCTGGTGTTTTGTCCCCTATTAAACTGGTCAGTGTAATATTTCATTTTGTCCCCTTGTCAATAATACATGACGGCTGCTTTAACCTGACGCTTCTTGTTCTTGCATCACATAGAGGTTGCATTACATTTCATTACAAGGTCTTCAATCTTTTCCAGTGTCTACACCCAAGAATAATCAGGCAGTTATTCACAACCCTTTCCTTTATGACTGTAATTTCTATTTTAGTTTCGTTTCAATTAGTAGCTAGACGTTATGGAAAATGCTCAAATCATTGGTGATGGCCAGCAATCAAGAAGCCAATTTTATTCCACATTTAAACACAATTTTAACCTAATTTGACCGATTTACACCAAGTACACTAAACAGAGAAGAGAACACAAGACAGAAGACTATCCTGAGCAGTTCCTACACGAGTAAAAATTATCTTTTTATACATTTTCTTGAATTTGCTATTTCATTTTGTCCCCCTGACCCGAAGGAAATCCCCTGTTTGAAACTCACACACATGCAGACTTTTACTTTCAATAAAACACTCACTTTAATAAGTATTTAAGGCAACTAAGTTTAAAATCTGAGTACTTCTTCCACCATTGGATGATGTTTAACACCTTTCGTCCAGTAAAAAATGACCTAACCCCCTCTATCGTCTTACGCTTGTTGTTTTTAACGGGTGTTATACAAACATCTTCAGCTCTAAACTCTTATGCTGAGCCTCACTGCTGCCATCTTCACCTGCAGTGTAACTCTTGAGCAGTAATTCAGAAGATGGATCATAAAAAAACCATCAGAGTGCTTCCTCCTCTGCAGAGGTCACGGTATAAAGTCAAAATATATGTCCAAACTCACTGCTTCGTGACACTGGGTCAGCATCTCTTAAATCCTCCTGCTCTCCAGCAGAACTCTTACAGTCATGATGGATAAAGTCGGTATGAAAGATTTATTAAACACGTATGAAACATGTATGAAACAGGCAGCAGCCGTGCCACCTACAGAGACTCATCCTCTCCATTTTTGACTCGTCTGTCACCGCTGCCTCTCGTCAAAAACACTGCTTCCTCACTGGGGAAACACCCACAATGCACTGCTCCTCCATTAGCAGCCTTCAGCAGTGAGACTGAAGGCAGAATGAAAAGGTAGGTTTCTCTCTGATGGGTTGAAGCGAGGGGTTAAAGCCCCGACACTTCATCTCCTTTCACTCAACAACTTTCTCCTCCCTACGGAAGCCCGCACAGGACAGGATTCAATTATGTGCACTGTGTGCCTGAGGACTTAACACGCTTTGTTTTCACTTCATGACAAACATGATTATGCTGAGGTGATGGTTTGTGTATGTCTCAATACTATATGGGTGAATAAGTCTGTGTGTAAATGTGTAATCTACAAACTTAAAACATCCATACTGTAAATGCCCAAAAAATCTGAAATATATTTATACAAATATAAAACCAATCTGAAAACACAAACAAATCCTCACGCCAAAAGAAAATCTGTTAATAAATGTAATTGATTTGCAAGTAGTCTTTGAAAAGCATTTCTGAATCCAGTTTTTTTGTGGATTTCACATCAACGCTTTTGGATTGAGTTAACCTATTTACACACAGATTGTCAAACTGTTCGCACAAGTAATATTGAGACAAATCTGCCTCCATTTTGGTTGTGTCATTTTTTTATGTTAAATTACTTAGGTCTTTATTAGGAGATAGTAACTTAGGTTTTAGGATCTCAACTGAAACCATTTTTTCAGAGACTTATGTCAAATATATGATTGAATTAACTTTTGTTCTCAACGTGCATATGTCGTCCTCCTATATCGCACTCTCGGAGACGCACATAAGCACCATGTTTTGAATTCTGCAAATAGTTTTCTGATATCAAAGATGCATGTTGTTGTCAACAATCCAGGAAAGACAACAATCTACAAAGGCTTTCTGAATTCTTTTCTAAGATATAAATCTTTAGAAACACACATAGAAATGTTTGCATTTATAAATTGTTTTGATCAGGCTTACTGGATGAAAAATTGCATTTGCTGGGGACAATTATTTTCTTTAAAGGTGGGGTATGTAATTTATTTCAGAAACACTTGTTATATTCCATGGAATGCTCTTAACATCCCAATAGCAATAAATACATTAAATGCTTTGACAATAAATACATAAAAACATGTCATCTGTGGAAGCCGTAATACTGTAAAAAGCACGACCAATCATCTGAGCCGGCCCGGCTAAAATAACTGGATGGCCTACCTGCCTGTCAGCCTTCCATCTGTGCACACACTTATCTCGTGCCCTCATTGGTCATGTGCGCGTTCGTGTGTGTTGGAGGAGGGGGTCTGTAAGGAAGTGGCAGATTTTTTCCGGTTGTGTATTTTCAAATTCTAGCGATCTCGAGCTGGTTTCTCCAAAATGACCTACCCCACCTTTAAGGGGTGTTCCCTTTCCTGTACTTTATATAGGTTTTTGTGAAGGCAAATGTTCATCAAAGGCTTCAATCCCATAGTTCCCTCCAGAGGGAGATTTTCTCAATCTGTATTAGTTTAAACATCAACAAAAGGTCCACGTAATACTGAAATAGTCACGGTCATAACTCAACAGCCGGCCTGAAGGCAACATAGTGTGTGGACAAACTCCTACAAACTAAACTGACCTATTTCAGTCAATTTCATATATTTTACACATGGCTGTTTGGACTGTTTTAAAATAAATTCTTGGGGGTCACTGTACATTTTTCATTTTGACACGTCAGCAGTTCAGTCATGACCTTTTCTCTGTGCTGCCATTACTCGCCGTGAAGCCATTGGAGGAATGTAAAACAGTGCACTCCATCACGTTGATTACACTCCTGCAGTCACGCTGCGTCGTTTCCATTTCATGCCTCAGAGCTGGACGCACCAACACCGGACACACTTTCACATCTCTGCGTTTAATCATTTATATTACTGAGAGTTTATGAGCGCCAACATCACAGGATGCTGTGGGTTTCATTTCAGGATGAAAATCAAACTGCAGAGACTTGAAACCCACTCTCAGACACACACATGCACTGTGGTTGTTCTCAAATCTGCAAATAGTTTTCTGATATTAATGATGCATGTTGTTGTCAAGAAATATCATGGAGAGACCAAACGCTGCAAAAGGCTTTCTGACAGCTGAAGATGTTAATATTGGAAAACACAAATCTAGGATTTAATGTTTAAACAGTTCAGCTACTTTCTTTGAAAAGCTGTTCACTGTTACTTTAATCAATGAACGAGGAGAGATTATGCATTGGTTAGGGACTATTTTGACCGACAGATTTATCCACATTAGGTGCTCTAGTGTGGATTGAGTCAAAATAAACTATAGTGTGTGTTCATGGAAATAAAGGAAATTGTCTGTGTTATAATAAATAGATTATGAACAAAAGTAGAGCTTTATGGGACAGAGGAAAACGATGTATCAGGCTTTTATACAGACTACTACTAAGTATATATGCTGTTAATAGTTGGCACATTGCTAAAAAATTCTGTACAAACTGAATTTTTCTTTTAAGACATGTGCAGAAATGTTCTAGTCATCTTCTTTAGTTTTTTCTTACTACATGTATAATTATTAATATGCATCAAAACAGCGACGCAAATTCTTTGTGACTTGTTGATTTTAAAAGGGAATTGTCCTTGTGTTGCATGTATTTAAGTTCTGTTTTTCTGTAAGTAGTTGTCAGATCCTTGTTTCCTTGTGCATCGGAGAGTGTTGTTACTTTAGTTTTTCTGCCTGGCTTCCTGCAATTTAAGGTATTCGTCTGTTTAAAACTTGTAAGTCCTGCATTTGGGTCGACCCTGCTCTGCCTCCACACGACACGAACATCCTCGGTAAACTATATACAGGGAGGCGTGTGGTGCAGTCAGCATGTCGTTGTGTCCCTGAGACACTTCACCCCAAATTGCTCCTGTGGGGATTGCCCACAGTATTGAGTATGTAAGTCGCTTTGGATAAAAGCGTCTAACAAGTGACATGTAATGTAATGTAATGTAATGTAACTATTGACAAGAGCGATTACATTGCAGCCTGTTTAGTACCAATTCTCGCTAAACACTGGACCAATTTCAAAAATATGTTAAACATGTTTTGTGTCTTACATTGTTAAAAAACAAAGTTAACCTCTAAGAAAGCTGTTACTTTGTATATCTAACAGACAACTGAAGCTCAGCGCAAGTTCAACCAGGAAGACCGTCTTTACTCATTCATTCACATATTCCCAGCTTACTACTCTCTCTCCTCTCAATCAGTGATCGGGGGCGTCACTCCCTAGCTAAACCTATCACTTCGCCTCTATTCCCACAAACCTATCAAGGTTCAAGGTTCAAGGTTCAAGGTTCTTTATTGTCAATCTGACATAGCTACAGAGTAATTATGCAGTTGAAAATCTTATGTCACAGGCTTCTCCAACAATGCAACATAATAACATAACATAATAACAATAAGAGCAAGAGCAATACAAAAATAATAATAGTTATAAAAATGAAATAAAGTTATGATGTGGAATAGTGCAGTATGAGTCTATATACAAGTTATTGGAATGATATATATATATATTAGGTATTAGATACATACTACTGAGTAGCAGTTGAATGTTTGATGTTGTTTCAACAGTTCAATTGTTTAACAGTCTCACTGCCCGCGGGAAGAAACTGTCTCCGAATCTTCTTGTCCTTGCCCGGATGCTGCGGTAACGTCTGCCAGACGGCAACAGAAAGAACAGTTTGTGGCTGGGGTGATGGGGGTCTTTGATAATCCGTAGTGATTTCTTCCTGAGCCGCTGGGAGTAAAGGTCCTCCATGGATGGCAGCTCCGTCCTGGTGATGTGCTGTGCAGTTTTCACCACCCTCTGTAAAGCCTTACGATCGAGGTCGGTGCAGCTGCCGTACCAGGCCGTCATGCTGCCAGTGAGGATACTCTCTATCGTGCACCTGTAGAAGTTGCAGAGTATCCTGGAATCCATTTTGAACCTCCTCAGCCTGCGGAGGAAGAAGAGCCGCTGTCGAGCTTTCTTGGTGATGGTGGTGGTGTGAAGAGACCATGTCAGGTCCTCAGTGATGTGGACCCCAAGGAACCTGAAGCTTTTGACTCTCTCCACCGTAGTCCCATTGATGGCGATGGGGGCGTGTCCCTCTCCCTGCTGCTTCCTGTAATCCACAATCAGCTCCTTTGTTTTGCTGATGTTGAGATGGAGGTTGTTCTCCTGGCACCAAGATGTCAGGTTTTCGACCTCCTCTCTGTATGCCGTCTCGTCATCGTCTATGATCTGGCCGATGACGGTCGTGTCATCAGCAAACTTCACGATGGTGTTGGAGCTGTGTGTGGCCACGCAGTCGTGGGTGAACAGGGAGTAGAGGAGAGGGCTGAGCACGCAGCCTTGAGGGGCACCGGTGTTAAGAATCAGGGTGGAGGATGTGATGTTTCCCACCCGCACTGCCTGGGGTCTGCCCGTCAGGAAGTTCAGGATCCAGTCGCAGAGGGCGCTGTTGAGCCCGAGGTCTCTGAGCTTGATGGCCAGCTTGGAGGGCACAATGGTGTTGAATGCTGAACTGTAGTCAATGAACAGCATTCTCACATATGTGTTCCTGTTCTTCGGGTCCAGGTGTGAGAGGGCAGTGTGGAGGGTGAGGGCTATGGCGTCGTCTGTGGACCTGTTTGCTCTGTAGGCAAACTGCAGGGGGTCCAGAGATTCAGGGAGGGAGGAGGTGATGAATAATTTGACTAACCGCTCAAAGCACTTCATTATGATGGAGGTGAGTGCTACTGGGCGGTAGTCGTTGGGGCAGGTGATGATTGTCTTTTTGGGGACAGGAATGATGGTGGAGTGTTTAAGACATGTGGGGACTACAGACTGCAGCAGGGACCTGTTGAAGATGTCTGTGAACACCTCTGCCAGCTGAACTGCACACACCCTGAGAACACGGCCAGGGATGCCATCAGGTCCAGGAGCCTTGTGTGGGTTAACCCTTTTAAAGGATTTACACACATCTGCCCTATTTAAAACAAAAGGGCAGTGTAGCTCCTGGTCCCTCTGTACCTCCACAGCCTGGCTGCTCTCAAAGCGTGCAAAAAAACTATTTAGCTCATCTGGGAGAGATGCGCACGCAGACACTCCCGCAGCACCCCCCGCTGCTCCTTTGTAGTCAGTCATTGTCCTTAGTCCCGCCCACATATTCCTAGTGTTACAGCCTTTGAAGTCAGATTCCACCTTCTCTTTGTACTGTCTCTTTGCATTTTTTATTGCTCTCCGGAGATCATACCTAGACTTCCTGTACTCCTCCAAATCTCCCGCTGTGTGCGCGAGAGTGCGCGCTTTCAGTTTGCCGCGCACCTCACCGTTTACCCAGGGCTTTTGATTTGGGAATGTCCGTACAGAAACCTTCGGTACCACGTCATCGATGCATTTCCCAATGTAGCAGATGACAGTGTCCGTGTGTGTGTTGATGTTATTGTCCTCAAACACACTCCAATCCGTAGATGCAAAGCAATCCTGCAGTGCTGAATCTGACTCCTCGCTCCATCGTTGTACTGTCCTTGTTATCGGTCTGTCCCTTTTAAGTTTCTGCTTGTAAGCAGGCAACAACAGTAGTGAGATATGGTCTGATTTGCCGAAGGGAGGGCGAGGGAGAGCCTTATATCCATTCCGGAAAGGGGAATAAACATGGTCCAGTATGTTTCCCCCGCGCGTCGGGAAGTTGATGTGTTGGAAATATTTTGGCAAAACCTTCTTCATGTTGGCGGTGTTGAAATCTCCGGCCACAACGAACGCCGCATCTGGCCGTGAAGTCTCGGTTTTATCAATAAACCCAAACAGCTGATCGAGTGCCGTGTTGTTGTCGGCGAGTGGCTGCGGCGGGATATACACTGCTGTTATCACAACAGATGTGAATTCCCTCGGCAGATGGAAGGCCCGACATGAGATCATGAGGTGCTCTAGCTGTGCGGAACAGTCCGATGAAATAATCTTCACATCTGAGCACCAGTTGTTGTTAGTCATTACACACACACCGCCTCCCTTACTTTTCCCCGAGTTTGCAGTCCGGTCCTGACGAAAAATAGAGAATCCGTCAGGGACAATAGCGGAGTCCGGGATAGCGGGGTTGAGCCAAGTCTCAGTGAGAATTAACACGTTACAGTTCTTAATGTCCCGTTGAAAAGCAATCCGGCTTCTGAGTTCATCTAGCTTATTTTCAATGGATTGAACATTAGCCAGAAGAATACTCGGAAGAGGGGGCCGATTCTCACGTTTTCTTAGTCTGACCAGCAACCCGGCCCGGCATCCTCGCTTTGTCTTCTTCTTGCGTCTCTCAGGTAGAACAGCAACAGGTAGCCATGGTGAATCTCCATTGTCTGTCGGAGGGTTAATATTGTCCACGAAGTTTCGCAATTGGAGAAGTTCCTCTCTGCTATATTGTATGGCAGAGTAGGTGCGGTCGGCTAGCATGTTGCGAACCATGTTAAAAGTAAAACGGCAAAAGTAAAAGAAATATGTACAAAATACGAAAATGGGCAAAGTTGGAGAGGAGCACGAAGACGATGCGGCCATCTTCACCGGCGCATCACTGTACATCATAGTGCAACCCTAACCCTAAACCTTTAAATCTGCTCTCTCCCCTTCCTCACAGTTGTCATTTCAGGTGACTCAACGCAGCCCTCCTCCAGTCCTTCCACCTTCCTTTCTTCCAAATCCAGGGTCAAGCTTAAACCGCTCCTCTTCAGACCTCCATCAATCCCTTAATTGCCTCCACCACCACCAGTGTCTAGATCCCAGGGGGGGTTTATTGGCTCAGTATTCCCCTCCCGGATGATACTCCAGCACAACGGGGTCTAATCGCCAAACACCACTACATGTATCTGTGTATTCCCGGCAATAAATATATATCGTTAAAACATCAAAAAACTGTCTCTCCTGATTGAAATGAAAGTCCACTCACCTCGTCCACGTTCTCGAAGGCGTTGATGACATCGTACGGCAGGCAGGACAGCAGGTCGATGACGAACCAAGTCTTCACGTAGTTCATGCGGATGAGCTTCGGGTCGGAGATCACCTCCCCGGCCGGGCCGACGAAGGTGGTGTGGAAGTTGAGGACGATGTCCACGAGGAAGATGACGTCCACGATGCTGTCCACCACCAGCCAGGTGACGTTGTTCTGCTTGGTCTTGAAGGACACGTTGTAGGGCACCATGATGGCGGTGTAGAAGGTGAGGATGAGGATGACCCAGTCCCACGTGGTCTTGAAGAGGCAGTAGTGCAGGATGATGTGGGGAGGGGTCTTCGGGGTTTCCTGTTTGTACTGAGGCAAAATGTCTGAGCCCAGCTGGAGAACCTGAGACAAAATAGAATAAACAGAGCGTTAGCTATGGGTTTGAGACAAAGATATCAGAAGAATCAGAAACGGGTTCATTACCAGGTAGGTTGACACGTACGAGGAATTTGACTTTGTGTCGTGGTAAATACATAAAAGTTAAAAACACAGATCATATCTGTTGGGAAAATACTGAATGTACTCTTCCAATATCAGAGTAGCACATGATAACAAAGGCCCTACGTTGCTGTGTACGTAACAGGATGTATGATTACCTAGAAGAGCATCAGGACAGTTTTAGGCATATGATAGCTATGTGATTAACATGATGATGTAGCCTCTATGGAGATAGACATATGACTGTCATGTTTATTGCTTACGCAGGCCTTAGCTAATCTGAACTAAACATTGAATACTGCTTTGAACCGGTATTCCTCCATCTCTCTCTCTTGTATATGAGCATGTGAAGGACACTGTTCAGGAGCTAGTTGTACCAAATGCTCTGTATGTGATGACTACTTCCATTCTTGCAAGGATAATAAATACATGTATCCTGATATTGAAGACCAAGCCGGTGACGAGCGATATTTTTCTAACAGTATCATATCACCATGATTTGACCAAACCCTCATGAGGATACAGTTGTTTTTTAATCGAAATCTACGGTGGCCGACAGGTGCAAACGTGATACAACGGCACAAAACATTTCCATTACGAGAAACGCGCTGAAGTTTCAAAAACATTGCAAATATAAAAACACAAATGTGCTAAAACACATACAAATGAAAAAACATCTTCACCAACTTGACAAAACATGTGCAGCGTTTACTAAAAGGAGCTGCAAAAGATCAAAACACAGCAGAAACCCGGGGACACTAAACAGTGACGCACACGGCTGGGAGCGGAGCGCTTGTTGACGATCGTTGATTATAAAGTTGGCTCACTGTCACTGTTGGGAGAAATCTGTGTCAGTGTGAATCTGGATGAGTTTTAAGTGGTTAGGTTTAAGGGGAAATTCAAGTATTTGGGAAGAAGTGAGGACAGGACAGGATACATAAGATATGGATTATACTGCATGAGTTGTGTGATATTTGTAAATAGATGTTTTGAAAAACAACAAAAGAAAGATTTGGACCAAATAGGAGAACAGGAATATTGTTTACAAGAAAAAAAAACTTTTCTTGTTAAATCTATTCATACCAGTTATTTGTTTCAGTGACAAAAATAAAAATAATTTGAATCAAATTAAACAAGGGGGATAAGCAAAAGTTATACACTAAATGATAACAGCAATTTAAATAAAAGAGAGTTTTAACTGTGCTATTGCCTGAAAATCAGCTGTTGATTTAATAAAGAACTTATCTAATTTCACTGATTGAAATGGAAATGTTCTTTTTAGTTTTCTCTCATTTTAATCCTCTGAGCTTCTGTTAAGAACTTGTCGTCTGTATGAAATATGTAAATACATTTTCCCCTCATAAAGCACTGTATAAAAGAATAAATGATCCTAATGTGATAATGGTGTTAATGTGGAGGACAAAGGGCATTGTCCCGGTGAAACGGACCGATAACGGATTAGTTCTTTAGAGCCGACAGTAATTACCATCATGCAATAAAGGGAAGATTAGTCACAGTTAATTACAGCTGATGAACTTATCGGCAACACGACGCCTGTGAGGAGAGCTAATGTTTATAAAGTGCATTTAACACGTTTTGATTCTTATTATCTTAGAATAAGAATATTCATTTTTCCACAGCTTGTTGGCCAAAATGGCAGCAGATGGTTGTATAATAGAAAGCAACACAGGACCAACACACGCCTACGGAGGTCAATTAAAAGAATACAAAAGCACAACAAAACTGTTAACACTAAGTTTAAAAATAAATTGAGAAAATCTGTCCTTTCTTACCAAATAAAACAAAAAATTGCAATTTTACAACTTCTACACCCTACACATGTACACTAGTGAGATAGGAAATTATTCATAAATTAATTAAGTAGTTATGCATGAACTCACTTCTCAAATATAATTTCCTTGGTGCTGTGATGTGCTCGACAAAATGTCACCATCATTTGCTAACATGTCATACTGTCCAGTGTGCAAAATGTGCAAAATGTCATTGAATTACAGACTCTTTTGGCTTTGAGAAAACAAGAGTATTACTAGAAAATAAACAAAAAAAGTTCACATTAAATTCGGAGGACAGGATAATGAAAGGAAATGTAACTTTAGGAATCAGTTTGCATGAACTATATTTAAAACAGATGTGTGTCTCTGTAGTTTGGGTTAAAATGTGGAATTCATTACCAAATGATTAAAAGAGCTGTATGAATATCTTTAGTTTGAAAAAACTGCTTCACCTGCGACCCGATAAGCGGTCGACGGTAGAGGATGTTTTTATGTTACTGTAAACGTTTCTGGCAGCTGTGAGGACAGGCATAATGGTGAGTAAGAGTTAAAGGTCCCCTATTATACTGTTTTTCATCAGTATATTATAGTTCTCAGATATATACAGAACATGTCTCTGAAGTGTTTGGCTCCAAACACCAAACAGATCATTGCAGCATCCCATAATCCCCTCTGTTTCAGCCCTGTTTCAAAAGTGCTGATTCTCTGTCTGTTACTTTAGATGAAAATAAGGAGCCCCTCCCCACGCCCCTCTGAGAGATATTTGGTTAAAAAGAACTCAATGGTGCTCTAGGAGGAGATTCAGGTGATAAGGTGGGGGGGGGTTACCTTGGTTGGTGATTGGCTAATGGTTACACAAGCCAACACATCGTTATGACATCATAAAGTGACCAAAATCTGATCAGCTCATTTTCAGACAGGTTTTTATATAAATGGATCAGGACAAAAAGAGAGAGAATCTTTTTTCCTGAAACTTTCAGAGTCTCTTTACACAGAGGGGACACATGTTGCGGTATAAAAGACATGAACAAGTGGATTTTGCATAATAGGTGACCTTTAAGTAAAGTAAGAATGTATTCTCCCAGCTCCACAAATGAATGAATGACCTGCTCCTGCCAACAAAAACAGAATCGATGGAGGTAAACAATACTTTAAATCTTTAAACTGCAGTTTCTCTCCAGAGACTCCTTACTGGGAAGTCACATTCACTATTGATTGATCTGAACAATTTCATTCAGTATCTCTAGAAATAAGAAACCGCTATATATTCTGTTGTATTCGTCACATTACATTAAAAACCTGATATGTGTTTGAGGGTCCGCAGGCGTTCTGGTGACAGAGGAGTCCACTCGGCAGACTTTAATAACAGTGTGTTTGTCTCGCTCTGAAAGCAGGCTGTCAATAAACAACAGGAACTGCCTCCATCTCTCAGCCCGTCTGCACACTAATGACAGATAGATCCAGGATGTCAGAGGTACTTTGTTCCAGATCAATGTAAAGTACTTTTCTCATAACTGAAAGAAAACACTATTATTTTAGTGCTCACAATGTTTGGTACGCTTATATCAATTCTGTCTTGTGTCCTGCTGTGTGGGCTGTACCAAATATAAAACGATCGGAGCGTGTATTGAAGTTTTATTCATCGTGTTGAATGAAAGCAAAGAAGAAAATAAGACTTTTTGTTATTATTTCAAGTGTTGCTTTTTATATTGTCTTTTACGGTGAACATTTGTTTTCCTAGTTTCGAATAAACAATGTTTTTTTTGTTGATGGTTCAGTTGCCTTATAAAACAGGCTTACATTTGTGTTTGTATTTTTATTTAACACACTCAAAATTGTGTTTCTTTAAAGGCTTAACACCGAAAAGAGAATATTTAGTTACTTAAAACATGTTGGGATTTTTGGAACTTATAAAAATATATATTTTTACAATAAATAATGACTTAAAACACCCGGTTAGTCTTGTGAAAAAGTTCTCCCGAGTTCTCCTTTTTCCTGATGTGTGCTTCTGAAAAATATAATTTTAGTGTCAGATTGTTCTGAAGACATGTGGCTTGTGAAAAATGCGTCCAATATTTACTTGGGTGACTGAGTCTTTTAAACACATTGGGCGAAGTGATTCTGAACTCAGAGTCCTAGAGAGGTGGCGCAGCTGGAGACACAGATACAGGAAATTGACATTCAGTGCAGCGTCTCCTTTCTAAACCATGTCTGGTTCAGTGAGGAGAGCTGAGTGAGAGCTGATCTCACCTCTGCCAGCCGTGAGTGTTTGTGGACGTTCTCTCCTTTCTGCACAGCTGGAGCGAGCTGCTGCAGAACGCCTCGACTGCTGGTCAGCGCACGAGTCAGACGGGCAAATTTACCCCAACCTGCAAACAACACAGAATAAAAAAAACATGAAACATCAGAAAATAACTGAACAAGTGCAAGATTTAAAACCTGACAGGCTGTTTCTACCTCGAGACAAAATGGTCTTCATGATCTGAAACCTTTAACATTTAATCACACTTTAAAAATGTTGACAACATTTTTAGGAATAATCAGGTTAAAGCCTTTATGAATCATCAGATATAAACAACTTATGTGTCATTTTCTTTTGTCTATTTTTCTATTTTTTGTCAAGGTTCATTGTCTTATATTGTCATTATTAATCTCAGGGTTTCACACCCAAATGCTTTTATAGTCACTTAAAGGTGGGGTAGGTAATTTTGGAGAAACCAGCTCGAGTGCGCGAGAATTTGAAAATACACAGCCGGAACAAATCTGCCACTTCCTTACAGAGCCCCTCCTCCAACACACACGAACGCGCACATGACCAATGAGGGCACGAGATAAGTTTGTGCACAGATGGAAGGCTGACAGGCAGGTAGGCCATCCAGTTATTTTAGCCGGGCCGGCTAAAATGATTGGTCGTGCTTTTTACAGCACCACGGCTTCCACAGATGACATATTTTTATGGATTTTTTGTTAAAGCACTTAAGATATTCATTGCTATCGGGATGTTAAGAGCATTCCATGGAATATAACAAAAAGTGTATCTCGAGCCGGTTTCTCAAACTTACCTACCCCAACTTTAATGCATAAGAAAAGACGTTGGGTTACTTAACGTAACCTTGGTTCTTTGACAACAGAGTGAGCTGTTAAACTATGACCGAGAAAATTCCCATAGTAAAACACCGGACAAAGTTATAACGGGCCAACGGCGTTCTGTATCAAGGCAAGAAAATGTATTTGTATTGACATTCAAAGCACTTATAAACCAGCCTTATTGTGTTTTCTGAAGCGACAAAACCAAAACATAAAGCTTGCCCACAGGGATCAACAAGCACCAATGATTCTCCCTAAAACAACACTCTCTTAGGTTTCTTGTAAAAATCGATTGATGGGTCATGACTGCTTCAGAATATTGATCAAACCCAGTGAAAACCGACTGGTCCTATTACCTTGTTCTCACAATTTTAAGAGGAGGTTTAGTTATGACCAATGTTTTGTTTTTCAGACGTTTGTACTGACAGTTTTGCAGCTAAATATGTGTAAAATTATTCTTCTCTAATATGTCTAACACAGTAAATCAGTGTGTGAACAAAGACACTAACAGTGTGTAAGAATTAGTTGATTTTTGTCATATTGTCCATTGTTTTTAGCCCCACCCACCTTTTGAAGAGTCGTCCTCGATTGGCTGCTTGAAGGCGGTGATGTCACTGAAGGTGCAGAGAAACAGGACCACTTTATCCTGCTCGTTCCTGATTGGCGCAATCTTCATGAAAAACCAGACTGGCATCCCTGGAACACACACACACACACACACACACACACACACACACACACACACACACACACACACACACACACACACACACACACCACACATCACACACACACACACACACACACACACATCACACACACACACACACACACACACACACACACACACACCATCACACACACACTACACACACACACACACACACACACACACACACACACACACACACCACACACACTACACACCACACACACACACACACACACACACACACACACACACACCACACACACACACACACACACACACACACACACACACACACACACACACACACACACACACACACACACACACACACACACACACACACACACACACACACACACACACACACATAGACTAAATGTTTCCGTCAAAACTCAACACACTCACCTGAAAGTGAGAATGAACCGTTTCACCTTGAGCTGCTGAATCTATTTTGTGTATTGAGAAGGTGTTTAAAGTGTCAAAAATCCAATTTACACCATTGACAGGGCAGCTCCAAAATGAGTCAAAACCCCATTCAGACTTCATACATTTGTCTCACTTCCAATCAAAACATCCATGATAGGACAGGGGGAGACTGAAAGAGAAAACCCAAAATGGAAAATACATAGTTTTCCTATTTCCTGTAGTGCTATATCGTTTGAGTTGCAGAGTGTTTGAGATATTGGCCATACAGATGTCTGCCTTCTCTCCAGTATAATGGAAGTAGATGGCACTCAACCAAGAAATACATAAAAAAAGAACTCACCAGGATTTCTTTTCATAAATCATGACCCGGCTACCCAAGATAATCCACTGAGTTTCTGAGAGGGGTTTCATGTAGGAACTATTTTCTTCAAACTACACTCAATAACAGGGGCTCTTGGTTTTCTCAGTCTCTGAATTAAATGGCAGAACGGATTCCCTCTGTCTCTTAACTGGTCCAATCCAATCTCCAATTGGTACATTAAGTGTTAACAGTCATTTTGAAGCAGTTTTGTTTCTCCTTTGCCGTGTTTTAATTGGCTGTGAGTGTGTAAGGACGAGGAAAACTCTGTTAAGTGGAGTGAAGACTGCAGTTTGACATAGAAAAGCTGATAATCAAACATCAGCAACTGGTGGAGATGCTGCACTAAATGTTCAATCATTAATAGTTTTTCAGTGTTGTATAAGCCATTTGAAAGTGTGACTGTTTTGTTTACAGCGCTGTTGGTACACACAGCATCTTGTTTTGTATCTGCACAGCATGTGTAATATTGTGTGCCAGTGTGAACTGAAGCGAAAACCACACACACACATTTGTCACTGTGCCAGTCGGGTGTAGCACCACCTGTGAACACTGATGTAGAACTCAGTAAAACACCTTCTTTTGGTTCTGACTCAAAAACAACCTCATACTGCTCTGAAAAAAACACTGAACTCTCAGAGTTTGGGTTTCAGTGGAAGCTTTTTAACAATAACGTGAAAGGTATGAATATAAATATAATATATATGTACATAAATGATTGTACTCATGTGGCCAAAATGTTGAGGGAGTCAAGCATTAAATATTAACCAGGGTCTTTGTTTTTCCTCCCCATCACTCTCCTGTGTCGCTTGCTCTCTAGGGAATAAAATGCCCGGGAAATAAGTACACCTTTCCACATGTCAAAGTGTCCTCTCCCAGGACATTGACACTCAAATAACAGGGCAAAAAAGCACTTTGGATAAAAGGGGGCTTTGTTAAAAGGCAGCCATTTGCCAGTTTTGGAACTAGCTATTTTCATGTCACTGTGAAACTGAACAGTCTTGTTAAGTCTGATAAAAGTAGCAGCTTGTTCTTTGCGTGGTATTGTTCTCCTTTAACAAAGAAATCTGCACTAAATGAGTGAAACTGAGAGGCTTATTATATTCAACAGACATCTTTCTCTGTCTCTGTCGTTGAGAGGCTGCCAACTGAGCGTAAAGCTCTTGAGATTAAGACAAAGAAAACCGAGGAAATTGTATTTGTTTCACCACCTGACGCTCCTTTTGTTATCCGTAATGACAATATCAAGTAGGTATTTTCATACAAATACGTGGGTGTTATGATAGACCATCTGCTACCCGGAGATCACTTTGAATCTGTCTGCAAAAGAACAAACAGAATAATTTTCCTGCTGGCTTTAGTCCTTTGGGGCGAGTCCAGGGTTCAAGGTTTTAAAGGCAATAAGGAATCCACTTGCCCAAAGGGAAATGTTATGATATTATAACAAAAACTTAAGTTATTTGTCGTGTTGAATTAGTCTAGCTCCTTGTCTGTGCAGCTAGGACGTGAGATGGCTCACTCATTACGCTACATCCATTATCAGGACTGGAAAACATAGTGTCTTTGAATTGTTTCTACCACATGCCAATTTCATTTTCAAGATAGTTGCTAGATATACAAGCACAATGTTGGATTTCACTCGCTCTACGTTCTCTCACCACAAATCAAAACCACCATATAAAGATCTGCTTAAAAGTTATAGGTCAACTGCTTGAGAAACTTTGAATCAACCTACCCGAGAAAGTACTAAAACTGGATAATAACACTGTCTTTGACCCCAAATATGTCCTTAAAGAAGACATAGAGGTTCAAGGTTCAAGGTTCAAGGTTCTTTATTGTCAATCTGACATAGCTACAGAGTAATTATGTAGTTGAAAATCTTATGTCACAGGCTTCTCCAACAATGCAACATAATAACATAATAACAATAAGAGCAAGAGCAATACAAAAAGAATAATAGTTATAAAATAAAGTGATGATGTGGACATAATAGTATGCTCATTAACAGGTGTCATACTATGTATCAGGGAAAACTTTGAGGTAAAAGGAAAAACTCTGAAAACCATAATAGGACTCCTCAAAGAATAAATACAAATTGTTACCATGAAATAGGAGAAACAGGGTTTGGCCATATTTTTAAGGTCAGACTCTTTGTGCACCGGTCAATAGGAAAATTAAATATGGAACTTAATCCCATCTCTAAAGTAGGTTGAAGGGACTAGAACATATTTTCCTCAATGATTGTATTGTAATAGTTCAATGTTGTATGTATTCTTGTTTCATTCTTGTCTTTAAATGGAGCTGCTGTGACGCAAGAAACATTTTAATTCTGGTTCTTTGAGGGTTCAGGGTTACATTTGCATTGTAATTTGTTAAAAAAACATGAAGTACTCACGGTTTTTCTTGTACATCAGAATCTCAAAAGAGTTCATCTCGTAGCTCTCGAAGGTCTGCCGCACTTTGTCCGTCATGTCCTTGTCCGTCAGCTCTCCGTACATGAAGCTGCGGGAGGAGAAGTAAAAACCCACAGTGCTGATAAACTCTCCATTACATCAGTGTGTGCAAGGCAAGTTTATTTATATAGCACCTTTCAACACAAGGCAATTCAAAGTGCTTTACAAAAATGAAAGACATTCAGAAACATATTATAAAATGGCAGGAGTATTTTGTATGTTCTTTCCCACTTTGACTATGTATGTCATTAAGTATGGTATTCCTGTCATGCTATGTTTTTTCCCTATTATTTCGTGTTGGCTGTTCTGTTTGTCTTCTATGTTGAAAAAGGGAAGCATGATTTCCACCCCAAAGAAGTCTGTACTATTGCTTAAACTTGTATGCTTCTTCTCAATACAAATATTTGAAACATAAAATGGCTGTACCTGCAGGTGCTGCTCTTCTGCATCACCTCGGCCCGATGGTACCCGGACAGTTTGCAGAAGCCGTCGTTGCTGTAGACGATCGGCCAGTCCACGATCTGAGCGTTCCCCAGCACGAAGTTTGTATCTGACCACAGAAACAGCAGATTTAACGTGTCCCCATTAAGTGCATGGGCTCACAACTTTATAACCATGGTGGGGCTGCACTGTTGATTAAGGCTGCAACTAACAATTATTTTTACAATAGATAAGTCTACCGATTATCTACTCAATTAATCCTTTGGGCAGTAATATAAAAAGCTTCCTTGCAGTCTATTGGGACCTTTTCTTATTATTTTGTCCTTGTTTTGTCCAACAAAAAGTTATCGAACAGTAAGAAAACAAGAACAGATTAACTTTCAGAAGCTGAAACCTGTTACTTTTTGCTTTAGATTAAATGTAACAGTTGATTGATTCTTGTAAAATGATTGCCAATTAATGTTCTGGTGATAGACAATTTAATGTATCACCCAACTGTTGCAACCTTACAGTTAATGGTATATTAATCATGATTTAGACATTTATTAATTACCCCTTTTTCCACAATCATAATTGTTATTTGAGCCATAATCATACATCCCTTACACAGATAAATATTGCGTATTTATCTTTCTTTCTTTCTACAGACCTATCCATCCACGTAGCTGATCATGTGTGAAGTAGAAGGTATGTTTACACCATGGCAAAAAGAAAAAAGAATTCTCTCAGTGTTTGTGATTTATTGTAGGTATATAGACACACGAACAGACAATCACAATCCACCAGCAGCAACTCACACAAACACGCACATTTACAGCAGGTGTGTGTGTGTGTGTGTGTGTGTGTGTGTGTGTGTGTGTGTGTGTGTGTGTGTGTTATTCCCATCAGGAGCACGCATAAGGAGAGCTTTTATTATAAATAATTGCCGTGTGATGGATCTAACTTATGCCGATGGGACAAGTGGATTTCGGAAAAAGTGACTCTTAGGTTATTAGCAAAAGTACGTGATCAATGTTTTTTTTCCAATGCTGTGGTAATTTAAGAATCAATTTTGGTTTGGTGCAATTGTGTTGTCTCTTTCTACCATTGCTGTCTTTTGAATGCATTTAACTAAATGTCTGATATTTTGCCTTTGACCACTTGTTACTTGTTAATGTAAAGCAGCTTATAATAGACATCATTAATGTACCCAGATCTATTTAAGACACTTTTTTTTAACTTACTATATTAGTGCGATTTGGGATTTTGATTGCATAGATTTTGAAGTACGAACATAAATACAGGTATTTCGTGAAAACAGAATGAGGTGGGATGTCATATGTTGTATTTACTTAGAAGGAAAAGAACATATGTTTTACAAATGTACACATAAGGCTATTTATTTCTTAATGCTGTCTTTTACCCTACAGAAATTATGCTTGTTTTTCTCCCATTTTTCAAGTGCAACCCAACACGTTTATGAAGGTTTGAGATACAGTTGTAGCCACTTAGAATGAGATATAATGGACCTTTACTATCAGATTAAACCTTTAAAGATTAATATCAATGTGTTGTTTTATTATGGAGCAAGATTGTATCGCAAGACATTGGCTTTTTGAGTATTTCACCTACTTTTCCTTCAACATGATGATACTTTTGTCCAAAGCTACGTACAATGAGACCGTAACTGACAAATAAAGGTAATATATTTTGATAATTTAGCTGAACCTGATCGTAGGTAGCAGATGTTCTTAGTAGTCATTCAGCTGTTATGAATGTTATGAACCTAAACCTGACTTTTTCCTGTGTACCACTTGTGTTGTGTTTTCCTATGTTTGCACTATAATACCCCAAAGACCATCACTTCCACATTCAGGTAAGACTTCATGAATACTTTACGCTTAAACTTAAATGTTTCAAACAAATGCCTGAGTTGAATCCCAGCGGAGCAGGATATGGTGAGAGCTGGAGTGCAGCCTGCAGGCTTTAACGTTCTCCTGGAGAACCTCCAAGGACTTTAACTACCCCACTTCCCCCAATGCAAAATACAAGTTCATGTCACCTACTTCAGGATGGAGATTTATTTTTACCGTATGAAACACACACAACACAGTCACGACAAATACGCCTAAATTATATTGATTTTGTGGAAAATAAATGAATTAAAAAAAAGGGTGAAATGTGTCATTTTTGGCCAAATTGTGAGTTTAAACAAATCAGGACGAATGTTTCTAACTGTGTGGTTTAATGGACACTGCAGCTTATCAGTGCTAGCAGCTCTTCTGAGTTTAAGGCTTGAATTCCTCCTTTGTTACTTCATTCATTGGGGGTGAATTGGGGTGAGCAGCGTAATGTGAAATGAATCCATTGTTCAGCCATAGGTTATCGTTACGCTGAATTAAACAGCAGCGTAATTGAGGCTAATCCAACATCCATGGACTGCTCCTCATTTAACGGCAAGAGTTTAACAGGAGGAAGATGTCTGATGGACAGAGATACAGTTGTTGTTTTTCTATTACCAGAGGGGTGTCTGTGTGTGTGTGTGTCTTTAGGATATAAACCGATTAAAAGTCTGTTTTGAGCTGAAAGCAACATCAGCTTGCCAACATCCTCACAGTTACAATGCTAACACGCTGATGTTTACTCTGTTACGTTTCACAGCTAAGGTTGATGTCATTAATGTTAAGGATATTTGTTCATTAACTAAAGTATTGGACACGTTAAAGGTGGGGTTGGTAATTTTGGAGAAACCAGCTCGAGATCGCTAGAATTTGAAAATACACAGAGAAAAGATCTGCCACTTCCTTACGGACCGTCCACACAGCAGCGTTAAAAAATCTTGAAACGCTTCTGCCCATTCACTTTGAATGGGGTGACGTCACTTTCCCTCACTTTTCGCCGAACTGCATTGTGGGCAGGCGAGCGGAGATTTTCAGGATTTTCAGGATTCAAAGTTGAACAATGTTCAACTTTTGAGGCTGAGGTGGAAGCGTCAGCCAATCAAATCCCGTGTACGCAAATCTGACAGTTCAAGCTCTAGCCAATCAAACCGCGTGTATGCTGGGAGAGACATACATTTCCTCATATTCCAAAAAATGGAGGAGAAATCAGCGGTAGGGAATCACCCGGTGCTTTATGACCAGTCCCTATTTACCTACCGGGATATAAACCGGAGGAGCCAGGCATGGAGGGAGGTGGCAGAGACAGTGGTAGGTTTTCGCCTGTTTTGGGGAGTTTATATCCAGTTTACTTCGGGCTTTTTTGCTTTGTATGTCGGGGGCGGGAGATTCATGTGATTGGTTGTTGGTGCCTTGCTCGCAAAAAATCCCCAAGCTTCAGATACGTCCACCTCCAAGATTTTTTTAACGCTGCTGTGTGGACGGTCCGTTACAGAGCCCCTCCTCCAACACACACAAACACGCACATGACCAATGAGGGCACGAGATAAGTTTGTGCACAGATGGAAGGCTGACAGGCAGGTAGGCCATCCAGTTATTTTAGCCGGGCCGGCTAAAATGATTGGTCGTGCTTTTTACAGTACTACGGCTTCCACAGATGACATTTTTTAATGGATTTTTTGTCAAAGCACTTCATATTCAAAAAAATATGCTGTGGCCAACAAACAGGTAATATAAATCCTTACACAGATATATAAATCTTTCGCCATCAATATGTATTTTACTTGTAGCTAGATCTTTTACTTTTTTTTCTACTGTTTTTTCAATATTAAATCTTATCTCATGTATCTTAACAAGTGAACAATACTTGTGATTTTTTAAGCTTAAATGCTATGTATTTAAAAATTCCGAAGAACATCTGCAGTATCTTTTAGCAACCGCATGTTTGACTCATAATGTTAAATATTCACGTTTAGAGCATTTAGGACCAACCGCCAACCCTATTTTTAGGATCTGACAAAGATCCTATTGAAAAGAATCAACTGACATTGAGACGAGGGAACAGGAAGTGAAGAAATGCTCCATCATGTCCGGGTTTTAGGACTCGTTCCTGCAGCACTCTATACACCATGCATTTTAAACATCATCTAATGTGCCCTTGCCCTTTTTTAATTGGCTGAGGTCTGCTTCTCTGCTGACCGTGTCATCGAAGCCACTGATGAGGCTGCGATTTATTGTGCTGATGTCACATTTAAACACAGCCTTAGAGCAGAGTCGCTTAACTTCAATTCTGTGGCCTAATGTGGAGTCAATGGGGTTTCACGGTCAATTACTAAGATGAGAAACAATCTCATACGTTGGATATTTGTAATTCAAACAATCAGTGAAATAGATTCTAGTGAGATAGGGTTGGGTTCACCTCTAGTATCTATTACAATCCCCTCTGCATATTTAAGAATGTTATACTGTGTATTAACACTGTCTAATAGAGGAGTTGATTCAAACATATGGTTATCTGAAGGCTGTAGTTTGAGCTTCGGGATGTTCATTATTTTCACATTAGCCAGGTACCTCCAGAAAAATAAGAAATGCTGGTTTGCTGCTTGGATAGTGGCGTGCTGGGCTGCACGATAGATTATTTTGTTAATTGTTAACTTTAGATGTCAACTTGTTCGATAAACACATCGCATAATACACTTTTTTTAGTTAGTTGAAAGAAGGGCTTTAGAAACCGGCACTGTTATATTTTAATTGGGGCCTTTTGTGTTGAATTCAATGTTCAATAACAGAATGTTGAAAAAAGTTCATTTTTTAATTTAACACGCAATTTAGGATTACGGAAATCAGCAAAAAGGCAGATCTGAGTACACTTTAATATCTGTAAATTAATCAAAAGGAATATCTTGTGATAAGGAAACAAGGAACATTTTAGTGCATGTAATATGTTTATCAGTATTCAATAACATGTTGTATGTGTCTTCATATCCTACAGCCATGAAGTCAGGTACATTTAAGGAGAAACATTTGGTCACAAGCCAGGAGAAAGAGTTAGAGTTAGAGATGTAACATTCAAGAGACTAAACTGTCAGAAAAAACAGTAAAATGGATGCTGAATTTATGAATCACACAAAGTGCAGGAGGTTCACCATCTGGATGATGCATTTAAAACAGAGCATAAACTCTAAATGTGTGTGTGTGTATGTGTGTGTGTGTTATATACAGTATATATATATATATACGGTATATACTTTGTATATATAATAAATATATACTGTATATATGTAATATATATGTGTATATATACATCACAGGTCAGCGGAAGGGGATGGATACATCTACACGACAGTATGTGGAAACTCTGGTCTGTACCTGTCTGTCTATGTGATAATGTCCAAACTGAAAAGTTGAAAAGATAAGTGCGTTAAAGGAGCAGAAACAGACGAAACAGTGACAACAGAACTGAGACTAAGATAGGGAGCCTGAAATAGAGCAAAGTTAGTTTTAAATATCATTGTTGCAGCCATATATCAAGTTAATTGTAATATTAAAACATGTTGTATCCTTGTATCCAGAGGTACGCAGTGACCTATTTGAAGGTAAACAGTAGAGTACGTTTGGATTCCCTCCATCTATTTCCTGCTGCTGAACGAACAGATTCAAGTATGTAATATTTATGACAGGAGAGTGTACACACTAATACGTTTTAATAGCCTATATTAAAGTGAAATAGGGCTTCAATTAAATATCAATCAATCTATTGATTTTCAGCAATTAATCGTTTTATAAAAGGATCACTTCCAAATACATATCCAACTCATAATTGAATAGCTTTCTAGAAATGAGGGTAAATATCTTAATATACAAATACATTTAACATTAAAATATGAATAGTTAAATGTACAAATTGTTAGTTTTACAATATTTGGGTTGTGAAGTGAATATAGGGTGTAAAGCCAATTAAATAACTTTTGAAAGATCAAGTTAAATAACATTTTGAATACAAAGATATATTTAAAATCAAATAACATACCGTTTAGTGTTTAAATAAAATTGTAAACATTGGATAAGTATATGAAGTGGCATAAAGGGTAGACAAGGTGTTTTTGTTATTTCTATTCATACGTTTACTACATGTTTCTTCATATTTTGTTATTGAAATAAAAAAGCATCCTTATTACTGTGTATATTCCCATGTGTACCATCTTTCTCTCTTACTACAGTATGTTGCTGCAATAACACCTGCATCTCTATATCAATAAAGGTCTATCTTATCTTATAACTTGTAATATAAGTTCTAGGGTTTCTTTTTTTTAAATATTAATGTACATTTCGGTTTAAATAAAATGTAGCTGTATTCCTGTTAACAACATAAAACGTACATGCAATGTGGAAATGAATACAAGTGATATACATTGGTTGATTTGACTGAGCAGCTGTAATTAAGACAAACACCTCAACATTAAGTGATGTAACTACAGCTTAGTGTTAGCTTGCGATGAAGGTAACTACCTGGACACATGCAACATTCTGGAATGTTAAGAGCCAATCAGAGTAGAGCTTTCTGATGATGAACCAACCGCGCACCACCACGAGACATTCCACACAACAATCACGTTATCACCGATTCAATTAATGTAAACGGACAGCACCGGAACCTTACCGTTGGACCGACGGACGATGTTCTCCAGGAACGTGTTCTGAGGGGCCACGAGACCCCGCCGTCCTCCCGCCATGCTGCTTCCCGCCGCTTCACATCTCTGACATGCTGCACGAGCCCCGCGCGCTGTGGAGTAAGGTGGCTGCTCTCTCACTCACGCGCTCTCTCTGTCTCAGCAGGCTTGTTATTGGCAGATGGTTGCAGCACGAGCCACTGTGAGGGAGTGAAGGAGGGAGAGAGAGAGAGCGAGAGAGGGAGAGAGAGAGGGGGAGGGAGGGAGACAGGTAGATACAGGGAGGGAGACAGGTAGATACAGGGAGGGAGACAGGTTGATAAAGGGAGGGACATAGGTGAATGCAGGGAGACAGGTATACATAAAACCCTAAACCTACCTTTATAAAAACATATTTGAATATTGACTATAGGGAAGTTCAATACAAATGTTCATGTCCGATACCGCAACCTATTTATACTTAGTCTTAGCAGTCGTTGTTACAGAAGGTGACATAACAGTGCCTGCCGACCATGTTTAAAACGTGGAAAGTGAAAAATGTACAGCTCCTCGGCTCGCTAGTGTCCTCCAAAGATGGACGACTTGGCGTTGATGACGTCACATTCCCATTCGCTATTCACAGGAAGGCGGCCATCTTTGAAGGATCCCGGGGATTGAAACCCGCTGACTTATCCTTATGGCTAGCAAAAAAACTTCAGCATTTTAAACATGGTACGAAAGCAGTGTTTGTGGTTGGCTGTCACGTTTGTTATAACAACCAACGAAAAAACCAACCGAAAAAGGCCATGGGATTAAGTTTAATTTGTTTACGCTATGGAAATTTACGAAGGAGACCAGGGAGCCAAGTCAGAAACAATTGCTGAACTACAATAACACAAACCACCACTGAGGGAATACGATTTAAAACATGAAAAGTCAAAGTATTTATAAATATACTTCTAGATTACTTATGCTAAGCCACCGCTTTGTTAGCATTCGGTTAGCAAAACATTAGCTATCTTTCTTCTGTCGGGATGATTGTTTAGTTGTCATTGGGCCTGTAGATTTGAAGGTCGTGTACACACCCGTTTGTAATTTAGACATGGGCTTCAAAAGATGTAACATTTTAAATTTGCCGACAGGTGTAGGCACCGACTCCAAACACAAGAGAGGCGCCGACATCACTAACAATGATCCGTGGCAAGTTGTCTAGGTGCTTTGAACACTCTTCTCTACCCATCCTTTGGCAGTGTGAGGGTATTTATATGTTGCGTGTGCTTTATTCCTTTAGGATGCAAAACAGCTGAAAGATGATGCAGGTGAAAGCTGATACATATTGACCGTTATTGTCGCTGCTACAGACACTGTCCTTTCTGCACTTTGCTTAACAAAGCCATCTAAAACCATTATGCTCAAATCATGATTCTACTCCACTACATACTTTGATTACATATAGAATATTTAAAATGTCATATTCTGATGAATGTAAAAAAAAAGTTGCTTATATTCTTGTATTTTTGTAGACTTTCTACTTCATTACAGAAAAACAATGACCCATCACAAGGGGCTTATCCTAAATGCATACATTCTTACAAAGATATTTGTACATTATTTCCAATACTTTGAGCGGGAACAACTACCTGCATGACAGAAGAAGTTTGGTAATGTTTGTTTTTATGAGTTATATATACCTGTAAAGATAATATAGAATTGATCTAAAGAGCATTTCAATGACAATGAGTTTGAATATCTGTCCCATGCCTGACAGAATAAACAGTGTCTGCAGGAGTTTAGTGTTAAATACAATTGAAGGTTTTCTCTGCTGATTGTTGAACTGTGTCTCCCCCTGCTGGTCATTAAGCGTCAGTGCAGGGACATCGATTGTTAAACAAGCAGAAAAAACAAATAAAACACGCTGAATTATCCACATTCAACCAATTTTAGTTCACAACATTTTATAATGTCAGCAAATTGAACGTGAAAAAACATCCGAGATCTTATCATATAAAATTATGATGTTTACATGTTGGTTTATGTGCATTTTCTTTCATTTTCACATCATTCAGACTCAATTTTGCTTGTGTTGATTTTATTTTACGTTTTCTTACTGTTTAATCTCAGTTTGAAATTCGAATTTAGTTTTAATTTTTTATTTCAGTTTATAATTTTTTTGACGGCGGAAGGATCTGCTGTCAGGCGCCGCAGCAGCTGGAGTCACACTCCTGCCCCACGGTGCGTAAAAAGCCTTCCGCTGCGGTGGTTAGACCCCACTCAGCCACCACTTTAAACGGATAAAAACATCGCCTTCAAATGAATAATTATATACATTAAAATATTTCGAATTAAGAAGAGCCTATTTTTGTCATCTATGACTTCTAAAAGCATGAAATGGCTGTATGTAAGGCGGTGAAAGATAAGAAATGCCTCGACAGCGACACGGACGAAGCTGCGGCCGCTGAAGGAACTGCAGCTGAAAAACCTCCAGGTCCTGCTGACATTTTATACCCAGACACAGAGGCTCTAAAACGATCAATTTGATCGGTAAAATGCCGGGAATGATGGATAAAGGCTCGGAGTATTTGGGGAAAGGTCGATCAAACGGCACCAAGAGTCCGTCCAACGCTTCTAATGGACATTTTTCTGACGAAAGTGGCAGCGACGACGAACACGGTCAGTATAGCCTCGAACAGCCTCTTGTCGCTCCGTAATATGTGCGCGTTTTTGAACAAACATTTTTTAAATGTGAATGCTGATATGGTTTTTTCTCCAGATGTGGGGATGCGGGTTGGAGCAGACTATCAAGCCAACATTCCCGAGTTTGAGCCCGGTGAGTTTTTTACTGTTTTCAACCTGAGTGACGGACGTTGGTATAGCCTCGAACAAGTACACACAGCCTTTAACTACACACACAGACATACATACACATACACATACACAGCTTCATGCGTGTGTTGGTGCGTTTTAAAAGGCGGTTAAAACACTTAATATCAGCTGTTTGTTCATTAAATCAGTGTTATTAAACGGTGTTATAACCTGAGGACAGATACATGAACCGAGGCTATACCTCAACTTCTCACTGACAACTTGTAACATTTACACATTTGTAATTATTGAAGCTTGATGGAGCTGGTTTGTTTAAATGGGTCTTCTCTATTTTCCCACCTTATATACTTAATACTTTTATAATATGTTGTGTAGCAGAGTGAAATGAAAGTGCCTCGGGTAAAATATAATAACAATAATAATAAAAAACAATAAACTTTTACAAAAGACAGTTAATATAGTCCAACATTTTCATTCCCACACTGACAATTACAAAAAATGGCTTTTCTTATTATATATTTGGTTTTCATTACTTTACTTTAGCTGTCAACACAGACATGTGACAACGTTCTGAAGGTGAACAACAGTGATATATGAGTGTTAAAAATAGTCTAAACAAATATAGTGATTTTATAAGAATCCCTTGTTTTTTTTAACAATTGTGACATTTACATAGTTAAGTTTGTGGATTTTGGACCCGTTTACAGTGTCAACATGAACATGTCAATGCTCTAAATATTACATTTATTATATTTGCTCAAGGTGCAATCAGTATTCCTTGACTGAATAAAATTCTTATTGTGAAAACGTATTCTGTGTATTTGTATAAAACATATTTCAAATTGAAGCAATAAAATCGTTCTGAAAGAAATTAACCGAAATGTCCTGATCACACTTGGCAGTACTTTATTTTACAGAAACCAAGCATTATGGGTCAAACCCCTGTTAAAAACCCCAGTCAAAAACAAGGGATGTTGCTGTTTTTAACACGTTGCTGTTTTTAACATTTGGACTGCCCCATCCAAAGCATACAAATATATTTTACAAAGTGTTCACTAGCAGAGTGGTGATGAGTAAACTGAATTGAATGTGTTTTTTAGACTTTAAAAAGTTTCATGAATGTGATGTTTTTTATGTGTATACAGGTTCCACTAAGTACACGGATAAAGACAGCGGCGGGATGCTGGTTTGGTCTCCATATCACAACATCATCGACTCAAAATGTAAGTTAACTTCCTGTTTTCTACAGTCCTCTATCAGGTCCTCAGATCAGACTCTAACGGTGTGTGTTTTCCTCCACAGTGGACGAATACATCGCTTTAGCTAAAGAGAAACATGGATACAACGTGGAGCAGGTGAGAGCCAGCACAGCACAGCCTCATGTTGAATCCTCTGGTGTGAATTAAATACTTGATAAATGATAAGTATGTGGCAATTTGTCATTTAATTAAGAAATATAGAGCTAAATGAAAAAAGGCTTAAAATTATATTCCCTCAATTTATTTCACTCAATATACCTCGATATATGAATTCACCATGATTCAATTGTACAATCATTTTTGAATTATTGCACAGGCCTAGGTCACAAAGTGTTCCATAAAATATCAACCAATGGTGAAATGATAAATGACCATGAGTTATGAATTTAATTATTCTTTTAATTAACATTCCAGCCATCATCTTCCTTTTTGATGAACAATTAATTTGATCCTGAAGCACCTTGTGAAGCCACTCTGAACATAAATCATTGATAATTCCTCTGACGTTTAATAATAACTGTGATGATGAACTAGATGGTACTGCTCTGATGGTTTGCAGAAACGTTCCGATGTATTAATTGTGTATTTATTGTGTGTTCAGGCGCTCGGCATGCTCTTCTGGCACAAACACAACATAGAGAAGTCTCTGGCCGACCTGCCCAACTTCACCCCGTTTCCAGACGAGTGGACGGTGGAGGACAAGGTTCTGTTCGAGCAGGCCTTCAGCTTCCACGGGAAGAGCTTCCACCGCATCCAGCAGATGGTAAACACTTTGTCTGAAGTACAGAGTTATTACCAGAGTTTAAAAATATGTTTTGCAGGTCAACATGTCCAGGAAGATTTCAATGTCCCGAAAAATGTGAGATATTCCGGTCAAATATTATCTGTGTTTGCTATTGAGCTTAAAACTAATCGAAGGAAGGCTATATAAAGATATGAAAAGTAGGTTATTAAGGCGTTCTGCTGCTGCTAATTCTGTTCTGAAGAGAGAGAGACCTCTTTAGATTGTACATAGAGATTGAGAGTGTTAAACTTGATCGTGTTTCCTTCAGTTACCAGATAAGTCCATCTCCAGTCTGGTGAAGTATTACTACTCGTGGAAGAAGACTCGCTCCAGAACCAGTCTGATGGACCGGCAGGCTCGGAAACTGGCTAACCGGAGCAACCAGGACGACAGGTATTCACTGTCAGTGGTGATTTTTTATTTAAATCTATGAATTAACGGTCACTTATTATGCAAAATCAATTTTTTCATGTCTCTTCTACATCAACATGTGTCCCCTCTGTGTAAAGAGACTCTGAAAGTTTCAGGAACAAAGATTCTCTCTCTTTTTGTCCTGATCCATGTATATAAAAACCTGTCTGAAAATGAGCTGATCAGATTTTGGCCACTTTATGATGTCATAATGATGTTTTGGCTTGTGTAACCATTAGCCAATCAGCAACCAAGGTAACCCCCCCCACCTTATCACCTGAATCTCCTCCTAGAGCACCATTGAGTTCTTTTTAACCAAATATCTCTCAGAGGGGCGTGGGGAGGGGCTCCTTATTTTCATCTAAAGTAACAGACAGAGAATCAGCACTTTTGAAACAGGGCTGAAACAGAGGGGATTATGGGATGCTGCCATGATCTGTTTGGTATTTCAGCCAAACACTTCAGAGACATGTTCTGTATATATCTGAGACTATCTGAGTCTTCTTCTCTGGTGTGCCTCGGTTCAAAGCTGTCTGTGTTTATGTTGTTGTTATAATGAAGTGTACCTATTTATGTTTGACTTATTTTTGTTGTAACCGTAGTGATGAGGAGATGGAGGAGGCCGCTCCCATCGAAGCCCACGACAGCGACTACGACCCCAACAAGGAAGCCAAGAAAGAGGTATGTGGACACACCTGAGCTTCTGTTGCCATGACAAAAACACACCTGACACACTCATTACAGGAAGTTCAACTATGATGGGACTTTAATACATTTCTCTTTTTCTTTTTTTTTATGTTCTCATGTCAAGGAATAATACTAAAATAGTCCATTAGTTACTAAACAGGGAGGATAAGATCAAAAACTAAAGACTTCAAGCAATCATATTGTTCATAATATTCTTAGTTAAATATTCAAAACTCTGTGTAAAAAAGGCTGTTGATCAGAGTTTGAAAGCGAGAGTGAATAAGTGAGTTTTGAGAGATTTTGTTGAAGGGTTCAAGAGTGTTGGCCTTTCGGATGTGACTGGGAAGGGAGTTCCAGAGGGAGGGGGAGGCTGCAGTTTAAATGGAGCCGCTCTGTGTCTCCCAGCAGAACCAGGTGGAGCCGGTGGTCCCGGGCTCTAAGGTGGCGTTGGGTCGGCGGGAGCATCAGACGCTGCAGCACCGACACCACCAGCGCTCCCGCTGCCGCCCCCCCAAAGGCATGTACCTGACCCAGGAGGACGTGGGGGCCGTGTCCTGCAGCGCCTCCGCAGCAAACACCCTGCTCCGACAGCTGGACATGGAGCTGGTGTCCCTCAAGAGACAGGTGGGAGGCGCCCAATAAGATAAGAGATAAGATGGAGCTTTATTAATCCCCGTGGGGAAATTCAGTAGTTTAACAGCAACAGGGTAAAAATGAAACAACTGAAGCAGAGTGGAAAGGGTTTATTTTTGACCAGTGTGACTTACTGTGTGACAATGAGGTTTTTTTTTAGATTATGTTGTTGATTTTACAAAACAATTTTACCATTTAATAAAGTCGCTGTTGTTCTTCAGCAAATCAGCAGGTACAGTTTTACCAGTCAACCTGGGATTGTACATCTGTCTTTCTTTAAGCATATTAAGACATTTTTGTCCTAGGATTTAAAGTAGTTAAATAATGAGTTTGACAAAAGTGCCCAGAAGAAATGTACATATGAAAATCTACATATGATGAAGCACTGGAACATCTCCTGCGATTCCCTTTAAATAATTTCACAAAAAAGAACCAGACCACATAAACATCAACAAATGCATGCTAACATTAGCATGTTGCTGCTCATGAGGAGCATACATTTTAAGACAGATGTTTTATTGACAGACAGAGTTACTCATCACCAGACAGTCAGAGATCATCACAGGAAACATGTCTGCTTCTCATTGATTCATTCATTAAACTCAAGCAGTGGCCGTTTCTCAAAGTCGAGGAGGCTTGCTTGGTAGCACATGTATGCTGGGCATTTAAACAGTGATTCGGCGCCACTCGATGACGTAGTATGCTTGAAATAGTGGCTCTGGAGCAGCTTTACTCGACATTGAGAAACGGCCAGTGAACCTGTTAGCTAAATCTGTTGGAGCACAGGTGAAAGACCCCAGGTGTGTCCCCGAGTCGTCCTGTGCAGTGCCTGTATGTTACTGTATACCGCCCCCTACTGGTTATACCTGCAGGTATCAGTACACTGTGTAACAGTTGAATAAAGTTGAAGAAAAGGCATTCAAATGACATTTAAAGGGTTTTAAAGCTACACTTTAAAGCAGAGAATCAGTGAGAGTCAAACTTGTGAGTTTTGTTGAAGCTCAGCTGATTGTTTCTGTCTCGTTTCTCAGGTGCAGAACGCCAAACAGATGAACAGCGGCATGAAACACAGTTTGGAGGCTGGGATTGAAGATTTCAAAATGGCTGAGGTACATTGACACCACCAAACATTGAACACATTTATTTCTCTATTAATTCAAAACATATATATGAATGAAATCTGTAATTCCTCTTTGGTTGTACACATTAGATAACTGTCAGTGGTTGTTTTTACAGGGTAACCAGAAGGTAAACGCTCGCTGGACCACAGACGAGCAGCTGCTGGCTGTTCAAGGTGAGTTTGGTCACAGGTTACTGTTAGAAAGGTGTTAAAAAGGAGCTTGAAAAGTCCATTACAAGGATCTGTGATGTCCTTCGGGCAGAGGTGGGAAGTAGTGGAGTACAAATACTTTGTTACTGTACTCAAGTACATTTTTCTGGTATCAGTACTTTACTCCACTACTTATTTTTCTGACAACTTTTTACTTTGACTTCTTACATTTTGAACACAACTACCTGTACTTTCTACTTCTTACATTTCTAACACAAATACCTGTACTTTCTACTTCTTACATTTTGAACACAAATACCTGTACTTTCTACTTCTTACATTTTGAACCCAAATACCTGTACTTTCTACTTCTTACATTTTCCAAACAGGCTGGTTCCTTTAGTTTGAATGTGTGTTTGGTGGCGTGATCATTATTATTTAGAGTCATTGCGTGCCTATTGATTCGAACACGATCCGTGTATCCATCATTTCCTGGTCTTCTCTAAAGAAGAGGGACCAATGAAAACGTTGTCATGTTGCCGTTGTTCAGCATGGAAACATTCATTAGCTAACAATGATATTATTGTTCTATTAATATAAAGGGAGGTCAGGTACTCTTTAAAACAGCTGCTAGTTACGGGTACTTTTTACTTAAGTACATTTAAAAACAAGAAGTTTAGTCAGTACTTCTACTTTTACCACAGTATTTTTGAACACGAGTATCTGTACTTCTACTTGAGTAAAGGATGTGTGTACTTTTGCCATCTCTGCCTTCAGGTGTGAGGAAATATGGGAAAGACTTCCAGGCCATCGCTGACGTCATCGGTAACAAGACGGTGGGCCAGGTGAAGAACTTCTTCGTGAACTACCGGCGGCGGTTCAACCTGGACGAGGTGCTTCAGGAGTGGGAGGCGGAGCAGGGAACGCACGCTCCCAACGGAGACAGCGCCACCTCTGGAGAGGAGGGGAAGACCAGCTCCACCCCCCCGTCAGGGAAGAGCACCGACGAAGAAGACGAAGAGGTGAGAGGAGGGTTTAAATGATATATATCCCATATTGAGCGCCTAATGGATCAATGATAATACCTGCATGCACCACAATCACAATCCTGCTGATCTTCTTCCATCCATCTGCTTTTAGATTGACTTCTTTCACTCCAGGTTTGACTTCATATTTGTTAATGAAAACTAACTTCTAGAGAGATTATTTCTGCAGTGATCATTATACTTTTTTTACGTTGTCCTGTGATGTTGAAAATAACAATGAAAAAAGTGTATGGTGGTTCCAAAAGACTCAAACAAACTAAAACACTGCTGCTGAGAAGCAACTGTTTGAATGTAAAACAGACTTAATTCCCATCATCCATTTCACCATGCTCATGTTTTGTTGTTGCTTTCTGTCCATGAAATCGTGTATGAGCGATTGACTGGACAAATCTACCATAAAACCTGCAAGCAAGATGCCTCTTTGCAATTAATACATTTGTTTTAACTGAGGCAACATTTATTCTAGTGTATATCCTATCAATAAATACAACTACACAAATCTCTTTGGGCATTGAGAGATGAAGAGAGACTGATATAAATAGTTCTCATAAGTTTGAAGGGCTTAAAAGCTAGCGGATATTTAAAAAAAAGTTTATTTCTGACTTTAACTTTACCTATGGATCATCATGCAAAGTCCCTGATGTTGTTAACCTCTGCTCTAAGTGACAGTTTGAGATGATTGACAGTGAGGTATTTATAACCCCGCCCTCTCTTCTCTCTGCAGGGTCAGGTGACCTCCTCAGGTGCGTCTCCTGCTGCCTCCTCTTCCTCCTCGGCTCAGATTCCCGTGACGTCCACCTCCTCCTCTTCCTCCCTCCACCAGCCTCCTCCCCTCCTCAGGCCCTCTCTCCCCGCTACACCCTCCCTGCACCGCCAGCCTCCGCCCCTCCAACAACAGGCTCGATTCCTGCAGCCTCGTCCGACCCTCCAGCAGCCGCCGCCTCTAATCCGCCCGTCCAACCCTCTTCCTCCTCGTCTAAACCCACGACCTCCAGCTCCCATGAGCCTCGGCGGTATTAACCCCGGCGGGTCGGGTCCAAGCTCCGCCCAGCAGCCCCCAGGCCTAGCCGTCCACCAATCAGAGACCTCATCTTCCTCCCTCCACTGACGATTTAACAGCTACAGGCGACTGTGTGTGAATGTGTGTGAATGCTAGATTGCTTGAGCGGCAAAACAAGTTGATTAATGAATGACTTGTAGTTTGTAAAGCGCTTTGAGGTGTCGTAAAGACTGGATAAAGCGCTATACAGTCCATTTAGCATATTTGTTAAAGACACTGAGGAAAGCAAATGTTAAATCTGAAGCTCCTGCTTTCAGGGTCCCGTGGGAAATCTTGAGTCTTCAGAACAATGAGAGGTTTTTTTCAGGCTTCTGATTTCCTTTTTTGTTTACTTGTAAAGGTGACACATTAACTAAGGGTGTCACAGTTCTCAAACCTCGATTTTCGAACCACATAATTATATATGTTCATACCTCGTGCTTTTTTTTAATGTACGTGTTCTTTAGGTGAGGAGGGGTAAAGAGATAGTATTCTGGGTTTTACTAAATCATCTTCAAGATCACCTTAAGAAAACGTGAAGCCGGCCCGCTGTTTGATGGACACTTAGTACTGAAATGTGAGATTTTTACAGTAAAATGTAGCCTTTTCGGTCACCACACATGTGGCGTCCCACAGGGTTCCATCCTGGGTCCCCTTCTTTTTTTCTCCATCATCATGCCTCCACTTGGACCTGTAAAAACATTTCAAATTGAGATATTTATTTATCAGCTCTAATCGGTAGCAGAGTAGATACTTAAAGCTTGATGTTGTAGTATTTTCTAAAGCTAAAGTAATCTAAAAGACTAAAATAACTTTAATTTAGGATCTTGAATCAGTGGCATTTCTTACATTAAGAAACTCAACATCGTTATAGATTTTGGTATTTATGTATCCTCCACCTTCCCTGTATATTTAGTCTCTGATGACATTTTAGTTTCTTAATCATCACTAGAAAACATCTGATGTTTTCCAAAGGGTTTTATGATCTTTAATCCATTGGATCTTAAAGCTTAGAATAAATAAGGGGAAACTTGGGGCTCATGTTTTAAAGAATCAGTCTGGTGTATTTTTCCTTCTGTCGTCAAATATCATGTTTAGACTCAAACCAAGAATGTGTTGGTACGCCTCTAAATACTATTTTACTTTCAGTTTGTGGCTCTCAGCTACATCATACAGCTATATATCTAAAGTGTCATGTTTTTGACAAACAAAGGGGAGGAAAAGGTACATTTGTAGGGAGTATTTTCAGTGGTACAAGATAAACTACGCTTTGATACACATAATAATACTATTTTAGTACCGTGGTTTGAGTCGAAGAAACATGAAATATAACCATTATTATAATTATCCATGGTTGGTAAATCACCTCTCGTAAAGTAATTAACTGAATGCCTCAGTGTTGTGTACATTACATTAGCATTAGCATCTACGTGTACAGTTTGGTTTCTCTTAATAATTTCTAACCTGCTGTCCATCCAATCAGCTGTCACTATTTGTTAACTTGTATTTGATTCGATGCTTTTTTTAAACACTAAAGTTTCCCCCCTTCAGTGTAGAAAAGTCTCCATCAGCCAAATTTAAAATGTTCGCTAAGTGTTCTGTAGTTATGTTCTCAGAGTAGCTGTGGTTTTTCCGAAAGGTTGTTCATAATTTTAAAATTCTAAATGTCATCTGGGCTTCAGATGTGTTGTCTTTCTGTCCTTTCATTATTTATTCTTCTTCTTCCTGGTGCTACCAGTTTGGACTTGGTGTAAAATATCATTGTGAAAGTGCTCTTAATGCTTTTTGGACAAGCACGTTAAATGTTTCTGGAGTCATAGAGTCCTTGGAGTTTCAGTAGCACTTGTGAAATATTGCTATTAAAATAACGCTGCTGAGACGTCTCATTAAAAAACAACATTTGTACCATCTCACTGTTTCTATTTTTCATATGTGGATTTTTTTTTCCTTTTCTCCCTTAATTTGAAAAGCAATTATTGCAATATGTGAGATACATAAACATTTCCATTTGTGCTTGATAGAAAGAAAGTCAAATTACACATAACCCCATAACATTATCAACAATATAATGATTTATCCACTTAAATATATTCCAGTAAAATAGTAAAAGTGAATGAAAATTAAATAATGCTTTAGTTATACCTGGAGTAAAGTCAATAAAACTAGCTGCACCTTTACCAGCTTTGATAACACTTGCATCAATAATTATTATCAAGACATATCATACATATTATTCTGAAATGGACCAATCTGCCCAATGAGTACTTTTACTTTTGGTACTTTAAGTATATTTTGATGCTGATACTTGTGTACTTTTACTTGAGTGACATTTTGATTGCAGGACTTTTACTTCTAACAGAGTATTCCTACACTCTGGTACTTCTACTTTTACTTAAAGATCTGAGTACTTCTTCCACCTCTGTTGAATACAGCCCGTTTACTTTATTCCTATGGTAATCACTCAGTAGTAAATAGAGCAGGTTGTTGACGTTGAGTCACTTCCTGGAGTTATAATTTCCTGTTCCGCTGCCGCTGCGTATGGACCGCAGATAATCGATTACGATCGGACATATTGATCTGCAGTGACTCACAAACTGCAGTGTGTGATGTGTTCAAGGGACTTCACTGATATTTCAGAAACTGAGGTAAGAAAATGCACCAAACTTGACATACTGTATGACATTATGTCTGAGGAAAGTGAAAGTAAAGCAGCTCCGATATCACAAGGACTTTAAAACTAACCACAGGGTCAACGTCTAAACTGATTAAAACGCACATGCAGTTAGTTAGTCATTAAAGTGCAATCAATCAATTATTTATGTCAGTTTAAAGTTTAATTTTGAGGTTTTAATTGTTTAGAGAGGTCGCTGCGGGGATTCCCCTGCAGACTGATCTCATTCAAACACAAAAACACACACACACACACAAGTTACGTGCTTTACTGAATACATTGATTTATGTCGCAGTTATAATGATAATGCAAAAATATTATTACACAATAATGTCTAACTGCACGCATGATTGCACGTGCATCATGTGCACGTGTGACAGCACTGACAGGAGCCATGCTGCTGAGTAAGCTACTTTCACTTTTATAGTATAACAATTTTTTTGCTGACACAGTTGCTGGCAGTGGTGGATAGTATCAAAGTACATTAACTCAAGCACTGTATTTAAGTACAATTTGTGGTACTTGTACTTTACCTGAGTATTCTCAGTTTATGCTATACTTTATACTTCTACTCCACTACATTTTAGAAGCCAATAGTATACTTTTTACTCCACTAGATTTATTTGACAGCTTTTGTTATAGTTACTTGTTTAGGTTAAGATTATTAGCACATACAAAATCTAAATCAATTATAAGATAGACTTTGACATATATTTATAGTTTAAGATATCCAGCAGCAGTATACAAAGTTATATAAATTACCTCTATATTTACCAGTTGTAATACAAAAACCTCAATAACATCATCGTAACCATTAACTCAATATGTACTATTCTGAAATGGGCTATTACGCATAAGGAATACTCTTAATTGTATATAATACTATGGACAGTATAGCCTTTGGGTAGCCTTAGAGGCAAAACGCAGGGCAAACATCTGTAAGCAATTGCTGTTACTTTGCCTAAGTTAGGGTGACAAGAGAAATTAAAATCATATAATGTGGAAAGGGGAGATCTCAAAGATGTTTAATTACTACAATCAGCCCAAATTCCTCCATGTGTCCGATCTCAGAAACAACAGATGGATTAAATGTATAATTTAAAAACACTCAAATAAGAATTATCATTACATGTTATCATCACCTGTTGTGATTTTGCCTCCTGCAGACTCATGGCACTTTAATGCATCAATAATTATAATCAGAACATATCCTGAAATGGACCAATCTGCATAATGACTACTTTTACTTGTGGTACTTTAATGTTGATGCTTATCATTTTGTAATTTTACTTGAGTAACATTTTGATCGCAGGACTTTTACTTGTAACAGAGTATTCCTACACTCTGGTACTTCTACTTTTACTGAAGTACAAGATCTGTTGAATACAGCCCTTTAACTTGATTCCTATGATATTCACTCAGTAGTAATAAGAGCAGGTTGTTCTCTGCAGACTCATGGCGACAGCAGACACAAAGCTGGGAGGATCCGAGGAGTCCAGTTTGGATTCAGTGAGGCGGTCGGAGGAGTCGAAGCTGAGCTCCTGGGAGTCGGAGCTGCCCTCCCTCCAGCACTCCCTGAAGTTTGTGCTGGAGCTGAAGGAGGAGTTTGTGTGTCCGATCTGCAGAGGAGTGGTCCTGAACCCCCAGCAGAACTCCTGCGGACACATCTTCTGCCTCCTCTGCCTCCAACACCTGCTGTAGGAGCAAATACACAATGTTCAATCATATTAGACACAGTTTCTGTAGTTACATATGTTACAGTGATAGCAATTTCAACTCTATTTTAAGGTCTCAAATTTAAATCAAATGTTGGTCGTAAATCCTTAGAAGTAAAAATGACCATGTCAAAAAGAATTGCCCAGCTTCAGTCTTGGTCATAATTGCTTTTTCTAATTTTCAGAGTTCAGAAAATACAGAATATTTTTTAAATGCCAGTTTCTTTTTCACATAATGCCAAAATGGAAAATCCCCATAAATAACATGAAAAGCGTAAAGATTTTTCTTTACATTCTATCAAATTCAACTAAATTAATTTAACACATAACACTGCAAAAATTACCTTACAGGAAACCAGGGAAATAGCATGTAATTGCCCCATATCAGAAAAGGTCTTAATCGGGTGGAAAATACTCAAATACACGATTTTGAAGCGAGGGCTCTAGATTGAAAGCCTGACATAATAAAAGCTGTTATTGGGGTGGGACATTTTGACTTTAAGGATCCGATAGTCTGTGTTTTGGTGATAACGTTTTTACAGACTTATTGTAGCAGCAGAACTCTCAAAATGCAAACCAAAGATCACACTCTTGTCAAAATGTATGCCATATAACACAGCCAAAATAATGAATGAAGTAAAAAGCAAAAGCGTATTTGTATGAACATCAATGTGCTTTGTGTTTCAGAGAGAGTTCATCTCCGTCCAGCCCAGTTTGTCCCGTGGACGCAGCTGTGATCACACCATCTGAGGTCAGACCCATTCACTCAGCTCACCACAAGTACTTTAGTCAAAAGAAGTGAAGAACATTTAAACATCGTCAGGTTTTAAGTTGAAATGTTTAATGTATTTCCACATCCAGAACTAACAGACTCAGTTTACGGTTTTACTTTCTCTCTGTTAAATAACAAACACATTTCCTCCCTGCAGGTTTTCCAGGATAACTGCTGCAAAAGAGAAATCGCCTGTTTAGACGTGTACTGCACCAACTCCCCAGAATGCACCTCTGTCGTCACATTACGCCACCTGCAGGTAGACAAACAAATATCAACACTGCAGTCTGAAGCCTGATGTGTATGGATCATTATGTGTGAATATGTACGGAGCAAAGACTGTGCAAAGTGGGCGTAGTCACCGTGATGTCAGTTTTTAGTTTGTTGACAATGGTTTTGAAGGCATACGTTTAGCATTTTATCTGTCACCTTTTTTTTAGAACCAATAGTGACAAAACTGAATGCTGAAAAAGACGTGTTTACACTGAACTTCTAAAGAACTGAAAACACACAGGGTTTTAGTTAGTGATGGGAATTACGGCTCTTTAAAGGGAGCTGGATCTTATGGCTCCGTTCCTTTCCGAGAGCCGTTCAAAAGAGCCGTTTTTTTTTTAAGGGGGTGGGGTTAATAGGTTTATCTGCGAAATAATCACCAGGATAATGATTGACTGTATTGCCAGAAATCTACTTTTACTCACAGAAAATGTATAACTTGCTTCATCTCTCATCCAGCCAAACTACTGCTCAAGCAGCGTTATGCCATCATCTACGGCAAATGTGCAATCAGGAAAGCAAGTTCATTTAAAGGCGAGTGGATTTATGGCAGGCAGTGAACCAACAATACAAAGAACGGCTCTCACCAAGTAGGACTCGGTTCCCTTCGTTCGTACCAAAGAGCCGTTCAAAAGAATGGGATCATTCGCGAATTTCACATCACTAGTTTTAGTTAAAGACGTAAACACAGAGATCCCCTAAACCCAACATTGAGGTAGCGACCTGTCAATAACAACTAGCCACGGCCCTTAAATATACATCGATTTTATTGTCTATTTTACTCTAAATTTGACCAAAATGTACATAACAAACAACATGCTGAATTAAAGAAGACTTGAAACTAGCGATTGAGATCATAAAATTGTGAGGAAAATGTTCACTGAGGTAATAAAGTGAGAAGTAGGATCATCTTCTCATAGACTTCTACACAATTGGATTTATTTTTGCCACCAGTGGAGTCTCCCCCTTCTGGCCAAATGAAAGACTGCAGGTTTAGGACACTAGTTTATTTGTTTATAGTGTCGAGGACAGTCCATTGACCAACTGTCACAAAAAAACTGTAAATGGGGCAGCTTTAGCCAACATTGCTAATCTCCAGCTGTTGTCCTCGGCCAGATGATAATGGACACCTTTTTAAAATCACAATACATCAACAGCATTAGTTATAAAGAAAGGATGAAAGACAAGTAGATACAGGCGAAAGCATAAAACGTATGCATTGGCTTCACTTTTGAGACCCAGACGTTCATGCTTTATCAGCACACATGAATCCCACCTCTGGTCGCGTGGAGCTCTTTGAAGGTGTGTTTTATCTTCCATGTCTTCCTCCCCTGCAGGAGCACCTGAGGTCGTGTCAGTTTGAGACGCTGCAATGCTGCAACCCAGGCTGCAGGGCGGCGCTGCCGAGGAGAGAGCTGCAGGAACACCTGAGCGTCACCTGTCCTCACCGCCTGGAGCCCTGCACACACTGCCAGCAGCCGCAGAGACTCAGCCTCCTCCAGGTACAGTCCAGCCCTCACAGTGTGTAATACACTATGCAGAGAGTCACAACTGGACCTAATGCACATGATGATTCAGTCACGGCTTTGTGCAGCTTTCAGACTGCTTGTTCAGTGCAAGAAAACAAGTTTAGGAAGATTTCCTAAACTTGAGGGTGAGGATTTGATTCGAAAATAATGTTTAAAAGTTTGAAATTGATTCTTACACTGGGATCCATTACTTTATCTCAGGATAAGATTTCTATCATTTAACCTGAATGTAATTCTGAAGTGATCTTTTAGGTTGTAGAGTAGATCCAACAGCGCTAATTGAAGTAAACGCTGAAGTCCTGGTGATGCTGATGTGTTTGTGATGATGACTCTGTTCTGCAGGATCATGTGCAGAGCTCCTGTCCTCAGGTGGAGGTGGACTGTCCCTACAGCTGCTCCCTGAAGGTTCCCAGACACATGGTGAGGTTATTTACAGCATCTGTAGACACGGTGCAAACTATACCACAAAGGGGGTAAACAACTCTGACCCATGTATCAATCCAGGGCAAAGTCTACAGAATGATGATATTCTATAGTTTATTGTGATAAATGTCTCACAGATACTGGAGTTCAGATTGCCAATATTGAGTTTAAGTGCGTAACGTTTTTGAATTTGCACCACAGGGCTCTCATGCATGCTGGTATCTTAAGTAAATAAGTCATAAAATCACCCTCATGCATACAAAATACATCAATATAGCTTAATTTTACACTCAATTTAGATATATTATATATATAGATAACCTCTCAAATACAATACTTTACGTGTATCAAGTCACCCGCTTTGACATGCACAAGCCGAACAACACACAGATGGGATCAGTTAATGATTCATATATATAATAATAATAATAATAATATATGGGATTTTTATAGCGCTTTTCCTAATGCTCAAAGACGCTTTACATACAATCAGAATAGAAACAAAACAAAGAAAACTAAAAATAAGTTAGAATATAGAAGTTAGGAGGACTCCACTAACCAATCAGAATCAGGTATCCCCCATTATCACCTGACTCTCTCTCTCTGGTCCTCCAGCTGACGGAGCACAGAGACTCGTGTCCTGAGCTCCACGTTGACTGCTCCTATCAGAGGCTGGGCTGCTCGGTGCAGGTGAGTTTAAGAGTTTGAGGTGAAGCAGTGCAGCTCCCTAGTGCAGCTCCACAGTGCAGCTCCACACTGCAGCTCCACACTGCAGCTCCACACTGCAGCTCCACAGTGCAGCTCCACAGTGCAGCTCCACAGTGCAGCTCCACACTGCAGCTCCACAGTGCAGCTCCACACTGCAGCTCCACAGTGCAGCTCCACAGTGTGCAGCTCCACAGTGTGCAGCTCCACAGTGTGCAGCTCCACAGTGCAGCTCCACAGTGCAGCTCCACAGTGTAGCTCCACAGTGCAGCTCCACAGTGCAGCTCCACAGTGCAGCTCCACAGTGCAGCTCCACACTGCAGCTCCACAGTGCAGCTCCACAGTGCAGCTCCACAGTGCAGCTCCACAGTGTGCAGCTCCACAGTGCAGCTCCACAGTGCAGCTCCACAGTGTAGCTCCACAGTGCAGCTCCACAGTGCAGCTCCACAGTGCAGCTCCACAGTGTGCAGCTCCACAGTGCAGCTCCACACTGCAGCTCCACAGTGCAGCTCCACACTGCAGCTCCACAGTGCAGCTCCACACTGCAGCTCCACAGTGCAGCTCCACAGTGCAGCTCCACAGTGCAGCTCCACACTGCAGCTCCACACTGCAGCTCCACAGTGCAGCTCCACAGTGCAGCTCCACAGTGCAGCTCCACAGTGCAGCTCCACACTGCAGCTCCACAGTGCAGCTCCACAGTGCAGCTCCACACTGCAGCTCCACACTGCAGCTCCACAGTGCAGCTCCACAGTGCAGCTCCACAGTGCAGCTCCACAGTATGACGCTCTGACTCTCTGACCACAGCTGTGTTTCCTGCAGGGTAAGAGAGGCAGAGTGAAGCTGCACGAAGACTCTGCTGTCAGCCAGCACATGCTGCTCGTCCTGAGGAGCAACACACACCTGGAGCAACAGGTGAGACAAACAAACACACCTCAAACAGCTGCAGATTAATATGTTACATTATAAACTATATTACAAGATGTTTTTGTCCATGTTTCAACATGTCTGAAACTTCCATCTGGAATATGAATGTACTTTTTAAAATGCCCACAATGTTGGATTTGTTGAGAATAAATTATACAGGATTTAACACAAGGACTATCAAAATCTGTTTTGCACTCATTACTGATTTTATCTTTGACTAATTTGATTAGGTAAATAAAGTGTCATTTTTGAAGCTGTGCTAATCTGACAAAAATGATGCTTTCTCATTACAATGAGAACATTTCTGGTTTAAAAAAATTCAAATGTATGTTGTAACTTCATAAACAATATTAAGTTAAAGGTATAGGAGTTTTTATGTAACAATGACATCCTGTCTAAACATCAGTCAGGTTTCAGAAAGCAACATAGCACCATCACTGCCACAATGAAAGTGGTGAATGACATTACAAGTATTTTAGATAATAAGCAGAGTTGTGCAGCTCTATTTATTGACCTTTCCAAAGCGTTTGACACCGTCGATCATCGCATCTTAAAGCAGAGGCTACTCAGTATTGGCTTATCCAGCCATGCAGTGGGGTGGTTTGTGAACTACCTCTCTGAAAGGTCCCAATGTGTTCACTTTGATGGGCTGTCTTCTGAGTGGTTGAACATTGCTAATGGTGTTCCTCAAGGTTCTGTTTTAGGTCCACTTTTATTCTCCATCTACATCAATAGTTTAGGTGAAAATGTGGATGAAGCTACTTTGCATTTTTATGCGGATGACACCGTGATGTACTGTGCAGTTCCCTCCATTAAGGAGGCGGTTGTTAAATTACAGGCTGTTTTTACCATTATTCAGACTCAGCTCTCTGAACTTAAGCTTCTTTTAAATGTTGAGAAAACCAAGGTAATGCTCTTTTCTAAAGCTAAAAAGACTCCAGAGACTGCTTTGGATATTGTGACTATGCAAGGACAAGTACTCCAAGTGGTTAGCTGTTATAAATACCTTGGTATCTGGCTTGATGATTGTCTTACTTTTAAACTTCAGGTCATTAATCTGCTTAAAAAGCTGAGGGTTAGGCTAGGTTTCTTCTACAGAAACAAGTCCTGTTTCTCTTTTGAAGCCAGGAAAAGGCTAGTCACTGTGACCTTTTTACCTGTGCTAGACTATGGTGATTTGATCTATATGAATGCACCTGCCCATTGCCTGGAAAGGTTAGATGCCGCCTATCACAGTGCTCTGAGATTTGTTACTAACTGTAAAGTACTTACTCATCACTGTACCCTGTATGCCAAGGCAGGTCTGCCTTCACTTACTGTTCGGAGGCTCAGTCATTGGTACATATTCATATATAAAGCCATGCTGGGTAAACTACCTTCTTATATCTGCTCTTTGATCTCACGGACAGTGGCAAGTAGCTATTGCCTGAGATCACAGGATGTGTTTTTATTACATGTGCCAAGTGCTAGGACTGTTTTAGGTACTAAAGCTTTTATGTGCGCTGCTCCTCTGGCTTGGAACACCATGCAAAAAATATTGAAACTGAGCATTTTGATTCCCTTGCATCGTTTTAAAGCACGACTGGATGAAATGTTATTGGATATCTGTAAATGTAAATAGGTTGCTAATGTATACCCCTGTAATTATGTTGTGATGTCCTTTTGTTTTCTGTTTGTTTTTATATGTGTAACTAATGTACCGCAGGTCTCCCTTGAAAAAGAGATCGTTGATCTTAATGGGATTTTTTAACCTGGTTAAATAAAGGCTACAAACAAACAAAAGTTTGCCCAATAAATGCTTTTGGTGTAACAACAGTACACCCCTTTATCTAGTTATATTGTGATGAATTATTTTCTTTCTTTTCTTCCCAAAATGTGTGTGAGATTCAGTCGGTGCCTAAATAGAGAGGACACTGAAGCCAACATGATCCAGATAATGTGTTTTATATGGTATTACGTTTTATTTAATGCTCACAATGAGATTTCGGCAAAATGATCATCCATCCATCCGTAATAAGACTTGCTTATTTCATCAATCTGAACTTAAAACATACTCTATGAAGCAAACACATCGCAGTCTAAAGCCTCTGCTCAGCACAGATTACATTTTTGCAAACATGTGTTGATATTTCCGACTCAGTGTTCATCTCTGCTGTCTCTGGTCAGGTGGAGGTTCTCCAGGAGACGGCGCTGCTGAGGCACAACGAGCTGCAGACGGACAGCTTGCTGCTCGCTGGCCTGCAGAAGAAAATCAGACCGCTGCTGCAACACAACAGCAGCCAGGAACACATCGTCTCTGCAGCGCAGGTCCATACACAGATACACTCTTACTGATCATTATTTAGCTACACCATCATTTCATCTGTGAGTCTGTGAAATACAGATTAAGGCAAACATAGCAAAAGAACATTGATCTAATTTAGAGAAACAAAACCTCTTTTTTAAACCATGAAGTCTGGAGGGTGAATGTTTAGCAAAACATTTTCACACACAAATCACATCAAATATAAGTTGGCTGTCAGTGAAACAAAAACCCTTGAATCTTTCATTATAACCTCTCAAATCCTCAACATCAAAAAAGTGTATATTTTACACACTCTGGAGTCTTTACAAATCATGTCAAAGAAAAACAAGATTTACGTTGGAAATAAAAGATTAGACCCTTCCAGGCTTTGACAGATTATTTAGTAAGAACCAAAAACCACATTACATCATACAATGATTACATCCTTTCACACCTGATAGGTCACAGACGTCCCTTTAGTTCAAATGACAGCTGCAGTTAAATCATTACCTCTTGTGAAATCCAGGTAAAGGCCTCTGTGGAAGCTGTGTTTGTGTTTGTGATTGAAAGTGAGACAGTAGAAAGAGTTCATCTGGATCCTGCATCACTTTGATCATGCTACCCGTGTGTCTTCAGAGGACGCTGAGCAGGCAGGAGGATGTCCTCTCCACGCTGCAGCTGGACGTGCAGCAGATATCTCGGGGTCTGGGTTCTGGTCTGCAGGAGCTGGAGGACCTCAGGAAGTCTCTGGATGCTGTGATTCAGGAAGTGTCGGCAGCCGAGGCCCTCAGAGAACACCTGGGTAGCTAAACAAAGGAACTTTTGTCATTTTTGAAGCGTGTTTTCAATCGGTAAAAGTAAAAAAGCTAATGTTAATCTAGATACGAACTATACCAAAGTCAAATAACTTCTAAAAAGGTGGTCGAAACATCTAAAGGCGGACTCGTTTTCACCGTGATGAAGTTTCACAGTCCCATAAGCCAATTGTTAGCAACTGCTATTTTTAAAACACATAAAAGCTTCAAAATGCACAAGTGAGGTATAAACTTAGCGTATTTTATGTGAAGGAAGAGAACATTAAAGTCTCCTAAGTTATTGTTACTCAAAAACCCATCGACTTCAAGACAACGGAACCAGAAGTGCTAAACTGCTAACTCATTTTCATGTTTTAGGACTCATTCCTGCAGCTCTATACAGTATAAGTTACTCACAGTATGTTTTAAAGGGGCAGTTATTATTTCCCTACTCACCCCAAACATGAGATGTTTCCTGTTGCAAGAAGATGTAGTTCACAGTCCGAGGTTTAAGACCTTGTGGTTCACTAAAAACTGCTTTCCTTTCCTTCCTCCAGGGACGTTGGAGGAGAATATGAAGCGTCACTCTGGCCTCCTGGATATCCACGCCACTCAGCTCAGAACCCACAGGGAGCACCTGCAGGAGCTCGAAGCCACTTCAAACGACGGAAAACTCATCTGGAAGATCGAGGACTTCAGGAACAAGAGGGAAGCCGAGGTCAAAGGTCATCCGCCCTGCCTGAGCAGCGTGCCGTTCCACACCGGACCGTGCGGATACAAAATGGCCTCCAAGGTCTATCTGAACGGGGACGGGGAAGGAAGAGGGACTCACCTTTCTCTTTATGTGGTCCTGATGGTGGGAGACTTTGACGCTCTGCTGCCGTGGCCTTTCAGACAAACCGTGGCTCTGTCGGTTTTGGATCAAAGCGGTGCCGGAAACCACCAAAGTCTGAGCTTCAAACCCGACCTGACGTCCAAAAGCTTCCAGCGACCGACAGACGAGTCGGCCGGTAACGTCGCTGTAGGATTCTCGTGCTTCATTCCACTCATCAAGCTGGAAAAGCCTCAAAATGCTGCGTATGTCAAAGAGGACACGATGTTTGTTAAAGTGAAGGTGGACATGGCGGGTTTAGAGCAGCTGTAGTCGTTCGGCGCTAGTTACCGTGTGAATGATTAGTTTTTATAATTTACTGTTGCGCCCTCTGGTGGTCAGTTCAGGAAGGACACTGTAGTACAATGCTATATAACTAATGCAATTTTCACTGATTGTTTTATTTTTCAACAGAAAAGTGTTATTTAAAGTATTAGTTTGACATTTCAGGAAATGTTATCTTTCTTTCTGACAGATTGATACACCTCTTTTTGCCAAAAATGGTAAACTATTCCTTTAAGCTTTAGGATCATTTCAGGGATCGTCTAGAGGTCCAACACCCACAAAAACTGTGGTAACTCATAATTTATTTAATGTCCGTTATCTTAAAATCATGAATTTGTTGTCTGTGAAAAAGTATTGCTCGGACGAGGTTATTTAAATCCATCTTCCACATGATCAGGACATCTGCAGATATTTGGTATCGATCCGGACTTAAAAGTGTCTTTGTTCTGAGAACCAGGAGAATATTCAACACACAGACATTTATAATCAGTACTGTGTATTATCTCAAACAAATAGTTAAGAAATTGTCTTTTGGGAACATTTGTTATTTAAAGAAAGTGAGATGACATGTTAATGTGGCAGCTAATGTATTATTCAAGACTGATTGATTTTGTTGTTGTTGTACGCAATAGAACTGGTTGATTAAACTGAACACGGTCAAAGAGTCAACTTGCCTGAACTTATTTGAATATTGTTTAACAGTGTATGAAATGACGATGTGTTGTTGAGGCTAGACTCTGACTTGTGATTCACGAGTTTTGAGCATTTTCCCTTTGAATAGAATATAATACTCATCACTATGTTCTCAATAGTTCATAATGACTTAAAATGGATTCCTTTGAATGAGTGCAGTGGAGATAAAGGAATATGATCGGTCTGGTGTTTTGTGTTCATTAACTTTTTCTATTTGGAGGGATACAGGTATCCAGACTTGCAGTACCATCTTGTTGTTACTGTAATGTTCGGATGTGATTGTGGTTTAATCAAATTTGAACAATAATCAGCACTGATACAAATATTACAACGTTCCTTCATTCAGCTAATTGTACAAAGAGAACATAGCCTAATCTGATGGCTTCAGTTAGATTCATGTCCTTTTACACTAAAACAGGATGTCGAAACAGTGTACTCGACTGATTAATTAAACATCTTGATGGTAAATTTAAACAAAAATAACTTGATGTAAGTTATTACAGTAAATAAATAATAAATAAATTGCTATTTTTGTCATTTCACAGTACAGGTACTACTGTAACGAAATTGTTCCTCTGCATTTGACCCATCCTAGTGTTAGGAGCAGTGGGCTGCCATTATGTCTGGCGCCCGGGGAGCAGTGTAGGGGACGGTGCCTTGCTCAGGGACACCTCGGTAGCACTTGGTCTTGCCGGGACTCGAACTGGTGACCTTCCAGGTTGCCAAGCCAAGTCCCTATGGACTTCGCCACCACCGCCACCCAGACTCCACACAGCATTCTCGTCTTTTTGTCATTGCTGGTGTCATTTTCTGGTTGCTAACGCCATTGTAACACATAAACACTGATGTTCCGCTGTAACGGTGGTGGACTCATCAGAACAGAGTGCTGACCAATCAGAGCACAGCCGTTTAATAATGAATAATTCCTTATATTTATTATAGCGCTTTTTCCATGACCCAAAGCGCTTTACAGATACACATTACACATTACACACATACATATAACGGTCATGTACTGTGGACAATACCCACAGGAGCAAATTCATGTGAAGTGTCTTGCCCAAGGACACAACGCATCAGACGCCGCAGCGGCGGGTTTCGCCCCCTTGATCTGATGATCAATGCACAGCCCACTGCGCCACACCGCCCATCTTCACACCTCAAAGTCATCAAGGCGCTTTACAAGTACACATTAGTATCATACATGTACTGTGGACAATACCCACAGGAGCAAATTCGGGTGAAGTGTCTTGCCCAAGGACACAACGGCCTGACGCAGTGGCGGCGGGAGCGGGTTTCGAACTGGAGTTCCCCAACGCCCCCTTGATCTGATGATCAAACGCACAGCCCGCTGCACCACTCCGCCCGTCTGTTTAGGACAGAGAGTGAATACACATACTATACAGAGATACTGTATGAGAAACCAATGTGAGTTTGGAAAATGTAACAATGTAAATCTATTCTAGTCGACCTCAACAATGGAATTATGATCAGTAGAAATGGCCATGACATGGGACCTTTAAGTTCCAAGTTCCTCCAGCAATGCAACATAAATATATATATATATATATATAAGACATAAAACAATAAAGAAAAACATATATACAGATCACTTGTAATAAAAGTTTCTAGGATTACCACAACAAAAAATATAACAGTTCATTACATGTAAAAGCACTCTTTAGGCAACCATACTTAACACTTGTAAATGTAAGGGCTTTTTCTACAATGAAACCTTCAAAGAGAGCAGATCCTCTTTTAGAGATGTCTTTTATTTCGTATGTTACACAGTTGTTCCCTGATACGCTAAACAGTGTTATGATAAGGACAGCGTTTAAGTGAGGCGAAGATCCTAAAAGATACCACTGATTAGCACTCTACGTCTCGTACATTGCAGGGTATTCATTTGGGTGCAATAGATGCCAGCAAATCCATAACACTGAAGTAACATTCACACCTGTGTTTCAGTTCATTTGGTCCAGACCAAAGGAAGAACATTTGCTGTTGTTGTATTTAAGTTCTGGTCCAGTTCATATATCACCAATAAATCGCTTTGTCACAGTTGGTGTGTTAAGTTTGTAACTCGTTTTCTCCTGTAAATGAGACGGCAGCTTCAAAGCAAATTATCCTGGAGTGAGGCCAGAAAATCACGTCTTCTCTCTGAGCCATCTGACATCTACAAAGACAAAGAATTTGGTTTAATGTCATATAAAAAAAGGCTGTTAAAATCATACCTCACAAAATGTTGGTGTGTACTTTTTGTTTCTCCCTATTTTATCTTATGTGGTGAACCTCTCAGCTCCATCTTAGGTCCTATACTATTTTCCATATTACATGCTTCTACTGGGGTTTACTTGAAATTAGTTTTTATTAATTCAATGCTGGCAACATGCAGCAATACTTGCAAAGTTCCTCAAGTCTCTGTGAAGTTGTTTTGAGGAAACAGGAAAGCAGGGTGGCTTGGTTGATTATCGTTCCATCCTTGCTTGTATGTTGTCTATATGCTTGCCGAAGGTTTGCTGTTTTATAGTTAGTATTTTCCCCTCATGGCCGAGGAGCCTACGGGGAATGGGCTTGCTGCTGGTCCCAGGCCTACATATAAGTAGTCTCACTAAATAATAATGATATTTTTGATGTGAGGTGCAAAGGAGAGGGTGCTATCCAGTATGACACCGTGGATCTTTACTTGACTGGAGAACGGTACGGAGAAGTTATCGATGATTATCAATCAATCAATCAATGTTTATTTATATAGCCCAATATCACAAATGTTACATTTGTCTCAGTGGGCTTCACAGAGGTGATTATGTTGGAGAAGGGTAGGATTGAGCTTTGTTGAGGGTGGTTTTGGATAAGCAGGGCTCCTGTTTTGCCTCCATTGAGCTTCAGAAAGTTCCTGAAAATGGTCACTAATACCCCAACATTTTCTCTACACACTTGAATGTGTGACACAATTTGTTTCCCTTTTATTCAAAGGGTGACAATGGCAACAGCACTCACTTCAGTCTCAGGTCTGTGGCTATCCCAAGAGCATAGCCACAGAAATGTTTTGAGCATCACCATCTTGGAGGTTATTCTTATGTCAGACCCAGGACTCTCAGATGGGGGTTTGACTTCAGACTTGAAGTCAGTGCAGCACAGCCTCTCTCAGTAATCCAACAGTTAACCAGTCTGTTGAGATAAAAAAAGAAAAGTTTTTCAAGTGGTCACATGTTGTGGCACCTCCAGACCCAGACCTGTGGGTTCCAGTGGCTGAGCTGTAGTTGCAGTTTTAGTCTGATTTAATATGATATTTGATTTGAAAAAACGAAATACATTTAAACATCCTGACAGTAGACCAGTCTGTTGAAAAAAAAAGGTTTTAAATTAAAAATAGTCACATGCGGACCTCTGTCCCTGTGGCTGAGCAGTCTGAGTCTGACCAACTAGATAAGTCTCACCTTAGTATCTTCAGTCTACACTGGGGTTTCCTCAGCCAATAAGAAAGCAGGATTGCCTCCTCGTCCATCAGATGATTGTTGCTCAGGTCTAGCTCTTTGAGAGCAGAGGAGCCGCTGAAGGCCAAGGTCAAAGACCGGAGGCATGCAACATTTAACTTGCAGGATTTCAGGCTAGAAAGACATACAGTTTTACAATCAGTGATAGTTTTCTGTGGTTACTTTATTGCGGAGAAGTATACATTTAAAACTTAAAATAATTTACGGTTTATAATATGCTTTATTGTTATTGTGACCAGATCTAGTGTTTTTTATGTATCGATAGAGATAATGAATGAGAAGGTAGCAAAAAACTGTTGTAATAATATAGAATATGTCTTCGAAGGAGAAATAATAATAATGACAAAACACTTGAAAGTGTTGTTACAGTACATGTGTGTTCAACATGATTGTATTGTCTTAATAAACTTAACGTAGGAACTTTAGTGGGGGATGCATTTTTTCCATTTGACATAAATTGGGATAATGAACACAATACTCACTCCAGTGTCTCCAGTTGACAAAGTGGATCTAACAAGAACTCAGAAAGTTTTTCAACAACACCATCTTGGAGTTTATTATGTGACAGATCCAGGACTCTCAGGTGGGCGGGGTTTGACTTCAGACTGGACGCCAGTGCAGCACAGCCACTCTCAGTGAACTCACAGCTAGCCAGTCTGTCGGGGAGAACAGTATTATTTATACATGATAACCTGTGGCTAAATAGCAGCTCCAGTCTGACCAACAACAAAGTTATCTTAAATAAAAAACTAGACACTACAGGTATATTATTAACATAAAAGGTGGCCAGGAAAGTAAGCATTACTGGAAATGATCTGAGAAGTCTCACCTCAGTATCTTCAGTCTACACTGTGGATTTCTCAGTAAATCTGAAATCCAGATGGCCCCCTCGCCCATCAGGGAGTTGAAGCTCAGGTCGAGCTCTTTGAGAGCAGAGGAGCCGCTGAGAGCAGAAGTCAAAGACCCATAGCCGACTGCCGTCATCCAACTGTGGTTCAAACTGGAAGTAGACATTTAAATAAAGTTTTTTTGTTACAGTTTTTCACTTTTTGTTGAAGAGTATAAATACAGAAGGAAGGGAAAAAAGGAAATGGTTAATAACACAGTATGAGGTACTTTTCAGTAGATTTGTGAATAAAGTATTTGTTAACCAAAATAACTCCTGCAGACCATGGGGAAGCTGCTGAACGAACATATTTTCTGATAACACATTGAAACACATGTAATAAAATAAAATACAAATAATAGAGAAATGTGATAATGCAAACAGAACTCACTTCAGTGTCTCCAGTTGACAAAGTGGATCTTCCAAGAACTCAGAAAGTTTTTCCACACCACCATCCTGGAGGTCATTTTGTGCCAGATCCAGGATTCTCAGGTGGGCGGGGTTTGACTTCAGACTGGACCCCAGTGCAGCACAGCCACTCTCAGTAAACTGACAGCCAGCCAGTCTGTCGGGAGAACAGTATTATTTATACATGATAACCTGTGGCTAAATAGCAGCTCCAGTCTGACCAACAACAAAGTTATCTTAAATAAAAAAACTAGACACTACAGGTATATTATGAACATAAAAGGTGGCCAGGAAAGTAAGCATTACTGGAAATGATCTGAGAAGTCTCACCTCAGTATCTTCAGTCTACACTGTGGATTTCTCAGCAAATCTGAAATCCGGTTAGCCCCCTCGTCCATCAGGTGGTTGTAGCTCATGTCGAGCTCTTTGAGAGCAGAGGAGCCGCTGAGAGCAGAAGTCAAAGACCCACAGCCGACTGCCGTCATCCTGCTGCGGTTCAAACTGGAAGTAGACATTTAAATAAAGTTTTTTGTTACAGTTTTTCACTTTTTGTTAAAGAGTATAAATACAGAAGGAAGGGAAAAAAGGAAATGGTTAATAACACAGTATTAGGTACTTTTCAGTAGATTTGTGAATAAAGTATTTGTTAACCAAAATAACTCCTGCAGACCATGGGGAAGCTGCTGAACGAACATATTTTCTGATAACACATTGAAACACATGTAATAAAATAAAATACAAATAATAGAGAAATGTGATAATGCAAACAGAACTAACTTCAGTGTCTCCAGTTGACAAAGTGGATCTTCCAAGAACTCAGAAAGTTTTTCCACATCACCATCTTGGAGGTCATTATGTGCCAGATCCAGGACCCTCAGGTGGGCGGGGTTTGACTTCAGACTGGACCCCAGTGCAGCACAGCCACTCTTAGTAAACTGACAGTGAGCCAGTCTGTCGGGGAGAACAGTATTATTTATACATGATAACCTGTGGCTAAATAGCAGCTCCAGTCTGACCAACAACAAAGTTATCTTAAATAAAAAAACTAGACACTACAGGTATATTATGAACATAAAAGGTGGCCAGGAAAGTAAGCATTACTGGAAATGATCTGAGAAGTCTCACCTCAGTATCTTCAGTCTACACTGTGGATTTCTCAGCAAATCTGAAATCCGGTTAGCCCCCTCGTCCATCAGGTGGTTGTAGCTCATGTCGAGCTCTTTGAGAGCAGAGGAGCCGCTGAGAGCAGAAGTCAAAGACCCACAGCCGACTGCCGTCATCCTGCTGCGGTTCAAACTGGAAGTAGACATTTAAATAAAGTTTTTTGTTACAGTTTTTCACTTTTTGTTAAAGAGTATAAATACAGAAGGAAGGGAAAAAAGGAAATGGTTAATAACACAGTATTAGGTACTTTTCAGTAGATTTGTGAATAAAGTATTTGTTAACCAAAATAACTCCTGCAGACCATGGGGAAGCTGCTGAACGAACATATTTTCTGATAACACATTGAAACACATGTAATAAAATAAAATACAAATAATAGAGAAATGTGATAATGCAAACAGAACTAACTTCAGTGTCTCCAGTTGACAAAGTGGATCTTCCAAGAACTCAGAAAGTTTTTCCACATCACCATCTTGGAGGTCATTATGTGCCAGATCCAGGACCCTCAGGTGGGCGGGGTTTGACTTCAGACTGGACCCCAGTGCAGCACAGCCACTCTTAGTAAACTGACAGTGAGCCAGTCTGTCGGGGAGAACAGTATTATTTATACATGATAACCTGTGGCTAAATAGCAGCTCCAGTCTGACCAACAACAAAGTTATCTTAAATAAAAAACTAGACACTACAGGTATATTATTAACATAAAAGGTGGCCAGGAAAGTAAGCATTACTGGAAATGATCTGAGAAGTCTCACCTCAGTATCTTCAGTCTACAATGTGGATTTCTCAGCAAAGCTGAAATCCGGTTGGCCCCCTCGTCCATCAGGGAGTTGTTGCTCAGGTCGAGCTCTTTGAGAGCAGAGGAGCCGCTGAGAGCAGAAGTCAAAGACCCACAGCCGACTGCCGTCATCCTGCTGTGGTTCAAACTGGAAGTAGACATTTAAATAAAGTTTTTTGTTACAGTTTTTCACTTTTTGTTAAAGAGTATAGAGTGGCGAAGTCACGCCCACTTACTTCCGGGTAATGGGACCTTATTTCGGAAAAATTATGCATTGAAGTCAATGGGGAGAGAAAACTTATCTTTCGATCCCGTTTGAATTGTGCCATGAATTACACATATGATGTTTGTCAATCTTAAAAAATCCTTTCCATGTCAAAAAAGTCACAGTTTGTCGTAAAACTGTTGAAATATAAGACTATGAAAAATACGTAACTAGAAAGACTACAAATCCCCATTTTGTAAGTGATGTCACAATTGTTTTCCTCCACTAAGATCTAAGATCAGCGCCATATAGATATAATCTATCTATATGGCGCTGGCTAAGATAAGATAACTTTAACAATATGCCTGTGTGCTTAGTACCAGGTTGTTATTATACCAGCAATGGGTCTTGCTCGTTCTTTCGCTTCCCGTCTGATGAAAGGACCAGGAGTACTCTGGATCAAGCTAGCTAGTAGCTAGCACGTTAGTTAGCTTTACAGCCTTGTCATTTTTATTAGCCTTAACATGAAGTAACATTAAGTAACCCACAATGTTAAACAGTAAGAGTAGTAGTCATATTTCGTGAACCCTTTGAAGAGTACTGTCACCGGTGTGATCATTCTATAATACACAATTTAAGCCCGGGGGAGAAATGCTAACGCTAACGATCTTCTCTACTTCATGCTATCTGCACAAATGGTTGACATTAAACATTAAAATGACCAGGCAGTTCAGAGAGAATCAAAGGAAGGCAGGCAGGCAGCTTTGCATGACATTCTTCAGGACGTGTTTCATTGTGGTGATAGTGAGTAGTCAATCGTTGTGTTGACAAGACAGTAGTGACGGCCATCTTGGTGACGTGTGTTGTTGACCAGAGATGTAGTTCATTGAGCGTTTCACACAAACAAATGTGTTACTTCACAGTTTTACGACACATTTTTTTTTTTTTGACTTGCAAAATTATCTTTTAAATTGACAAACAACATATGTGTAATTCGTGGCACAATTCAAACGGGATCGAAAGATAATCTTTCTCTCTCCATTGACTTCAATGCATAACTTTTCCGAAATAAGGTCCCATGGAGGTCCACCGGAAGGGGAGGGACTTCGCCACTCTATAAATACAGAAGGAAGGGAAAAAAGGAAATGGTTAATAACACAGTATGAGGTACTTTTCAGTAGATTTGTGAATAAAGTATTTGTTAACCAAAATAACTCCTGTGAAGACCATGGGGAAGCTGCTGAACGAACATATTTTCTGATAACGCATTGAAACACATGTAATGAAATACAAAATAAATAATAGAGAAATGTGATAATGCAAACAGAACTAACTTCAGTGACTCCAGTTGACAAAGTGGCTCTGCCAAGAACAGAGAAAGTTTTTCCACACCACCATCCTGGAGGTTATTTTGTGCCAGATCCAGGACCCTCAGGTGGGCGGGGTTTGACTTCAGACTGGACCCCAGTGCAGCACAGCCACTCTCATTAAACAGACAGCCAGCCAGTCTGTCGGGGAGAACAGTATTATTTATACATGATAACCTGTGGCTAAATAGCAGCTCCAGTCTGACCAACAACAAAGTTATCTTAAATAAAAAACTAGACACTACAGGTATATTATTAACATAAAAGGTGGCCAGGAAAGTAAGCATTACTGGAAATGATCTGAGAAGTCTCACCTCAGTATCTTCAGTCTACAATGTGGATTTCTCAGTAAATCTGAAATCCAGATGGCCCCCTCGTCCATCAGGGAGTTGTTGCTCAGGTCGAGCTCTTTGAGAGCAGAGGAGCCGCTGAGAGCAGAAGTCAAAGACCCACAGCCGACTGCCGTCATCCTGCTGTGGTTCAAACTGGAAGTAGACATTTAAATAATGTTTTTTTGTTACAGTTTTTTACTTTTAGTTAAAGAGTATAAATACAGAAGGAAGGGAAAAAAGGAAATGGTTAATAACACAGTATGAGGTACTTTTCAGTAGATTTGTGAATGAAGTATTTGTTAACCAAAATAACTCCTGCAGACCATGGGGAAGCTGCTGAACGAACATATTTTCTGATAACACATTAAAACACATGTAATAAAATAAAATACAAATAATAGAGAAGTGTGATAATGCAAACAGAACTAACTTCAGTGTCTCCAGTTGACAAAGTGGATCTTCCAAGAACTCAGAAAGTTTTTCAACATCACCATCTTGGAGGTCATTATGTGCCAGATCCAGGACCCTCAGGTGGGCGGGGTTTGACTTCAGACTGGACGCCAGTGCAGCACAGCCACTCTTAGTAAACTGACAGCCAGCCAGTCTGTCGGGGAGAACAGTATTATTTATACATGATAACCTGTGGCTAAATAGCAGCTCCAGTCTGACCAACAACAAAGTTATCTTAAATAAAAAACTAGACACTACAGGTATATTATGAACATAAAAGGTGGCCAGGAAAGTAAGCATTACTGGAAATGATCTGAGAAGTCTCACCTCAGTATCTTCAGTCTACACTCTGGATTTCTCAGCAAATCTGAAATCTGGTTGGCCCCCTCGTCCTTCAGGGAGTTGTTGCTCAGGTCGAGCTCTTTGAGAGCAGAGGAGCCGCTGAGAGCAGAAGTCAAAGACCCACAGCCGACTGCCGTCATCCTGCTGAAGCTCAAACTGGAAGTAGACATTTAAATAACGTTTTTTTGTTCAGTTTTTGACTTTTTGTTAAAGAGTATAAATACAGAAGGAAGGGAAAAAAGGAAATGGTTAATAACACTATGTAATAAAATAAAATAAAATAAAAATAATAGAGAAGTGTGATAATGCAAACAGAACTCACTTCAGTGTCTCCAGTTGACAAAGTGGATCTTCCAAGAACTGAGAAAGGTTTTCCACACCACCATCTTGGAGTTTATTATGTGCCAGATCCAGGACTCTCAGGTGGGCGGGATTTGACTTCAGACAGGATGCCAGTGCAGCACAGCCACTCTCAGTAATCTGACATTCAGCCAGTCTGTTAGGGAGAACAGTTTAGGTGGTTACATGCAACTGATCCAGATCCTGTCCTTTGACCCTGTTGCTGGGCTTTTTAAACATGTTGGTTAGGCAGAGATGAGTTGAAGTTGCAGAGTAGTTTAAGTGTTTCATTACTTCTAAATATCTGCACTGGTAACCAGACTAATTCCTGGCTTTATTTCTCATCCACCAATACATTCATGAATGCTGGGTTTTCCTTCTTACCAACTATTTTGTCACGTCTGACCCAGGTACTCTGTCCTTTAATAAACCCTTTCCTCAAAGTGTCATCAACTCACCTGCTCACCTATCATTGCTTCGTGAACAGATTTCACAATCAGCAGACCCTCTAGTTGTTTTGTCATGCTCAGAAGCAGACCATGACCATGACAGACTGTGTTTGGTCTGTAGGGTTCAATTGACAACTTTTACAACAACCAAAACAAACTGTAGTAACCAGGCAAACAGACCTGAGTTTCTTTTTTAACTGAATCATACGGTGAGGTTTAAACGCACCCCAAGTGTCCCACAGTCCTTATTTATCATATCATAAATCACCACACAGATACTGTGCATATGGATCTCCTTACCTGAGAATCTTGAGTTTGCAGTTGGGACTTCTTAGTCCATCAGAGAGCAGCCTCACTCCTGAGTCATGCAGACCATTTCTGCTAAGGTCTAACTCCTCTAGACCAGAAAACATCGAGCTGAGAACTTCTGAAATGTACTTGCAACATCGGTCTGTGAGGTTACAGTCACTTAGCCTAAAGTGAAAAACAAAAAGCCTTTTAACATTTTGCAGATGCGCCCATCTGTCCTTTGATATCTTTACACAATCTGAGAGCTTCAGATACATTGTGTTCATTAAGGTAAACTACTTACAAAGCTACCCTTGATGCTTTTAGGACTGGCAGCAGCCTCTCCAGAACTTCATCTGATCTGTTGTATTTCTTCAGGTCAAAGACATCCAGGTCTTCGTTGGAGACGAGCAGAAGAAAGGCCAGGGCAGACCAATGTGAAGGTAAGATTTGACCAACATCTCCTGATCTCAGGTACTTTTGGACTTGCTCTAACAGAGACTTGTCTCCCAGCTCATTTAAACATTGGAACAGATTCATTGTTTTGTCGGTGTTCGACAGTTTCCTGATTTTCTCATGAATGAAGATGATTGTCTCCTGGGTGCTCTGTGGGTATCTTTCTTTGAATCCAAATACTTTCTGAAGAAGCTTCTGATTTGAATCTTGAGACAGACCGAGCAGGAAGCGCAGGAACAAGTCCCATTGTCCATCGCTGGCCAAAGCAGTATTCACAGCTTTCGTGTGGAGGAGGAGGAGAAGAACTTCTCCTGTCTCTGATGCCACCTTTACACGTGTCTGACTGGAAAGCACATTTTCTCCACTATTTAAGAAGGTCTCTAGTACATACAGAGCTGCCAGAAACTCCTGAACACTTAAATGTATGAAAGAGTAAACTTCTTGTTTGTGAAGCCCCCCATGTTCTTTTCTTATGATCTGTGTACACACTCCAGAATAAACTGCTGCTTGTGTCAGATCAATCTTACAGCTTTCCAAGTCCTTCTCATAGAAGATTATGTTGCCCTTCTGTAGCTGTTCAAATGCCAGCTTTCCCAATTTCATGATCACATCTTTGTCTGTTTCAACTTCCTGATAATCCTTCTGGTTGTTAAGCTTTGTCTGAATGACCAGGAAGTGTGTGTACATTTCAGTTACAGTCTTGGGCAACTCATCTGTGTCCGTTTTGTTAAGGAGATCCTCAAGAGCTGTGGCTGTAATCCAACAGAAGACTGGGATGTGGCACATAATGTACAGACTTCTTAATGGCTTTGACATCAGATGATCGAGGATCTTCTGAGCTGTGTCGTTGTTGCAAACTTTCCTCTGAAAGTATTGCTCCTTTTGCTTATCATTAAAGCCTCGTACCTCGGTCACTCTGTCGATGAACTTGGGAGGAATCTTAGCAGCTGCAGCTGGTCGCCCGGTGATCCAGATCCAAGCTTTGTGCAGCAGTTTCCCTGAGATTAAGTTGGTTAGCAGAACGTCCACTGTTGTGATCTTTGTAACGCTGCGGCACATCTCATTGTTCTCAAAGTCAAGAGGTAGTTTGCTTTCGTCTAGGCCATCGAAGATAAACAAAACACTTGAATTGCAGTAGTCTGAGTCTGAGAAGTCCTTCACTTCTTCAAAATAGTTACCTATTAACGTCATAAGACTCCAAGGCTTATCTTTTATCAAATTCAAGTCTCTGAATGTGAATGGAAATATGAACTGAGTGGTTTGGTTGGCTTCTCCTGCTGCCCAGTCTTGAAGGAATTTCTGCACAGCGACAGATTTTCCAATGCCAGCGATTCCCGTCGTCAGAACTCTTTGTGGAGGGTTGTGTTCATTTGAAAAAGCATTCAAAATGTCATTGAGCTGGATTTTCTTCTCCTCAAACAAATTCCTTCTGCATTCTAATTGAATCACTTCATGTTCATTATTGACCTCCCCACTGCCACCTTTTGTGATGTAAAGCTCTGTATAGATCTCTTTTAAAGGTGTCAATGATCCATCATCCTTTGTTCCTTGATAGAGATTCTTTGTTGAATTTTCAATGTAAGATTTCAGTTCAGCTTGGCATCTTTTTATGTTTGCTAAAAGATGAAAAACATCATAAATTCATTATTTTCCTGTACTTTTACAAGATAAAAAATACAGTATGTTTGTTTATTTTAAGGACTAGGTTTTCAGACAAACTACAGCAGGCAAAACACAAGAACCTGACCAGATCATATTTCAGAATGACTAGGACAAATCTTCGGTCAGTACAAGTGCAAGCAGAATTTGTAAACAAAAAATGAAACACAGCACCCTAAATGGATGGATAATAAATATCAAAGGTTAGCATATATTCCAATATATCACAAAACATCACATTGAATATAACATGGACAGATGACAGAAATGATAGAAAGAAAAAAAGAAAATTTGGTTTTGAAATATCTGTTTGCACGGAAAATACCTTTGTTTTGTGAAGAACTGGAATTTATGTTGTCCGTCCTATCAGGAGCCTGGCCTAAAACACAAACATGCAACATCATTTGTGAAATGCAAAATCATTTAAGGCATGTTTGGTCAGATTTTAGGGATTTAAATAGTTAGACAGCAAGATGACATTGTATTTGATTTATAAATTCAAGAGAAACATACCATATGTGTTGATGTTTACTGTTCCTGCAGAAAAATGTGTAAGCTGAGGTTGGTTGACAACACTTCTATCCTGGGCAATACCTGTTGTGCTTCCTGCTCCCCTCTGGTTTTCAGCTGATTGAGAAAAGATACAAAAAAGAACCAAGAATGAAAACCGTCAACATTTGAACTGTTAATAAGTATATTTTTTAATACATTTTTTTCCCCATAAAGACCGCCTCGCTGCACATTATCCCTTGCATAAAGATAGATTGTGGGTCCCTTATAACATGTTGTACACAGTCGAAATAAACATTCTGGTCACCTCAACATCAGGGATCTTATCAATTAAACTCAAACCGTCACGGTAGCCTTACCTTACTTATCCCTCTTAAAATAGAAAAAAACACGTGACTTTACCAGCAGAGAGAAAATGGATTATTAAATTATTAATGTGACTAATAAAGAGCAGTTTGATTATTAAACATTATTCTGTTGATCGATGTCATTACAGTTGGTGAAAAGCACATAATGACTTGTTTAAGACTCGGTTTTTCAAAGTTTAGGACTTGGGCTTGACTTGAACTTGCCCAACCTGACTTGAGACTTGACTCGGACTTGAGCGCAAAGACTTGAGACTTACTTGTGACTTGCAAAACAATGACTTGGTCCCACCTCTGGTTATTAGTCATACTTTTATTGTGCTATTATTGAAGGGGACGTTCGCTACTGCAAGATTACAGTCAAGGCCTGTACTTTATGAAAATAGTTTTGGTATAACTACTTACTCTGACACTATATTAATACAACTAGGCTTGAATTGACAATACATTTAATTTGTTTAGTTTTTTGTCACATTTAGTCATAGCTAAATGTACAGAAATGTGATCTTTGCTTTTAATCAAATTATAAACATTAGGAGCATTAGGCCTATACTGTACAATGCCCGGGAAACCTGCTTAATTACAGGGCCTCACACAGCTTAGTACGGTATAGTTAGGCCTTGGTAGGCCAGGCTCACTTTATGCTGCGTTTCCATTACAGTTTAGTAGCTGGGGCAGTAACTATAGCAGGGGTGGGGAACCTCCGGCCTCCGGGCCATATACGGACCGCGAGACCATTTGGTACGTCCCTCGAGGAGATGTATAAACACACGCAAAAAAGAAAACAATTAAAGAAATCTAGACCGCAAAAAAATTAAACAAGCGAGTGCCTGTTTTTCCTGGCCAAGGTCAGGGTGGGCCTAACGTGTCATCACGTGGTATATGTCTCGTCTGACAGGGGTGTAGTTCTGACGGAGATCACCAGAACGTGGCTCCGGCACTTCAGATAAGGAGTCGTACACATGCCGCAGTTTTTGCGTGGCTGTGTCTTTAGTTGAAAGCCCAGTGGCGATCTGTTCATCTGTCATACTGATCATACAGTCAATAACTTTGTTATTAGCATCTGGTTAGCTAGCTATGCTAACGAATATAAGAAGCTTTTTCTACAACCAGTGAGGTAAAGGCACATCTTTATATGATCATTATAGTTATAAAAAAATAAGAGAATAAAGTAAACAGGTATAAAATACTAGACGACAGTAAAAAAAAGTTGTTATTAATAAATAAAACTAGCGATCTAGTGGCCGGGTCTCAAACGTTTTGGTCACGATTAATGTAAACAATTATTTCCGAGGCACGCGTTTATATGATCATTATAGTTATTAAAAAATAAGAGAATAAATGAAAAACAGGTATATATGAAATAATTAGGGCTGTCAGTCGATTAAAATATTTAATCGCGATTAATCGCATGATTGTCCATAGTTAATCGCGATTAATCGCAAATTAATCGCACATTTTTTATCTGTTCTAAATGTACCTTAGAGGGATATCTTTCAAGTTTTTAATACTCTTATCAACATATGAGTGGACAAATATGCTTTATATGTTTGTTTATTATCATTTGAACAATGACAAATATTCTCATGAATATTAAACACAACAACCTGAACATTACAAATATTCGCCTCAATTCAACCTGGAACCTCTCTCATACAATAATACTTTGTGTGTGTGTGTGTGTGTGTGTGTGTGTGTGTGTGTGTGTGTGTGTGTGTGTGTGTGTGTGTGTGTGTGTGTGTGTGTGTGTGTGTGTGATCGTTGGAGCTATGTGCAGCTCAAGGCATAAATGCTCGAATGGGAGCTGCCTGGACGCTGCAATAATGTTGCGCGCACTATCCGTGCTGAGTGTGCTGACTTTTCGTACAATGTCCCACTGTCTGGCTACCTGCATAAAGTCAAGTGCTCGGCGCAGTTGTCGGCGAAATGTCATTGAAACAGCTCCTTATATCCGTTAGCGCAGCTAGCTAGCACCAGATGCTAACAACAACACGTAAGGTGTGCCTCGCTCGCGCGAGTCGCGCCACACATACACACTCCCTCCCGGTCCTCCCGATGGCCAGTCCGGGCCTGCCGGTGAGCGTGGAAGTGTGGTCTGCCACAAGCGGGCAGCAGGAGCGGGGCTGTCAGCATCAGCTTGTCGATGGTATTTTACACTCGATGCGCTCTGAAACTACGGCGGCCGAGGACAAAAAATACACATGCGTTAATCGCGTTAAAATAATTAGTGGCGTTAATTGTTTTTTGCGTTAACGCGTTATTAACGCGTTAACTTGACAGCCCTAGAAATAATATATGACAGTAAAAAAAGAATAAAGTTTAAAAGGGGAGTGATTTGTAAAATATCCATAAAGAAAAAGTAAATCTGTTTACATTTCTGTTTCATATGGGTGTTGAGAGATGTATCCATAGATCTCTTCATTTTGCTTTCAAAGTGCACCAGATTGATGCTTTTAACTTCAATATTAAAAAATAAATCTTCCCGGGGGAGCATGCCCCCGAACCCCCCTATGTTAGGTCTACTCCCCACTTATAAAAATAGCACTTTACCCCTGCTTACACCTATATGCCGTGAGCTGATTATCGAGCCTGCATTGCAACTGTCACACTGTGTATTTGCGTGGGGATTGTTGCAGTAGAAAATTCCACTGTAGCGCCCGGTACATTAATGGGAAACAATTCTGATCAAAAACGAGAAAAACGCAGCTGAAGGTTAATCCATAGGTTAATCCAATGTGTCTGTCACTTTGAAAAATGATTGATGATCCATAATTCCATTTTTATGTCAAAAATGGAGTTTTCATTAGCTGCTAATGGTAGCTTCCAGAGTGTATGACAGCTTCCTGTTTTGTCTCCTTGGATACGAGTCCAAACAACTCACAGACTGCACCGGGCGCTCACGTAGGAGCCCTGTGACCATCAGATTTGACGACGCTGATTGGGTGAAATTATGTTTCGGCGGCATAGTTTAAAGATAGCAACAGTTGGCTTCTGCTGCACTTTCTGCACTCTCGTCTGGGCGCTGTGCATAGCGCCCAGACGAGAGGGAGTAATGATACACGGGCAAGGCCAGGCAGGAAACATGTGACTTATCAGTAACTTTAGACATCGTAACACAATTTTAAACGAGATTTTATTGTAGATTATACATTTTACTGATACCAATTATATAATATTTACCTTGTTTATTAAAAATAAAAATAAAAATAAAAAAATTATTTTTTAATATTTTTTATTTTTAATGTGGGAAGAGGGGGGGCGGCGCCCCTAGCGCCCCTATGGGCCGGCCGCCACTGCTTACACCTATATGCCGTGAGCTGATTATCGAGCCTTCATTGCAACTGTCACACTGTGTATTTGCGTGGGGATTGTTGCAGTAGAAAATTCCACTGTAGCGCCCGGTACATTAATGGGAAACCCTAAATGTTTGAGCACCCTCTATGAAACGTCAAGCTACCCCACAGCACCCCCAAAATAAATCTCTGGCGCCGCCACTGAGCCTGCAACCCCGTTTTGAAGAAATGTGCAGTGCAAAACAGGCTCATTGCAGCCACTAATGCTGTAATCAGCATTTTCTTTCTTTTCATTTTTTTGCACAGATTGCAAAGTGACAAAGTATTATAACGTATTGTTCTAGCAAAGGGATTGCACAATTGTATTATGTATTTATTTTTTTGACCACACAGACTTATGGAGCATTGTTTTATTATCACGGTTCTAGCAAAGGAATGCTCACGTTCATATTGATGTATTTTAATAAATGGCCCATTACGTGACTATTTCTGTTGGTTTTTTTTCTCCAAAGGGAGGGCCTGACAGAAAAAGTTTGAGAATCACTGCCCTAGTGGAAACGCAACCAAAAACGGGCCGGGTGTGGCACAGCACGCTTAAACCGCGCTGTAGTGGAAATGTGCCATTATGGCCATTATGGCGCATTTCCACTACAGCGTGGAGACATCTGATATTGTGTTGATATGAGTGACTTTGGATAAAAGCGTAAGCTAAATGCTATGTAACTAATGAGTCAGGAAACAGGTATGCAATGGTCCGGTTTCCACCCTCATACATTATCTAATGTAATTGTCTGTGTCACAAAGTCTGAACATTGAAGTCTGAACTGATTCACAAAAATAATTCTCACTTTTGGAAAAAGAGGGCACGGACAGAAAAAGGAATCATCTTACCAAACTTAGCTGTCTCCGGATCCAAAGCTTGGCCGGTCGTAAAGAAGTCTCCCATATTGCATTTCTTCACCCAGCTCCTCTGACTTTAAAAGTCAAGGATAAACATCACCACTAGCTGAGTTAAGAAACGTAATTTAATATAATTAACCCTCTTCCATACTTAGTTCCAGCTGTACTTTCGGCCTACTTTTTAATGATAGTTAAACAACCAGGTAAGTTTACCTTTACGGTGTTACTGCTCAACTGCCACCCTGTTTTGCCTGCCATAGATCATGTGAGGAAGCAGGAAGCGATGCTGCTTTGTGATTATTTATCACGCCTCCTCAGTGCGGACACATCTGCATGTCGCTACTATCCAGTTTTAAAGAAAATAAAGCATTAGCAGAATGCATTTTATTTTTTCAAATTGTGTTGTCCAGCAAATGTAAAATATGATAAGCATAATTATAATAGCAAACAAAAAGTATGTAGGAACATTTAAAAGTATTTAGTCCAAATGAATGTGTGCATGTTGAACATTGTAAGTTGAATGTTATCTAATCAAAAGCAGTGACAAAATAATGTAATGCTAGTTAAACATAATAAACAGTTGTTGTGTTAACAATACAACTTTCAAGGGCTGTTTTCTACGTCCCACCGTACGTCTTCATTTGCCTACGAAATTTCAATACATCGTGAAATTCTAAGGTGGGGGCTTTTACTTTGAAAACTGGTTATGGGCTTGGCTTTCCCAATTTGCCACACAAATGCCCAATCCTAGATCTGGTAAACTATTGAGTTTAGAGTGTCATCATCAAGTTAAAATAGAAGTTTGATTTTTGTTCAGACAATTTGTATATACCATTAAATTATTTAACACTAATAGGGACAAAATCAGCCATTTGAAACGGTGGTGTGGATGTGTAAAAGACACACATTTGTAAAATAAATGTACATTAATTAATTAAACAACCGTATGCAGAAGAATAGTAAAAATTATCTTTAAAAGAGGTCCCATCATAGAGATTGTGCGTGTGTATGTTTTTAAGCGGATTGTTTTATAAATGTGTTACTACCATAGACTGTATATATAAAGGTTACTACTTAAAGCACAGTGAATGTATTGGAGGACATCTGCTGGTTGAGTGGATGCAGTGCAGTTAAATAAGGCAGACAATGGGGGAGTTTTATTTCTCTGTTTTCTCTGAGTTTTATCCACACTGTTGTGTTTTCCTTTTTACAAAAAGCTGAAACTACATTTCCTATGTTTCAAGTGTTGAGACGGTAAGAAGGGATGAAAGGAAAATATGAGTTATAGAAGGAAAGGGAAAAGTGAATGAATGTAAAAGTGGAAGAGCTTTGCAGTTTGAAAAGTGGTAGAAGAAATATGAGAAATTGTCAGAGGAATGTGCGAAGGAAAACAAAGATATGGGTGAAATCATGTCATAGTGTCTCCACTGATGGAGGGTGAGATGCAGCAGCAGTGAGCAGTTATAAAAAGGTCGACAGTGTTTGGACTGTAACTGGACTCCTGCAGGATGAGCTGCTCAGGACCAACAGAACTATTCTTAGACCTTTTGTTGTGCTGACGGTCGTCACGCTGAAAACATGTGGAAGGTCAAACGTGAGTGTTTTCACTGCATGCCTCGTGTTTTTCACTCCGTAAACTAACTCAGAGAGCATGGCTAGATCAACATTATTATGAACCTTTGTATCCTGTGGTTAACTGCAGTTCTCTTTTTCTCCAGACTCTACACAAGGTTTAGATGAAGTGTTTTTGATATGGGGATAATCTCACAGATACAGTTGTATAATATAAACATCGTGTAGAAGGCTGATTCATTAATGTAAAGCCATTAACATTTTCGACAGGAGAGCAACTACTTTTTTAGTATTTTTTTTAGTGATTGTTGGTTTTATTTTTGCATCAATCACAATTTCACAAGTATGTTTTTGTTTTGTTTGTATGTATGCAGCTCCAGTTTATTTTCCCATGGAGATGAGGTACCGGACAATTTTGGAGGTAACATACCTCATGAATATCTAATATTATTCTGCCATATATTTCATATTTACTATTGCACATATCATCTTTCTACACACATCTTATCTTAGTTGTTTATATTGTAGAATAAGATGTATATCTTAAATCAGCCCTGGAGTATTCAACAAAGCATTTCACTGCAAGATGTTGAGTGTGTGAACAATAAAAACCTTGAAACAGTGGAAGTAATGCAGTCATAGATATCTAACACTGAAGACAAACTTTGAATTATGGCTGAGAATTATTTGTATCTCCAAGAAGTGAAAAATGATCCTTGCAGTGAATTCCCTGGATCATCATTTGTTTATTTATTTTTAAACTGGATTTATATGAAGATAAGTAAGCTCCTGAAATCTAACTTGATCTCTTGATCCATTCATATTATAACAAAATAACCTAATAAACACATGAGAAATATCGTTCGGCCATTATCAAGTCTATAATAACTCTTCCTAATCTAATCTACAACAACTTCCTGTTCAGAGTTTGGTCCCCCCCGACCCCATGTCCCAGTTCCTCCTGAGGAGAGGTTCCCCTGACGAGGAGTTCCCTGACCTGAGCAGGAACCACACCTGGATGGGAAGGATCCTCACTGCTGCCATGTACCGCCGCCAGTTCCACCGCTGCACCCACAGCGGGGTGCTCTTTGATGATGTCATCCGCCCGGGCCTCGAGGAACCAGGTGATGTCAGCATGATGTCAGAGTGATGGAGGCTGTAAGAGAATCACAGTGGGATTAAAATAAGGAATAACTGATAGAAGGACATCATGGACATTTTACTTATTAAAGGTCCCATGTCATGCTTTTCTGGTTATTATCCGTCCCCTTGTGTGTCATGTAGCTTTTTCTGCATGTAAACGGTCTGCAGAGTCACAAACCCTCAAAGTATACCCTGTAGCGAGTAAAACTCTAACACAGAAAAGACCTGTCTATGCTGCCCCAGAACGCCTAGTTGGAGATTTCTCTTTTTCCATTGTTTACTTCTTGGGTATAGTGACGTATTTCAGGTATAGTGACGTAACGTAACGTCCGCGCAGCCGTTACGTTTGGACCAATCCGCGGACTTCCTCACACACACACACACACACACACACACACACTCGGCGGGACGTTGCGAGGCTCGCTGCTGCGAGGAGCAGGACAGTGTGAGCTGGCTCACTGGTGTGGGGTCGGCGAGACAGCGAGACACCGCATCACTCAGCCTGAGCACACACACAAACTCCGAGCCAGGCTGCGGGTGTGTGTGTGTTTCGGGCTGGGTTTCGCTGTGTCTCGCTTTCTCGCAGACGGCCACTGGGCTCACAGGGAGGGGGGGGGGGGGGCAGGAGCTCCAACAAGCCGTTTAGGACAGAGAGTGAATGCACATACTTTACAGAGATGCTGTATGAGAAACCAATGTGAGTTTGGAAAATTGCACAATATAAATCTATTCTAGTAGACCTCAACAATGGAATTATGATCAGTAGAAATGGCCATGACATGGGACCTTTAACACGTATACATGTATATACCATTTTGTAATATTGTAGTACTGTATTCAAGAAAAAGTATGAACATTGAGCAGGAGAAGTTAGATGCCAGAAATAGCTTATGAACATTCCTCCCTAATAAGATATCAATTGTCAAACGTAAACAATTGAAAGAGTGCTTAATTCCACAGATTCAAGACAAAGCAGAAATACAAAGTTGATGGAGATGCAGTATATGTTTCAGAGTCGAGAATAACGGTAATGTAGATGTTGAAAAGTAGGTTGTTCCAAAGCGATGGTCTTCTGAATTTGTAACAAGTTTTGACAACAGATAGTATATGTTTTTGTTCTTGTGTTTAAGCTGATCGTAATGCAAACAATAGTCCTGTTTTAATGACGTATTTACAAAAATGACTGATGTTAGCATGAATCACATGAGCCTTTTTCTCTATGTTTAAAAAGCCTACTGATTTTTTATTTGTATTTAAGCAACGTGTAGACAATAGTTACTATCATAACGACGGTTGTTTTAGACAAAAATAATGGTGTATAATGCGGAAAACATTTATTATGTTTTCAGGATAGCAGCTACAGGTATGTATGCGTTTCTTGTGCGTTAACCTGCAGTTCCTTGTGTAGCCACTAGAGGGCTGAGAGAAAACCATACATTTAATCTGGTGAAAATGTACCGTGTAAATCTGTTAGAAAACTCTACAAACAATTTGTTAGATCTGGTAGGATTAAATGTTTATGTCTGTGTGTGTGTGAAGGTGATTGGTGCAGTCCTGCCTCTGTGGGCTGTGTGGCGGGCGACGCTGAGTCCTACATCCTGTTCTGCGACTTCTTCGACCGAGTCATCGAGGCGCATCACGGACACAAGATCACCAGCCAGACGCCAGAGAGCGACTTCAACTGCAACAACTTGAAGGTAGCTGGTCAAAAGAAAACTCTCACTGCGGTTAAACCCAAATTATAGCCTGCTTTGCATTTGGTGTGTGGCGTCTGTCATCTGCCTACATCTGCACCACTCTATGGAGTCTGTCTACTTGACTCTGTGAACTGAACAAGCCAACAAAGATGGGTCACATCCATGTATCCAGTGCACAATTTAGTCTAAATAGAACAGTCTGTGGGTGTTTCTCAATGTCGAGGACGCTTCCTTGGTAGGACATGTCTTCCGAGTCACTTCCTTCAGAAGCGAGGCAAGAATCCTTCCTAGCCTCGGAAAACGAAGAATGGTGGAACAGGCTAACAGGTGTGCAGGTGTGCGTCATATGAGAGGCCCCGCCTTAAATGGAGCGCGATTTCCGCCAAATATTTGGAAATTGGTCCGTGCGCAAAGCATTGTGGGGATTTTAAGACCGCGGAGGATACACATGTGCAGCCTCGAAATTTCTCGTTACGAAGGACGCCGGCCTTGGTAGAATTCCAAGGAGCCTGGACATTGGAACAGTCCTTCGGCGGGACTCGATGACGTAGCATCCTTGAAATAGTGGCTCTGGAGCACCCTTCCTCGACATTGAGAAACACCCCGAATTTAAAAGAAATGCTTGTTTGAGCTCACAAAGTTCTGGAAAAAGAAAATGCTCAACAACAAAATAATTCCAATGCTCGCACGTAAGCTTTACAAGCTAAATGTCAGTGTCACTTTTTCACAAATATGTTTCTGTGTGTATGCAGGGGGGTGAGGACTTGGACAGATCATACGCTGTACGCTGTGAGGTGAGCGTTGTCCGAGGCGTCGAGGGCTTCTGTTTCCCGACACACTGCAGCCGAGGAGAGCGCAGAGAGCTCCTCACACTGGCCAGGAGAGGTACTGCATATCTCAGAGTGTCTCAGTTCATTCCTAGCTACCTTTAATTATCTGCCTTCCCACACTCTTTCAGATATGAACATCTGAGCCATCAAACGCTTAGCACGCACAATATCAAATGACACTCAAATATGTTCTTACATCTGCAGTAGTGGCCCTGAACAATCTGCCTCATGGACCCAGTATGGATGCATATATGAAGTTTCTGTAAAACATAATCAATACATCTAAATCTATCTACCTGAAAACCTAGCAGGAATCGGACTGGATGTAGAGGAAGTTAAAAAAAAAAACAGACCCTTATTTTGTCACCACAATGACCAAATTAGGTTCAAATCTGTTCTATTAGGAAATGTATCACTTTACAGTATCTGATTTTGATTTTAGACCAGGTGCAGTCTTGTGAGTTCATAATACAATGAACAGCAATTTGAATCAGAAAATCATAGGGGTGGCGGGACAATAATCCCAGTGTAAAAATTGACCTTCACTAACCAAGTTATGGTAAACCAGTTGACCAGTGTGTCCTGCTGCTCTTAGCTCTGCAGCGGCTGGAGGAGGAGGATCTGCCGGGTCGACTCCACTTACTGGAGGATCTGAACCAGGATCAGCAGAGGGAGCTGGACTTTGACCCGCCTTCTGACTCTCAGCTCCGTATCGGTGTGGCACGAGACTGGCCCGACGCCCGGGGAGTCTGGTCTGTCTGGTTTCTGCTCAGGATGCACAAAATATCTGTGCTGAGTATTGTTTTGCAGATTATTGGAACAGTCTAGCAGCGGTTCCCAACCTGTTGGCCGCGGCCCCCTAGCTGGCCGCAAACGCATTGCAAGTGGGCCGCCAAATAATTTGCAAAACATTATGATTTTTGTGGAAACATTTCGTTATTAAGATTTTTTTTAATTTGAACCTCTTTTCCTTTCTCTTTCTCGATCCTCCTTAGCAACGGTATTTACAGTCCTTGACAGCGGTTTGTACTAATGGATTTACAACGTGTCACATGTTCTGAATTGACCAATCAGAACTTTATTTAGCCTACGTATTGTTTATGGTTGAATGTGGGCCACGAAAACATTATTGATTGTTAAGTCAAATCAAATCAAATCAAATCAAGTTTTATTTATAAAGCACATTTAAAAGCGAATTTTGGTCGAGCCAAAGTGCTGTACTGTAAGTGGGCCCTGAGTTGAAAAAGGTTGGGAACCGCTGGTCTACAGATATCTAGGCGATGATTTATCCGTTGATAATAAGAAACCCTATTCATTGACTAAACAAGCGCAGCATCTACACACTTAAATATAGTAGGTGGTTTAATGTACCTTTACAATTGGTTTGCAATTTCCCAATATACTCAAAGAAGATTAAAAGATCAGCATGCTTGACTAGAGAGCATGTCTAGACATTTTTCATCAGTCGATCATGAGAAACAGCTGATATTGGTTAACAAGATTGGCTGATATAGTTCCATATCCAGTATTGCTATTTTTTACCATGACTCTCACAGTAAATCGTAAAGTAACCAGAGAGGTCAGTCATTCAAATCCTGCAAGAAATGTCACACTACTCATGAATACTATATAAATTAATCTGCCACTATCAACCTGTAGTGTTTGTGGGTGAATGTTTCAATATTCCAGGAACATGTTTGATTAGAGTCTCTTGTCATACATGTTATATCACACTATTCATATCTGCAGGGTGAGTAAAGATGGCAGCCTGGTGGTCTGGGTCAACATGGAGGACCATCTCAGACTTGTGTCCACACGAGACGACGCCAACATCACCGAGGCATTCAAATGCATGTGCATCAACCTGCAGAAGGTCAGTGATGGGTCTGATTTTTAGCATCATTGGCTGGTAGCCAACGCTTCAGCTGTGTGGAGGAAATCCTTTGATGCCAGATATGCTGGAATTTTTACTTTAGCATCTTTAATGTGGGCCGATAACAAGAAATAGCAGCAATGAAATCCCAATCTAATCCACCAGTGATCACTGACAAGTTGATAAATCCTCGTCAGATTTCCCAGTCAATATCAAGGAGATCTGAATTGTTGGTGTTTCAAATTATGATTTACTTTATATACGATATATCTCCAAGTAATGACACACAGTATGGGTAAGGGTTTGGCTTCCCATCATTTGCAAATGCACGTTTTCACAGTGTTTTACCAATAAGCAAAGTGAAAAACCACAAACATCCTCACATTCAAAACAGTGTTAGTGGAGGAGGATATATTCCTTGTTCTCGAAAAAGTTCCTTCAGTAAAAAATGACCTTTGACATCCCGCTCCTTTGAGACTCTGACTGTTTGCTCCTCTCTCTGTTTCCAGCTGGAGGATCTTTACAGGGAACTCAAACACCCGTTCACCTGGAAGCAGCAGCTGGGCTGGGTCAGCAGCTCTCCAGCCGACGTGGGGACAGGTCTGAGGATCAGAGTGCAGCTCAAACTGCAACACCTCCCCAAACACAACCACCTGCAGGACGTCCTGAAGAGACTGAGGCTCTGCATGGACACCACAGGTAACCAGAGCAGACCTGACATGTTTCATCACATAAACTGATGAGAACTGATGAACTGCAGGTCCGTATTTAGCTCTCTATCAGAAATGTACTCTTTATTTTATTTTGAAGGGGAAAACAATACCCACCGGTAAACCCAATCGCATCCTGAAAAAGCAATAGGCTAATAGGGAGACATTGTAAAGGCGGACTGTGTCATAATTCTTAAGCCATTACTTGGTGGAATCAACTTTTACTTTATAAGGAAAAGTGAAACCATTAATGTTGTTAATTCCCTCTTTCGTTGTCTTCTGACTTTCGACATCTTACATGTTTGCTGTTGTTGATATAAATATATATATATCCTTTATTTAACCAGGTAAAAGTCTCATTGAGATTAAAATCTCTTTTTCAAGAGCGACCTGGCCAAGAGGACAAAATGAACAATGTTCCATCAAATGAACACAAAACCATACAGACGAATAGAGCGGTCGTAAAACACAAATGAAATGGCACACCAGTATATATGCAAATAAAAGAAACTGTTATAAAACTGGCACAATTTTAAAACGACTTCAATTAGGGGATATAAGAGCAATCACATCGGCCAATGGTTTCTTGTTCTCTGTCCTTTAAGATGGACTTGAACTCCCCCATAGGGATCAAATCTAAAGTACTTTTTGAACAACTCACAGTTGAACCGAAAACAACTACTCTTGTTTATGACTTGCCTTTTCATATTCTGCAGAATCCCCGGCGCTGTATTGTGTGAGCAACACAGCGACTTTCGGCCTGAGCGAGGTGGGTCTGACCCAGCTGGTGGTGGATGGGGTTAAACTGCTCATCGCCATGGAGAAGAGGCTTGAGGTCAATGGAGACATCGAAGGGCTCGTTCCTGCACAGAAGTGATCTGGATGACTAGCTTGAGTGAGGAGGAAGGAAGGAACCAAACACTGAAATCTGTTTAATTAGGAAGACAAATATACTAAATACTAATTCAGTAAAAATAGAGTGTCTTATTTTCCTAACAATATTAATATAACACAGAAAAAACACTAAAACAATGTCATAATTATTGATAAAAAAATGTATCTTCTATTTACATATAAAATGATGTGGCACATTTTTTGTGTGTGTTATGAAATGATTTAAAATACATATTAAATAGCATAGTTTACGGGCAAGTTAGCATCGAAATATTGATCACACACACACACACACACACACACACACACACACACACACACACACACACACACACACACACACACACACACACACACACACACACACACACACACACACACACACACACACACACACACACACACACACACACACACACACACACACACACACACTTCCCTTTCTAGAGCCCGTTTAGCATATTGGCTAATTAGCTAGCCATTAGCAATTTAGCTAACCAATCATGTTGCTGCTGAAACTCATGAAACATATTAGAAAATAAAGTATAAGGCCAGCCCTGTTACACATTTAAAAATATGTATACTCACCTTGCATGAGGGGATACTTTTATCCATTATGCTTAACGCTGGAATTGCGGAACTTTTATGTAAAACAAATATGTCTGTTACATTCAAGGCCTTGCAAAACTAGGCATCAGTTACGGTGGCTAGGCCTTACAACAGTTTGCATCCAGCCTGCCAATATCTCAACAAAAACAGTGATGTTTCCAAGGAAATATTAGAACATTTCTAGAATTGTTGTTCTAAAATATAAGAGAGAAGTAAACAGAAAGTACTTGAATATGCATTTAGTGCTCAACTCACTGGACCTGCTGCAGAAGGAAAGCCTAATGAAGAATTCGAACAGTTAAAACATAATTGACATCTGTAATGTTTTTGCTACAGTGGAATATAATGTAGAAATAATCACTTTAAAAATGATGTCATTAAACATTATACAATTTACAAATAACAGTATTTTCATCCTTCAGCGGCGATCACAAAACGACTCTGAACATGTTTTATTTGTGTTTTTTATTTAAAATGAAATGAACATGGCTACACTGGATTTCTGCTACTTTCCTGTTAATGACGTGCCTGACAAACCTGCCGGTCACATGGTAAGAGTTTCTATCTGGAAGCTGAGGCGAAGGCTATTTTCAAGTAAGAGGCTCAGATTTACAGTCCTTCCCAAGGTGACGTGAAGGCAGCGTCATATTCACACCTTGTCACCTCTCTCATCCCCGTCAGACAGGGACGTGAGGTTTGCATTGTTTGTTCCCTTCCTGGTTTTAAGTGCTACAACATACAGTACAAAGTGTTCTCCAGTTTCAGTAGTGATGGAGAACCATTGCACGGTGAACCCTCAGGACCTCGAGACTGCAGAGACAATAGAGCTAGTTAGAGGCTCTGTTGATTAGTGGGGGACAACTCAAAATATACAACTTAAAACCACAAACTGCTCCATTTCCTCTGGTACAACTGAATGCAATCAGAAATACAAAGCAGTACATTCAGAAGGCATTTAGTGGTGGAATACATTTAGAAATATCTACCAGGAATCAGCCTAAAGGAACATTTCAGAAACAGATTGAAAACACCAGACTGATCCTAAAACAGGGGAAATGTGTTTGCTCAATGTTTTGATGCTCCAAGTTTTATCTCACTGCTAAAGGCTTTGGACAAAAAATAATGCAGTTGTATTTTCAGAGGTGGAAAACCAACACAGAATGGAGACAGTGTGGACCAAATAAACAGACTAATCAATACTGTACCTGCACATATTCACCTGGACAGGTATCGTTGTACACAGCAATAATAACAAAATAATAAAAACACATTCGGTCTGTCAGCTGTAAATGTGTAAAATACAAAGATTAATAAAGCGTTACAGGTTGAGTTTAAACCACTGACATCATTTACCAAGAGCTCCGGTATTATTGCAATAGTAATAACATGAGCCAGCAGGGGAGGTCAGAGGTCACAGGCTCTCAACCTACAGGGAGGATGTTGTCACCTCCTGGTTGTTTACCACTCTTCATAACCTCCACTGTAAACTGTGCAACTCAACTGTGCAAACGGAGATCTGCAGCAAACGTCAGCATCAAGATAATGGTTCACATAAAGAACCCGAATGATGGACTTTAAAATCAGGAGGGAAAACCAACAATGTTATTTTTTAAAAAGCTTTTCAATACAATGACCAGGTGACACCAACATTTGCGAGAAAGAAACTTAATTAAACCTGCCTTAGCATGCGAGCTAGTGCTAGAGTTTGTTTGAATGAATTGAAGGTTTAAATGTTTGACAGTTAATTCACAACAAATTAAAGCTGAAATACTGATTTTACAGACAAAGAACATACAACTGGGTAATGGTGTGTTTGTCTCTGTTTTGTTGGTCCTAAAATCACCAGAATCTCCTGTTTTTTGTCTTACTACCTCCGACAAGGAAGTCATGTTTTCGGTAAATTTGTTTTGGTGGTTTGTCTGTTGTTTACAGAAAAACTACTGGTCCCATTTTCAAGACATTTTGTCAAAGTGTGAAGCATTGGCAAAAAAAGAACGCATCAAATTTGGACCGGGCCCGGATCACGAGGTGGATGCAAAAAGTATTGTCAACATTTGCGATATAGAGCGTGGTCTTGGTCAAGGGTCTCCGCTCTCCTCCTTTTCTGTGTCATGAATTCAAAGAAAAAAAACCTCAAGATTTGCACAGAAGCATCTTCACTTCTACTCTTCAGATCAAGTTTGAATATTTTTTTTGTAAATTGCGTACAAAGACATTTGTTTTTAGTTTCCAGCTGAATCTATTTCTGTGAACTTCATATGCCAATAAGAAAAAGCCAACCTATAGAACAGATACTTGTGCTCAGATTTTTCTTCTAAATGTAATCCAACCACTGAGTAGACTGCAAAAGGCCCGATTGCACCGTTGTGGCTCCATAATGATCATGAATACTTTCTTTGATGGTCCGATGACACCTTTTTGGGGGCTACCGTTGCGGCTTGATAATGATTGAGGGTCACTAGTGCTTTTCTGGACATGCACACAAATTCCCAATCCAAGCTCAAACAGTATTCTCCCCTATCATGCAACATTGAATTAAGGGAAGTGTATATCATTAAATTAGTAGTTTCAAATACATTAGGTGTCTGAATCATACTGTTGTTTTTTTAAAATCTCTGTTAGCCATTGTCAAAGTAAGACGAGAAACGCTGGACACTTTTTAGTATGTATTTATATCTGTACATAGCAGTAACATTTTCACCTTTTCCAGCTTTGTTTTCTAGCTGTTCTGTGTGTGTGTATGTATTAAGAGCAATGAAAAATCGCAGTTAAATTCCTTGCATGAGTTCACACACTTGGCCTGCTGACTCTGTAGCTGCGGACTCACAGTTAGTGTTCTTCTGTTGCAGCAGGAGAGTTGCACAGGTAGAGCGGAGGTCACGTTCCACTGTTTACCTGCACTCCAGAGACAAAGGTACTGTTAGCAAACCGAAGGCGAAAGCTGATAATATGTCTACATGCACAGCAATGATATTAAGCCTCTAACACTCCAGATGACATAGCTTGGTCTTCTTTAAAAACACTGCTGCGAACAGCTTCTTTAATATTCCCACATGCAAATCGCAAAAGTAAAAGTGGAAGTCTTCAGGTTTCTCCAACAAATCTCTCCCTGTTTAATCAGCTTTAGCTCGCGTGACGTGTTTCCACTTTACACAATGTTTTAAAATTCAGTTTCCAAGGTTTCGTAAAAATCTGAAGTGCATGTAAACAGTGATAAACCAACAGAGTGTCGCCGCAGCAGGAGAGGACAGATGGAAACATCCTCCTGCTGTTTGCTCTGGATCTCATCACTGAGGGGTGAACTACAACCTGCTGGAAATCTGCACCGTCAGCTTTAATATTTGGTTTCACTGGCAAACATTTAGTGATAACATTAAATAGTAAGTGTGTAGAGTATAATAATGTGTGTTTTCTCTGAGTCATACAGCAGTTAGAGAGTCGCTGAACACAACATGTCCGCCGTCACTTGGTGGGGCGTCATTCTGTGAAGAAAGAGGACCACAGAGGTCTTTTCTCCTTCGATGAATAACTGGAAGTTGTTCACAGCCTGAGCTCGTTGGCCACTTTGGAGGCGATGTTTTTGAAGGCGATGGACGTGCCGGAGATCCTCTTAAAGCGCACGCCGTTGAGTGAGAGTCGGGGCAGTTTGCACACCTCCATCTCCCACTGCACCAGACTGTCCTGCCGCGCGTCTCCGTGCACGCAGAACAGGGAGTAGCGCTCGCGCTGCTCGTAGTCACAGTTGTTGGCGTCCAGGACCCTGCGGATCTCCTTCATCATGTCCCCCGGCTCCATGGAAGACGTGGTCTTCATGCTCCAGGTGAAGCGCAGCGCACGAGGCTTGGAGTCCCGCCCCTCCTCTTTAGGCTCACCTGATAAACTCCTGGAGGACAGAGACGCAACAAAGACACAGCGTTAAAGGGGCACCTCTCTTCAAAGAGTGCCGTCATCATTTTCAAATCTTAATTGGTAAAATAAATGTTAAGATAAGATAGAGTACTTTATTGATCCCAATTTGGCAAATGTTTGCTTTGCAGCAGCATAAAAAGACATGGCATTGTACAATAAAAATACTACTACTACTACTACTACTACTACTGTATTATAGCCCCAAATCACAATAAATGCCAATACAAACACCAAATACAAACGTCAAAGCATAAAAATTATACAACATTATACATCAACATAAGTATTGCCATGAGATAAAAGCATGTGACTGAAGTGATGGTAATGTTGATGGAAGGACGACACATGCGAAGAGATGGGTTTTGAGTTTGCTTTTAAAGGAGTCAACGGAAATACTCCTACAGCTTCTGGGCTCTCACTGACCTGCGTACGAACTTGGAGGTGATCTTCCCGATGAGCGAGGTGGAGGTGCCGCGGCGGGCGGAGGCCAGCGAGGCGGCGGTGTGCGTGGAGAGGCTGGGCGAGGCGGGGGGGCCGTTGTACGTGGCGGAGCGGCGGTCTCGCAGCTGAGCGCCGTGGAAGGTGGAGCGGCTGGACGATCCGCGGGGGAAACGGGTCCGATCCGGGGTGGTGCTGCTGCTGCTGGTGATGCTGAACGCTGAGGGGGAGGAGGGCGGGGGCTGCTGGGGGGAGCTGAGGGGGGGGAAGAGGTGGATGTTAACAAAGGCCCAATATGTGCAATATATATATATATATATATATATGGCATTAATAACTGTGCAATAGTACATTAATGCACACAATGTACAACAATATCTGTTTTTTTTACTGCCGATTTTTATTCCATATGTTCTTCCTTTTTATTCCATTCCATTCCATTTCTATATATATATATATATATATATATATATATATATATATATATATATATATATATATATATATATATATATATATATATATATATATATATATATATATATACTGTTATATTTGACTATATTTTTACTATTTTTCTAGTTCTCTATCTGTGTTTTTAATTCTTGTTTTACTTTGATGTATGCACCACGACATCGAGTCAAATTCCTCGTACGTGTCAACCTATCTGGTGATAAACCTGATTCTGATTCTGATATATACCTGGCTGCTACATCTTCAGAACTGTTACAGGATGTGTATTCTGTAGTGTAAATTATGTCGTTTTTTGTATGCATGCTAATTAACTAGTTAACATCAAGCTGTCTTTGGCTCTTTTTATTGGCTCTAAAAAAATGTCCCCTCTGTGGGAAGAATAAAGGTATTCTGATTCTGATTCCAAACCTACAAATACCCGCTCCCACTCCACTTTTTAGTATGTACTTTAAATCTGTACATAGCAGTAACATTTTCACCCTTTTCAGCTTTGTTTTTTTTAGCTGTAAGCCTATTTCTGTCTGTGTGTGTGTATTGAGCATTATTCTTAATGTTTTTGGTTGTTTTGTAAAGCACTTTAATTGCCTTGTGTTGAAAGTTGTAATTAAAGAAAAGCGGCAAGCTTCAGGACAAACTTCCCTCTCTCTTGCAATAACAGGAACTTACTTGACCGTGGACTAAAAACAGCACTTTCAGACAAAATGTAATAAATGACTATTACAATAAAAATCTTTAATTCTGTTTCTTTCATTTTTGAAAACCTCTTCTCGTATATAAGATTGAATGTTAATGAGCTGCTGGATTTTTGTAACAGTCTCTGTAAATATACAAAACTTTACATCAAATGCATTCGTCTACCATTTTCTAGTTTAGACACAGGTATCTATGATCCTCAGTTTAAACAAATTGAAGGACTATATAGCCTTCAAGTTGTTTACACCTGTGTGCCAATAAAACATGTCTGTCTTATTTTGTGCTGTTAAACCTGTTAGAAAATGTATGCACGGAACTTTTTGTACACAGCTTGTTTCACGACGGACACAAACAGCGTTGCACACGGTCAGGTCGGAGGCAGACTTCCTGTTAGAGGGTGTAATAACTTCCATTTCCTACTAGTTGGTTTGGAAGGGCAGACCCTCCATGCACACACACAACTGGAGAGGAAGTGGGTAGGGACGGAAATTGAGCCATAGTGAAACAAGCTCCCTTTGAACATTGGGGAAAAAAAAGTATTTTATCGCAGACTGAAATCCCCCTTCTTACTTGACTTACTTCCCATTCCTATATGTAGTTAAAATAGTTTGGCTCATTCAAAGTTAATGTACTTGCACGATTCATGTATTGTTCATCGTTATGCTTCACTCATTGTCAGAGGTGTGAAGGAGTGGAGTACAAATACTTCATTACTGTACTTAAGTACATTTGTCTGGTATCAGTACTTTACTCCACTACTTATTTTTCTGACCACTTTCTACTTTCTACTTCTTACATTTTGAACACAAATACCTGTACTTTCTACTTCTTACATTTTGAACACAAATACCTGTACTTTCTACTTCTTACATTTTCCAAACAGGCTGGTTCCTTTAGTTTGAATGTGTGTTTGGTGGCGTGATCATTATTATTTAGAGTCATTGCGTGCCTATTGATTTGAACACGATCCGTGTATCCATCATTTCCTGGTCTTCTCTAAAGAAGAGGGACCAATGAAAACGTTGTCATGTTGCCGTTGTTCAGCATGGAAACATTCATTAGCTAACAATGACATTATTGTTCTATTAATATAAAGGGAGGTCAGGTACTCTTTAAAACAGCTGCTAGTTATGGGTACTTTTTACTGAAGTACATTTCAAAGCCCAAACTTCTTTACTTTTACTTGAGTAAAGAAGTTTAGTCAGTACTTCTACTTTACCAGAGTATTTTTAAACACGAGTATCTGTACTTCTACTTGAGTAAAGGATCTGTTTACCTTTGCCATCTCTGATCATTGTAAATCGCTTTGGATGATCAGCTTAAAGAAATATAATGTAAATATATTTAAATAAATACAATGTTACCAAAGTGTATGTAAATGTATATTACTCCCCAGCTGTACTGACCTCTGATACTCCACGTTGTCGTCGATGGGGGGGAGGCAGGACTTCATGGGATGTCCCGACGCCGACATGGACTTCACGTGACGGGGACGAGTGGAGATGGTTTTCCCCGGCGATGGAGAGGGAGACGCTGCAGGAACCTCAGGTAGACTGACACACACACAGGTTAGTTATTGACAGGCACGTGCACACATAGACATCAAAGTGGGCTTGAGCCCCTGCCCTTTTCCTTCCTCCAAAGAAAGTGCCCTTTTTTGGGGTGCTTTTTTAATTATTAATGAATATATATCTACTCCTGTTTGCACACAGTTTCCCTTTCCAAAGATATATTGATTGAATAAAAAATAAAAATATCAGGTCGGGAGATTAGATTGTCAAGTTCCCATGCACTCTCTACTCTCTCTCCCTATTTTGAAGTGCTATTCATTTTAATACCACAAAAATTATTCGAAGGACTTATTGTTGTGCTAAAATAACTAATTATTATAGCAATTTTAACTAGTAGCATAGTAGCACATTGTGGCATAGCTTCCTTTGTTGTTGTCTGCTCTTGTGCGTAGTGAATACTAAAGAAGGCCATTGTCTCTGTGTTAACTGATTATTTTGAAGAATTCTGTTTTAAACAATTGCGTGAGTGTGAGGGTATTAAAATAAATTGGTCAGTAAGTCCGAGATGTGCAACTATATTTAACTTTTTGTTCTAAAACATTTTTTTATAAATGATTACGGGAAGTGCCCTTTTTCTCACTTGAGCTCCTGCCCTCCAAAATGCACATCCCTGGTTATTGATATACAGAATAACAGCAATGTGATCAATGAAAAAACTCCCAGAATCCTTCTCACCTGCTGTCCTTCCCGTTGGTCACAGCAGCCGAGTGGCGGTCGCTGCTCGTCCTCTCGTGAACGTACGTGTTCCTCCGAGTTATGTTCTGTAACACAGTCAGCTTTATCACACTGATCAAACAACACAGCAGTAAAAGGGACGATACAAAAACAGAACATGAATGCTCCACTCCTCCAGCACCGAGTGAGATACAGAATCATGTTTGGTAGAAAGTCTAATCTACAGACTGACAGAAATAGACATAAGTGTGGATAACACTTGACCTGCGTTGTACAACACGAGGCACATTTAAAAAGGCGGCATGACGGCATACAAAGTCAATGGAACGATTTGATTGGACACAAACTCAGATATAACAGGAGTTTAATCAGAATGATCTGATCTTGGTATGCATTATTTAGCTGCTTAAACTCATATCCTTTCATATGAGCACATTTGGCACTTTTTATTTTACTTGCACCTGATTTCCTTTTCGTTTTCCAAATTATGTTTCTCTGTTTTTAAGCTATGTGCTGTCATGGATGTTGTTGTTGTTGTTTTGATATTCTTTTGTGATCTCTGTCAACAAGGGTAAGGGGAATGACGTTTTTTTTATTCATAAACAAGCATGTTACCAAGTGCTTAATTACTGTAAGCTAATTATTTATTTAAAGAGCCCAAATGTAGGAATGTATACATATATACAGAATTCAGAATTACCAGCTTGTGTGTTCATGTCCATCAATGACGGCTTGTTTTTTCACATTAGACATCTGAGTGCAATGTTAACATTAGCATATGAATGATTGAGTCATGACCCCAAACACATATTTAGTTAGGTCACAGTAATCTCAATCTTTGACCAACAAGTAGTAATCAGTTCATCGTTGATCCTCTAAGAGGACAATTTAGCCAAATGTGAATACATGCACTCAAAGTGTTCCTTAGATATTGCGTTAACAAGAAAGTATACATGTACGTGTGATCTCCTGATTCAACAACAGAGGGTACTAACATAACTGTTTGACTTTTAACACTGGTTTTAAACTTGCTATCTGTATATTTCAAAAGGTTGAAGCCTGTGGCTATGTATGTCATATTATGTACACTTATTAGTATTTTTTTGTTTGGCCTTATGATGGCTAACATTGGATGACGATTTTAGTTTTCACCTCATATAGCATTGTAAATTGCATGAAATGATGAGCTGTTTAGTTTAGTTTTATGTATGTCTTGTGTGTGTGAGGACCCCAGGAAGAATAGCCAATGCTCATGCTAGTGCTAATGAGGATCCTTCTAAAGAACAGAACATGTACGAGGACCAGGTTTGGAGCAGAAACAGTGACTCCTCTCACCCCTGAGGCGGTGGCTGACCTCCGGCGGTCCGGGGCCCCCGTGGGCGATGCCGCCCCTTCCTTCCTGTCGCTCTCTACGCTGTTGGCATGACTACGCTTGGTGTAGGACACAGGAGGGGGGATAGAGGGCGCCACTGAGACAGAGAGAGAATACGGATCAAGTCAAAGTCAAGTCAAAGTCACCTTTATTGTCAATCTTTCAGTTTGTGTGTACAGACAGAGAGATCGAAATACCGTTTCCCACAATCCCCGAATACAAAAATACAAATAAATATAAAAATATGTATAAAATATGATGTGACGTTAATACAGCTTTGGGCAAGTTACATTAAGACTTTAAAAGCTTGTTGCCTTTATTATTAGTGCAGAATAAAGACTGTAACAGGGAGAAAGAGATATTAAGACTTTTCAAAACAGTTGCAATCTGGACTTTGGAGCAGCAATTTCTATTTCTCAGAGACAGGTCTCTCCCATGTGAGACATTAAAAGTAACCTTAGTCTTTTACTAAAATGCACCGTGCCTCTACCTGCTCCTAACCCCTTCAGACAAGCCCAAAATCTTTGCTTAAATACCCAATTTTATTTAGCAAAATATGAGTGTTGTTGGTTCTGCTATCCTGATCTGTGTGACAATAATGCAAGAGGAATTCTCTGGATTACTAACAAAACAAATTAATGTTTTAAGTAAATAAATACCATTCTACTTGGTTAGCATTTTAAAATACTTTAGGTCTTTCTTTCAGAGATATTTTAAAACCAATGTTGCCTTTTGTTTTGGCTTAAACGTGTGTCTTTTTGGTTTCAACACGTGTTAAGACTTTTAAAGATCCGCTGTAACCCTTTATGAGATTTTGACCACTGCGGTTAACGCCTGGACAGAAACTCACCGTGGTCGCTGAAGCGCCGCTGCTTCTGATTGGTCGATGTGTTGCGAGAGTGTGCGGGCGACTGACTGGAGCCGTTGAGGTCGCTGCTGGGTCGTGACCTCTGGAGCAGGTTACTGGACAGAGTCTCACCGCCTTCAGACTGAGAGAGACACAGCAGAGGATTCTGGGTAAAAGACCTGCTCAGTTACAGACAGAGGTCGACCGAAGGTTGATTTTTCGACAGTGCACATTAATCAACATTTCTGTAACATTGTTGTTATTGTAACATTTCTATGTTTCATCTGTAGTCCCTGGACAGATTTTGTAAGTCAACCTAAAGACACATTTCATTTTAAACAAGTAAATACAATCAAATAAAAACATGCAACATACAGTACTGGATGAAGTTAGGCTTACTTCTAGTGTTTGTGCTAACATAGCCTTAACAGAAATGTATCTAAATTGTATCCGAAATCTAAATGATGTCCAAAATGTGAGATTCTTGAGCAACCAGGAAGATTTGACTGAATGTAAAACAGTTTATTGAACAAACCTCAGCATTTTTCCTCCCCAGCAGCAGGTATATCGCCGTCATCTCGTTGTATTTCTGACCTTCCAGCGCCTTCTTCACTTCCTCCTGAGAGAAGCCCATCGTCCCCATCAGCTCTGATTGGTCAGGAAGATTTTATTAATAATTCCCATCATCACCATCTAAGTTAAGTGTGTTAGCATGCTCAAATTAGCATATTTTAACAGAGTTCAAGAGCACATATTTGGTCAAAAACTAGTCGTGAACACGTTTAAATGTTGATAAGTTGATGGCACTACATGAAAAATCAGAAGATCATTAAAGTTATTACAGCTCATCCTGAGGGGGAATATTTTCTTGAACTTAATATCCTCACAATCCACATTTCGTTGAGATATTGCAGTCAACCGAAAGACATTGATAGCTCTAATGGCAGATATATACATATAACTGTTGTGAGTGGTCCGTTTCTGTGCACTTCAATGACAACACATGTACGTAATGTAGTATATTAAGTTGAATAAATTAGATACTTAAATATATCAAATTCCATCGATTGGCTGCCTCCAGATAATAGAGTAACATGATCAAACAAAGAGGATTATGGGACGTCTGGAGCAGCCTAACAGGAATGTATTGTGTGTGTGTGTGTGTGTGTGTGTGTGTGTGTGTGTGTGTGTGTGTGTGTGTCTGACCTATGCGTTTGAGGTCGTTGAAGTCTTGTTCTGGTTCGTTGTATGTTTTCAGCTCCTTCTCGTCGTAGCCGACATTCATCCATCGGTCCTTCATGATTTGCTGAGAGACAAACACAATACAGGAGTGGTTTCATTTAGATGTCAGACATTCGGGGTCCAGTTTTAATCAAGAGGCACTAACTGTGTGGGAGTCTCCACCTGATATATTGCTTTGTGTATGTGGAAGTCCCATAACTGCTCCCTAGCGCTGAATGAGGTGAGTCAATAACAATGACTGAAATGATTCAGCAAATGTAAAAAGACACTTCTCCTGAAATCCTATTGTTGTCTGAACAATGCAGAGCCACACAACGTGATCTCACAACACCGCTACAAACAAACTTCGCGGAAAACACAACCTCTGAAGTGGAAGTAATAAAGAGCGGTGATGTGATAGGTATAGTCTAGGATCCAGAATGACACAATTTTTTTTTTTTTTGGTGGTGGTTTATGAGTTCAACGCAGGGTTTGTGGTTGCTGGTTCTACTCCCTGTTGCCGGGGTTACCTGCAGGCTGCCTCGTTTCCCCGGGTTGAGCACCAGCAGCTTCTTCAGCAGGTTCTCACAGTCAGTCGACATGTAGAAGGGGATCCGGTACTTTCCTCTGAGAACACGCTCCCTCAGCTCCTACCACACACACACACACACACACACACACACACACACACACACACACACACACACACACACACACACACACACACACACACACACACACACACACACACACACACACACACACACACACACACACACACACACACACACACACACACACACACACACACACACACACACACACACACACACACACACACACACACACACACACACACACACACACACACTACACACACACACACACACACACACACACACACACACACACACACACACACACACACACACACACACACACACACACACACACACACACACACACACACACACACACACACACACACACACACACACACACACACACACACACACACACACACACACACACACACACACACACACACACACACACACACCTCTTGTTATAACTCCTCATTGTTAAAACTTAAAATGAAATAGATGTGTTGAGTACATTAAGCTGCGGAAATACTTAAGAAAAGGTACCTCAAAAAAAACAGTACTTATTAAATGTAGGTTATAACCACTGAAATAACACCGAGTTGAGTTCATATGTAAAGGTTTATTCTTGACTCTGAGCAGCAGTTTGTCAGAAAAAGTATTTTACTCCTGTTTCTAACAAGTGAGTGGTGAATTGGGAGTTTTTAACATTATTAAAATGTGTTTCTACTGTTTTAAAACGTGTTTCTAAAATGTTGTCCACACCTTCAGGTTCTGTCCGTCGAACGGCAGCGAGCCGCTGACCAGCGTGTAGAGGATCACTCCCAGACTCCAGACGTCCACCTCCGGCCCGTCGTACTTCTTCCCCTAAAGAGGTACAGAACTACATTACCCAGCAGCCCACAGCTCTACGACACCCTAACACACCTTACTGTCTTCAGGTGCTGCATTTTCAGGATGATTTCTTAAAAAATACAATTTGGTTTAAAAAGTTATATTTGCATCTTCAGCTAGAAAGTATTATCTTAAATATGTTGGGACACATTTTCATCCATCTTCTTCCATCTTAACGATTGTATACAATAAAACTCCTTAATCAAAGGCGTCTCCTATTCTCTCAAAAGCATTGTTTCTTTTTAAATAACATGAATGAAATGCAACAATACAAAGTCAATCTAAATTTAAAAAAAAGTAAATGTCAAACGTGACATATATGCAACATGTGTAAATGTGTCTGTATAACATGTGTGGTGGGTGGAGCCGAGTGTTTACCTGGAAGAGTTCAGGAGCAGCGTAGGGAGGGGACCCACAGAAGGTGTCCAGCTTACTGCCCAGCGTGAACTCATTACTGAAGCCGAAGTCTGCGATCTTAATGTTCATGTCGGCGTCCAGCAGCAGGTTCTCTGCCTGGAACACACAGAGAGATTTATATTTTAAAACACTTTATTCATCAATAATTACAAAAGGAAGTCAGACATCATCAGTTATAATAAAGCAGTTATATAAATTGAAGCAAGTAAACAAAAGAGAATAGTTGGATTAGAAACACAACATGTTTGTGTGGGTGTGTGTGTGTGTGTGTGTGTGTGTGTGTGTGTGTGTGTGTGTGTGTACCTTGAGGTCTCGGTGGACAATCCTCTTCTGGTGGCAGTACTCCACTGCTGACACAATCTGACACAAACACAGAGTGATGGAAGAAGATGCTAAATCATTAGAAAATAATAACAACAACAACAACAACAACAACACACACACACACACAGAGACAACTTCTCTATTAGTTGATTTCTTTAAAGTCTGTCCTGTTTGATTGTTGCAATGGGCACCAGATAAAAGCTCATGTTTTGCCTTGTCAGCCAGCTGCTGTAACAAAACAATGTTCTAATGTGCGATCAATAAAGTATATCTAATCTAATCTAAATCTGTTAGGGTTTATAGTCTTGGGACATCTCCGAGTAGGCTGTAGTCAGGATGAGCTTTCACTTGAGCATACATGTGTTAGTTAGCTTGCATTACAAAAGCCAAACTCCAGGCTTTAAAATGGTTGTCCACAAACCAAAAGGAGACATCAATGTGAATATTGAAATGTCTTTTATATACAGTCCGTTGGTAAGGACTATGTTGGACAAATAGAGGAGACAAAAAGGTTATTAGGATTCCTCCTCTGGGGACCATGAATGTCATCTATTTGATAGCTGTCCCAAATATTTCACAGGGACCAAAGTGTTAAAGAAGGGATCAACTAACTCATAATCTCACTAATTCATAACATATAGAAACCAAGCTCTGTTACAGTTTACAGATATTATATCAGTCAAAACATAACAAACAGAATTGATTACAAATATCTGGAGTAACAGCTGAGAAATAATAATGAACTGAATAAAATAGGAAGCTGCTCATAAAGATAACATTACAGCAGAGAGGTTTTGTTTGCTGACCACGGCTCGGCAGATTTAACAGCTTTGTTAGCCGCTACGCTAATGGGCCATAATGAAGCCGATGTGTTTTATTAGCGGTTACACCGGCAGGCTGAATTATCCTGAGGGGGGGCGTTGTGGTCTGGTTTCTAACATGAAGGATGAGACACTGCAATATAACGATGGCTGCCCAACACTAAACCTGCTGCAACAGACAGGAAACTGCAGGGAAGTGTGCAAAATATCACCGAAAAACACCAGGAGAGTTTAGCTTGCTCACGAATCATAAATAACAGAATATGAAAACAAATATTGTGGGTAAAAGGAACATGAAGATGGAACATAATGCAGTATACAATCTTATATGGACTACATTAGAGACAGGGTGTTCGGTGGTAGTCCTTAAAATATTTTCGAGGTCTTGCTGTTGGCATATTTAACAATGAACCATAATGTACCTGTGTTTTTTTAAGCCCTCCCAATCTTTCTTGCCACTTTCACTATTTAATAAAGGCAACATAATAAATTCAAATGAAATTATTGTGGACTTTAGACGGAAATGCAGAATTGTTTCCTTTTAAATCTCATGTATTTAACCAGTAAGCTATCCAAACCTTCAACCTACTTCAAGACAAGTTTAATTGGCACATCCTGAATGCACTATTAAGCAAGTGACCAGTGCATTATGGGATATTGAGGACCAGATAGTCTCGTAGATATTAAATGATCTCACCTGCCGAAACTTAGCTCTGGCCTCCTTCTCTTTCATTCGTCCGTGAGCAACAAGGTAGTCAAACACTTCACCTGAAACAAAGAAAGACAGACATCAGCGTCTTATTTAGATCACTTTTGAAGAACAAGCTTTATCAAAAAGCCTTAAATTACTAAAAACTGCAACTACATTTTAATCATGAATTGTTTGTACGTTTAGTTTCCTTCTCTCCTTATAATTGCCAGGTTATTCAAACATGATTTTCTATTCTCATTGTTGTGATTTATGTGTTAAGCGCTATTTAATAATGTGGTTTTATAAGTGCTTAACAAATACATTATATATTCTAATATATGACTGACAGGTGAGCTGGTCTTACCTCCGCTGGCGTACTCCATCACCAGGTACAGAGTCTTCTCCGTCTCAATCACCTCGAACAGCTTCACTGAAGAACAAAAGCAGAAATATATTACTACTGCCAAATACTGAGCACTACTGCTGAATACTGAGCTCTAATTCAGCCAAATACTGAGTAATCTGCTGCCAAATACTGAGCTCTACTGCTGAATACTGAGCTCTACTGCCAAATACTGAGCTCTACTGCTGAATACTGAGCTCTACTGCCAAATACTGAGCTCTACTGCTGAATACTGAGCTCTAATTCAGCCAAATACTGAGTAATCTGCTGCCAAATACTGAGCTCTACTGCAGCCAAATACTGAGCTCTACTGCAGCCAAATACTGAGCTCTACTGCCGAATACTGAGCTCTAATTCAGCCAAATACTGAGTAATCTGCTGCCAAATACTGAGCTCTACTGCCAAATACTGAGTAATCTGCTGCCAAATACTGAGCTCTAATTCAGCCAAACACTGAGTAATCTGCTGCCAAATACTGAGCTCTAATTCAGCCAAACACTGAGTAATCTGCTGCCAAATACTGAGCTCTAATTCAGCCAAACACTGAGTAATCTGCTGCCAAATACTGAGTAATCTGCTGCCAAATACTGAGCTCTAATAGAGTGGCGAAGTCCCTCCCCTTCCGGTGGAGCCCCATGGGACCTTATTTCGGAAAAGTTATGCATTGAAGTCAATGGAGAGAGAAAGATTATCTTTCGATCCCGTTTGAATTGTGCCACGAATTACACATATGATGTTTGTCAATTTAAAAGATAATTTTGCAAGTCAAAAAAAATAAAATGTGTCGTAAAACTGTGAAGTAACACATTTGTTTGTGTGAAACGCTAAATGAACTACATCTCTGGTCAACCACACACGTCACCAAGATGGCCGTCACTACTGTCTTGTCAACAAACGATTGACTATCACCACAATGAAACACGTCCTGAAGAATGTCATGCAGAACTGCCTGCCTGCCTTCCTTTGATTCTCTCTGAACTGCCTGGTCGTTTTAATGTTTAATGTCAACCATTTGTGCAGATAGCATGAAGTAGAAAAGATCGCCGATGCTAACGTTAGCGTTAGCATTTCTCCCCCGGAATTAAATGGTGTATTATAGAATGATCACACCGGTGACAGTACTATTCAAAGGGTTCACGAAATATGACTACTACTCTTACTGTTTAACATTTTGGGTTACTTAATGTTACTTCATGTTAAGGCTAATAAAAATGACAAGGCTGTAATGCTAACTAACGTGCTAGCTACTAGCTAGGTAGCTAACTTGATCAAGCCACTCCTGGTCGTTTCATCAGACGGGAAGCAAAAGAACAAGCAAGACCCATTGCTGGTATAATAACAACCTGGTACTAAGCACACAGGCATCTTGTTAAAGTTATCTTATCTTAGCCAGCGCCATATTGATAGATTATATCTATATTGCGCTGATCTTAGGTATCTGAATGGTGGAGGTAAACAATTGTGACATCACTTACGCGACTCTGGGATTTGTAGTCTTTCTAGTTACGTATTTTTCATAGTCTTATATTTCAACAGTTTTACGACAAACTGTGACTTTTTTGACATGGAAATGATTTTTTAAGATTGACAAACATCATATGTGTAATTCATGGCACAATTCAAACGGGATCGAAAGATAAGTTTTCTCTCCCCATTGACTTCAATGCATAATTTTTCCGAAATAAGGTCCCATACCCCGGAAGTAAGTGGGAGGGACTTCGCCACTCTATTCAGCCAAACACTGAGTAATCTGCTGCCAAATACTGAGCTCTACTGCTGAATACTGAGCTCTAATTCAGCCAAATACTGAGTAATCTGCTGCCAAATACTGAGCTCTAATTCAGCCAAACACTGAGTAATCTGCTGCCAAATACTGAGCTCTACTGCAGCCAAATACTGAGTAATCTGCTGCCAAATACTGAGCTCTACTGCCAAATACTGAGCTCTAATTCAGCCAAACACTGAGTAATCTGCTGCCAAATACTGAGCTCTACTGCCAAATACTGAGCTCTAATTCAGCCAAACACTGAGTAATCTGCTGCCAAATACTGAGCTCTACTGCCAAATACTGAGCTCTAATTCAGCCAAACACTGAGTAATCTGCTGCCAAATACTGAGCTCTACTGCCAAATACTGAGCTCTAATTCAGCCAAACACTGAGTAATCTGCTGCCAAATACTGAGCTCTACTGCTGAATACTGAGCTCTAATTCAGCCAAACACTGAGTAATCTGCTGCCAAATACTGAGCTCTACTGCAGCCAAATACTGAGTAATCTGCTGCCAAATACTGAGCTCTACTGCCAAATACTGAGCTCTAATTCAGCCAAACACTGAGTAATCTGCTGCCAAATACTGAGCTCTACTGCCAAATACTGAGCTCTAATTCAGCCAAACACTGAGTAATCTGCTGCCAAATACTGAGCTCTACTGCCAAATACTGAGCTCTAATTCAGCCAAACACTGAGTAATCTGCTGCCAAATACTGAGCTCTACTGCCAAATACTGAGCTCTAATTCAGCCAAACACTGAGTAATCTGCTGCCAAATACTGAGCTCTACTGCTGAATACTGAGCTCTAATTCAGCCAAACACTGAGTAATCTGCTGCCAAATACTGAGCTCTTATGCTACTTAAAACTGAGCACTACCAAAGGAGGAGAAGGGAGGACGATGAGGAAGAGCAGTTTGAGGAAGAGCAAGACGAGAAAGAGGAAAAATAGGAGGAAGAGGAGAAAAAGGAGAATATAGACATGAAGCAGGAGGTAGAAGAGAATGAGGAAGAGGAGGAGGAGGAGGAGGTGTGGACTCACCAATGTTGGGATGGTTGAGGATCTTCATCACACTGACCTCCCTGAAGAGCTGTAAAAACGATCAGTGAAGATGATTATTTAATAATGACTGTCCACTTTATTATCTAATTTAGGTGAGAGGTCAACACTACGTTATGCTCACACATCCACTTCTACATTACTGACTAACACACGTCAGATTAGTAGCTGTATCTTTATTTACTTCATTACAATACATATTTAAAATGACCAGCATCAATTGTGCCTTTGTTTGCATGGTTATGACATGAGTTCAAACAAAGGGTTAAGAAAAACGGATGCAGGTTACTCATTAACTGAAAAAATAAGGCGAAGCGTACATGTATAATCCTGTGCTGAAATGTGTGGGAGTTTTTGCTTTTGCTTTTGAAACAGACATCTTGTAACGCCGTAAACGCAGCGGTGCAACGTAGTGAATTGCATTTAGTGGAGTACTGCAGTTAAGTACAATTTTGAGATACTTTTAGTTGAGTTTTTGTGTGAGTAGTGACTGAAGTTAAGTCTCCAGCGTCACATTCAAATTTAAGATAGAGCTTTTGCTTGGACGCAGGTCAAAGGTCAGAGATGAGACGCACCTTCTGCAGACTGGTTGGGTTCAGCTGAGTTTTGTCAATGATCTTGATGGCGACCTGCAGAAAAAATATAAAAACATATTATACATTTTGTTTTTTCAATGTGGCGGTCCCTGTTCTGCACACACACACACACGCAGGCACACACACACACATGCAGGCACACACACACAGAATGTAAAACTGACATTTTGATGAAGCTTGATGTCATAATTTTTTGATTTATCTGTTTAGTTGGGAGTTTTATTGTTGCGTTTTCAGTAAGACTTCCTGGTAACACAAGTGAATTAAATTAAACAAGACAGAGCACTTTCCTCAAAAGACTAAAGTGCTCTTTCGATACGCTTTACCGCCTTTATCAAATTATTCTGATGCACCTATCTATAATTTTATATCTCTTTACATTGCTTTCTTCAATACATTTTTACATGAAGCTCATTGTAGTTCCATCTTTTAAACAAACCCGCTTCCCGATGCTTAGCGTTACTGGAAAAAAGGGTATGATTTGCAATCATATGAAGTACTAAAGAATTAAATCATTAAACTAATTTCTGCAGAGCAAATGGAAAGTGTTTTACAGGAACACACTGACTCAGCAGGGTGAAAGAGTTTATTATTTTCAGGCTCGGATCCAAAATATGCTTTAAAGATGATCAATAAATTAAAATGGCTGCAGGACAGCAGATGAAGCTTCTCCTCTCAGAGCAACCATCGCCGGGCGTCTCCAGAGAGAAACCCAGCAGCTGATTGGACGGCTCTGACTTGGAAAATAAATCTTAAAATAAGTGTAAAACGTCACACACTCATACACTCTGTTTGATCTCCTGACCAATCGGCTCCCAGCTGCTGACGTCTGCAGCATTAATAATTTATTTTGAAGGGTTACGTTTCCAGCAGATTTAACCCCACAGAGACTCCGAGTGAGATTATAAAATGGTCTAAATCTGCATCAGAACGTCTTGAGATATAATTAAAATATCCGGTAATAAAAGCAGATGGAAATAACTCATTTAGACGACATTATGGTGAGGTATGATGTAATTTGTTTCTTTCGATATGAAGATTTATTATTATAATTTCAGATTTAAAATCACACTTTTTATGAGTTCTCAGTGTATTAAAGGTGTGTGTGTGTGTGTGTGTGTGTGTGTGTGTGTGTGTGTGTGTGTGTGTGTGATGTTTCTTGACTTTGCCCACAACAAGCAGTATGTGTTAAACATTAACAGTCGTAAAAAGTAGAGTGAGCAGTAATGACACTTTATGATGGGTTGGATATCATTTTGGCTTATATATTTATACTTTACATATACTCAAGCCACCTTTAGCTCTATGTGAGTACGCCTTAAGACAAAATAAAGATAACTGGAGGGCAAAAATGTGCAAATTGTCTTCATTAAAAAGTATGCCGTTTTGCAGTGTAATCATGGTGCATAGAGAAATATCACCGACGTATTTTATAACCAAAGAAACCTTAAACACATGGCAATTCTCAGGCAAGTTTGGCAGATATGTGCAGTCTATTTTATTCATATTACTAAGAGGATTTGCAGATGTTTATTTGCAATGGAAAAATAGGTATGTTTTGCACTGTTGGAGAAGTGACCTAAGAATTTCATCGGCTATGTTCGTATGACACAATAAAGAACTTTGAACCTCTAGATTCAGTTATGATTATAAAAGAAGTGTCTGAACTTCCTGAATCACCTCAATGATCCATGTGACGCTACACCAGAAGTTCAACTACAAAACTGACTTCCTGTTTGTAGAAGAACTGCATGCACCTGATCCTCCTCTGCAAACCTCAAAGAGGAAGCCTCACTACTGCAAACCCTTTAATGTCAGTCAATAAGGCTCTTAATGGTCTTGGTCCTTGCTATTTATGAGATTTGCTTTTGACTTATGAACCCTGAAGATCTTCTGCTACTGTCCTTCAAATCATTTGTTTTTCATGTTATAACAAAGACCCATGATGAGGCTTCTTTATATTATTTCATCACCTCCCGTCTGGACTATTGCAACAGCCTCCTCTATGGTTCACCTGCAAAAATCCTCAACAAACTTCAATACATCCAGAACTCCGCCGCCCGTCTACTCACCCACACCGTGAACACATCACCCCCGCCCTCATCAAGCTCCACTGGCTCCCCCCCCCCCCCCCAGAGAATTCAGTACAAAATCCTCCTGATGACAAACAAAGCCCTCCATAACCTGGCCCCATCCTACCTGACTGACCTCCTCCACAGACACACTCCCACTCGCTTCCTCCTCTCTGCTGCTGCCAACCTCCTGCCCCCCCCCCACCCGGACCAACCTCAAGTTCTGGGGCGGCAGAGCCTTCTCCGTTGCTGCACCCACCCTCTGGAACTCACTACCCCAATCCATCAGAGATTCTTCCTCCCTCACCGCATTCAAAACATCACTCAAAACCCACCTGTTCAACACTGCATTCAACCACTGACCCCCCCCCCCCTATTTTCTGTTTTGTTTATCTCTTTTTGTACTTTTCTTTGTTTTTTTGTCGTTGTTTTTTATTCTCTGTCAAAGCGTCTTTGAGTGTCTAGAAAAGCGCTATACAAGTATCATGTATTATTATTATTATTATTACAGCCCATGATTGTGGATCAGCCTCCCAGAAGAAAATGGTGGCTTTTTAAGATTATAATTGAATTGTATTTATTCTTATTTTATGATTTTATTCTCGTTTTATTCAGTCGTGTGTTTTTTTCACTTCTGTTGGAATTAAGATTTTTTTGTTGTTGTCAATCACAAGGTTAAAGGTAGGGTAGGTAAGTTTGAGAAACCGGCTCGAGATACACTTTTTGTTATATTCCATGGAATGCTCTTAACATCCCGATAGCAATGAATATCTGAAGTGCTTTGACAAAAAATCCATAAAAAAATGTCATCTGTGGAAGCCGTAGTACTGTAAAAAGCACGACCAATCATTTTAGCCAGCCCGGCTAAAATAACTGGATGGCCTACCTGCCTGTCAGCCTTCCATCTGTGCACAAACTTATCTCGTGCCCTCATTGGTCATGTGCGCGTTCGTGTGTGTTGGAGGAGGGGCTCTGTAAGGAAGTGGCAGATTTTTTCCGGCTGTGTATTTTCAAATTCTAGCGATCTCGAGCCGGTTTCTCCAAAATTACCTACCCCACCTTTAAGTGTTATTAGCTGGGAATGAGGAGGGGTAATATTGTTTTTTTTGGTTAGCGAAGCACATGATGCTACATTGTGTGTATGATAAGGGCTATGTAAATAAAGTTCGATTTGATTAATACATATACTGTAATACAAACAAACTGTGTTCTCACCTCTCGGCCGGTCAGAGAGTGTTTGGCCAGTTTGACTTTGGCGAAGTTTCCCTTCCCGATGGTCTTCAGCAGGCGGTAGTTGCCGACGTGCGGCTGCTCGTCTGCGCTGGACGTCACGGCGCTGCGACATGGCGGCAGACTGTGGCGACTCGCTGATTTGGTGGGAGGGGCCGGAGGATCTGGGAGAGCGTCTGAAGTCTTTTTCTGAAACAGATTTAATATAAACATTTAGATTAATCTGAACTAAATGATAGAATCAGAATCAGAAACGGGTTTATCACCAGGTAGGTTGACACGTACGAGGAATTTGACTTGGTGTCGTGGTGCATACATAAAAGTAAAACAATAATTAAAAACACAGATAGAAAACTATTTTAAGAAAACTATAATAACATTAAAAAATAATTTTAAAAAGTAAAATAAAATATAGCATTATTTACATTGAAATAGAATGGAATAAAATATAAAATATGTGCAGTAAAAAAAACAGCTCTCTACAAAGAAGACAGGATGTTAACGCACCACACTCGCCCAAATGCAGAATAGGAGTTCCACAGGGAAGCGCACTTTGACCTCTATGGTAAATGGTAAATGGACTGTACTTATAAAGCGTTTTGTCCAGTCTTTTCAACCCCTCAAAGCGCTTTACATACTACAAGTCATTTACCCATTCACACCTCATTCATACAGAGCAGTGTAGCTTGCTCTAGGAACTAACATTCACACACCGTTGGCCATCGGGAGCAACTCAGGGTTCAGTATCTTGCCCATCGACATGTTGTGTGCACTGGCTGGGATCAAACTCATAACCTTCTGGTTGAAAGACGACCGCAATCCATATGTATGCAGATGATATAGCCGTTTACCATCTTGCAAAACAACTATATCAGCAAACCTTAACAGAGGTTGTGAAAAGAGACACCTTGCAGAGTTTAAAAACTGTACCTAAACACAAAAAACAACAGATCTCTGACCCTTAGAAGCACAAGAGACCCCTTGACTTGTATTGATTGGGTTAATATCAACTAACATGTCTTATGGTTTATATACCAGGTGTGAAACAGGATCCCTCGCCTACAGTGGAGGCTACATACGACCGAGGTCATCATAACATCAGTTTCTGGTTTGGTGCAATAAGCAGAGCAAGGATATCTGTAAACAGGAAAGTACTTCTCACTGTGTACAATTCCCTTCTTCCTACTCACTTAGATTAATGTGGAACGGATCCCAGCTCGACTGCAGTGAAACAAAACACAGTGAGTGCAGGTTCAATGATTGATAAACAGAGCAGCATGTCTCCTTGCAAACCACAATCTGAGAAAGAAAAACTTCTGGAAATGGCTAACAGAACAACCAAGTCTGCAGTCACTTTAAAGAAGCCCTATGATGCCTTTCCTGTAGTGTGGTATATAGGTTTTTGTGCATGTAAATGGTCTGCAAAGGCTAAAATCCCAAAGCTCCCTCCACACTAGCGCTTCTGCTAAGGGGCAGGATATCTCTAAGCCGTTGACCAATCACAACAGAGCCGTCCAGCTAACCAATCAGAGCAGACTGGGCTCTGGTTTCAGACAGAGGGTGAAAAGAGGTGCTGCAGCACAGGCAGTATGAGAAAAATAAAGAGCTTTTTCAAATTTGGAGCATGGAGACATGTCACAAAATGTAGTTTTACCTGTTACATGAAGACCAACCGAGTCAAAGTGACACTGATAGGAGGACATGTGTTTTTAGGGTTTCTCTGTGATCAAAGAGAACAAACAAAAACTGAACTAATAAGATTTGCTCAAAAGGAGAAGTTTGACAAGCTGCATATGAATTACTTTCTCTTTTTTTATTAAAGTTCCCATTTTCTTGGTTGCAAAACGAAGCTACAGCTAGCAACCAGTTAGCATAGCTCAGCTGAAAGCCTAGAAAAAGGGGAAACAGCTGCCCTGGCTCTGTAGAAAGGTAACAAAATCCACCTTCTATCACCTCCAAAGCTCCCTCATTAACATATTATATGTCATCTGTGCACAAACTGAAGTGTTAAAACAGCAATTCATCATTTCCCAGAGTGTATGAACTAAACTAGGGTCTGAGTGCAGGACAATGAGTGAACTGTAATATCTGCTGCAGGCCGGCGGCTGTCAGAGGAACTGGATCGGATGGAAACCAGTCGGACAGCGTCTCAACCAGCTGCAGGAGACACACACCACTACTGCTACACACTGAGACACACACCTCTACTGCTACACACTGAGACACACACCTCTACTGCTACACACTGAGACACACACCTCTACTGCTACACACACCTCTACTGCTACACACTGAGACACACACCTCTACTGCTACACACTGAGACACACACCTCTACTGCTACACACTGAGACACACATCTCTACTGCTACACACTGAGACACACACATCTACTGCTACACACACCTCTACTGCTACACACTGAGACACACACCTCTACTGCTACACACTGAGACACACACCTCTACTGCTACACACTGAGACACACACCTCTACTGCTACACACTGAGACACACACCTCTACTGCTACACACTGAGACACTGCTACACACTGAGACACACACCTCTACTGCTACACACTGAGACACTGCTACACACTGAGACACACACCTCTACTGCTACACACTGAGACACTGCTACACACACATCTACTGCTACACACACCTCTACTGCTACACACTGAGACACACACCTCTACTGCTACACACTGAGACACACACCTCTACTGCTACACACTGAGACACACACCTCTACTGATACACACACCTCTACTGCTACACACACCTCTACTGATACACACACACATCTACTGCTACACACTGAGACACACACCTCTACTGCTACACACTGAGACACACATATCTACTGCTACACACACCTCTACTGCTACACACACCTCTACTGCTACACACTGAGACATACATCTCTACTGCTACACACTGAGGCGCCGTTTACACGAGGAGAAAACTGCTTGTATCTGCATAGTTTCACGTGCGTATAGCCCTATTATTTACACGAGGCCGATAGAAACTGACCCCACAAACGATAACGGGTCCCAAGGTGGATAGATTTGCAAACGAAACGCTCTGGGGGGTCAACCGAGTCCGTGTAATCACCTCTATACGAATATTTCCTGAAAAAATAGCGATAGCCCCGCCTCTCCCCACCTCTCCTGTTCACTGCTGTAGCAACTATCAAAAATAGCTGTGTTAATTAAACGCGCAAGGGGTTCTTGAATGAAATAATATTATAAAAGGCAAACCAGAATTGTTAACGCCCAATATACTCCTTAAACAAAATAAACAGAGTCAGATTTCATGGAGGATCTCACCCGGTGTTTGTAGAGAATATCTCTCTTTCTGAGCCGTCCTCTCCACGGAGACGTGCTTCTTGGTCGGGATGCAATATCCACAGATTCGGTTTCTTTCAGTTAACTTCCCCGTTGCATTTATCCATATGCTGAGGAAATGACTATATCCCGCTGAATACCAGCAATCACCACACACACTTCCTCCTGTCAGTAGCTACTGCTAGTGCTACTGCTACTGACCATGCTACAGATATTAGTGCAAAAATATACAGCTCCTCTACCACAACCATCAGCAACAAGTGGACATGGAGAATTACATGAACTACATGTTGCTAAATACACCGCAGAAGGGTAGCCATGGCAACATTGCGGCGGGGGCTGCTGGGCTGCTCTTCTTCGCTACTTTTGGTGTATTTTGGCGGAAGTTACAGCGCCACTTACAGTCCCAGCATATGTACTACAGCGTTTCCAGCGGCCTCGTTTGAACAGACACGTTAAATGAAACAAATGCATGTGAACGGAAGACTTTTTTGAATACGCATACTGTGCATAAACGCAAACGGTCCCGTGTGAGCGGGGCCTGAGACACACATCTCTACTGCTACACAAATCTCTACTGCTACACACTCCTCTACTGCTACACACTGAGACACACCTCTACTGCTACACACACATCTACTGCTACACACTGAGACACACACCTCTACTGCTACACACTGAGACACACACCTCTACTGCTACACAGTGAGACACACACCTCTACTGCTACACACTGAGACACACACACATCTACTGCTACACACTGAGACACACACCTCTACTGCTACACACTGAGACACACACCTCTACTGCTACACACTGAGACACTGCTACACACTGAGACACACACCTCTACTGCTACACACTGAGACACACACACATCTACTGCTACACACTGAGACACACACCTCTACTGCTACACACTGAGACACACACATCTACTGTTACACACTGACGTAACACTGCACCCCCGCTGCTGACACTGATCCCTTAAATGATTTGGTTTAGGGAAGAAAAACGTAAACAGGCAGATCTGGTGTTAACGTCCTGGTCACATCAGAAAGTCATACATCTTACTCACAGGGTTAGTTAGCAGGCAGTAGAACTGTACTCATGCATAACTTTCAGGTACTTGTTTTTACTTCAATATTATTGTTTTATGCTACATTACAGAATACGCTTAACTGTACAGCACTTCATTTTACATTCTATTTTTAGCTCATTTTATTCTATATTACCTGCAAAGGGGTTTTTCTAGAAAAATATAGTATGAGGGCAATACTGTGGCGCTGATCTTGTATATCAGATATATCAGTTATTGCGAGAACATGACGCCCTTATACAAGATGGCGCCTAGGACGTAAACAACAACGCGATGTCGGAGCTACGTAAAAACAAAGCTGTCTATGCCGTCTGACGCTCTCTTTGACACGGTTTTCATATTTTTAATTTTGGTGATTATACAGTTTTTGGCGAACAGAGATATTGTTTTTTGGCATCCCTTAAAAACCTGCATTTTGGTATGAGGGCACAGACAAATGTCAAAACCCTTCGGCATATATTTAACTTCTCCTGCATTATTTTATTTTTTATGTCATATGTATGTTGCGTTGTTGGAGGAGCCTGTGACTTAAGATTTCATTTCATAGTGACACTGTATCTGTGCATATGACAATAAAGCCTTCGAACTTGAACAACTATAGCTCAAAGGAAACATTTTGTACTTTATTCTCCACAACATTTGTCTGACAGCTCGAGTTACTTTTCAGTTTTCAGCTTTCTTACACTTCCTTCTGGTAAAGAACAGACCATCAGTTTCAAAACGGGAACTTGTTTTTATTTACGAATCAGTTTACAGATTCTGCCTTTCATTTGTTGCTCTGTTGTTAATGAATGAAAGCAGAGACAGTTTGTTTTCCGTTGAAATCTAATTTTGAAAAGGGAAATACAAAAACAAGATAGATACTGTTATTAGAAAATATATTTTCCTTTCTTTTATTTGCCGTTGCCAAAGTGATCTAGAGAGTGTAGAGAAGGGAAGAGAGAAACGCCTCAGAGACAAAGTGAAAACAAAACCTCCCAGTTCTTTTGCAGAAGTAAGAAATAGTACTCTAAATAAAACTTAGACGGATAGGTTGGGGCAGATGCATTTTCCATCTCAAAAATGAACTACCAGACTTACACACTGTAAGATGGTTAAAATATATCTCAAAATGAGAATGATTGTAGACATACCGTCATCATCTGCTATTGGGAACACCAATTATATTAACCTTGAACATTTGTTTTCATAGTACATAGGAATTAACTTTCTTAAAAGGGGCTCTATCATGCTCACTTTCAGGTTCATATTAGTATGTAGTGCCTCTACAGTGACTTTTTATCTTTCTCATACTGCCTGTGCTGCAGCACCTCTTTTCACCCTCTGTCTGAAACCAGAGCCCAGCCTGCTCTGATTGGTTAGCTGGCTGGCAATGTTTCCCTTCAAGGCCATTAACATACACATACACCTATATGACCCACTACAGGAGAGGGAAAACCCCATAAAGAATAATAGGGCCTTTTAAAACTCTACATCACATGCAGGCAACAATGATGTTGATTTGTACTGTGCTGATGTTGCTTGTTAATTGTGTTGTTTGCTGTTTACTGTTTGTCTGAAAAGGCTCCAAAAAGTGTAAAAGTTTTTTTTGTTTTTGTTTTTAAACCAAACAGATCTATTGTTTTTATTGTAAAAAAAAATAATTCTTAAAATGAAAAAGAAGTTTTCAAATTGACATCTTCTAGCTGTCATCCAACTGCTGAAGCATGGACAAATGGTAGGTGACACGGACCGTTAGCTTGGTTGAAATAAGTATATCTCCAGGTTTGAAAATTCAGGGAAACATATTGATAACAACTCAACCAAATATATAACATATCTCTAGTCATTTTTAGTCCTTTTATATGGAAAATGTAAATATTATGCCTTAAAACAGACCCCTCAAGACTAAATGTTGCATTGGTTAGCCGCTGTGCTAACTAGGATGAGTCAAGAGGACACACACAACAAACGCCACACACACAGGTCAGAGTTCAGACACTAGTTTGGACTCGTTAGCTGGATTTCAGTCCCTGTGTGGCTTCATGGGGAGGGGGGGGGGGTTCCACTCCCACATTTGGGGAATCCCATAGTAAGCCTACCTGTTGCCATGGAGACAATGAAAGCCTCCAGCAGCTGATTTCACAGTGATTGATCTCTCTCTCTGTGTGTGTGTGTGTGTGTGTGTGTGTGTGTGTGTGTGGAGAAGAGCCTCAAACTCTCCGTGTGGTGGACTGCACGTGACACAGTGACCGGGGTCAAAGGTCACACCACCAAGGAAGGGGGAGGGGGCAGATTGTCTTGAGTCATTTAACGGAGAAGTCAGAAATCGGAGCTGGGAATGACATTGAAACCGAGTTGACCCCTTTGACAGTACAAGTCTGAAAATGTTAGCTTTGTTAGCACTACTAGCTAATGGCTAACGTAGCAGTAGGGTAAGACAAATGTATTTTACAACCCAGTATATGTAATATGATATCAAGGAAACTGTAAATATCACAATACGGTACTTGATCTGTAAATAGTTTATAATAACAGATGCAAATACATACAAGCCTGACTTCAGTCAACACAACATCACTTAAATGTTTTGACTTTTCCTGCAGGTTTTGCCCACTTTTCATTTAAAAACATCACAACAAACTGTGCAAATGTCTGGTTGTCATTTAACAAAACTTCTGCCTTATCCTGATTTTAGAACTTCCATCCCCCCCTGCATGTTTGCCCAAATCAGGTAACTTTGCGAGACAGCTAGATAAATTAGATTATGACTGCGAGATCACGCGAGAATAACCTACCACAGTAAAAACATTATACAAAAGAACCAGTGGACACATTTCTACCCTTGCACATTTATATACAGTCATAGCAGTCAACCCTACTTCCAGGGCGTACCAGTTAACATTTGTGACAACATTTCCCACTTCTCAATAGATCTTGAACGCACCACTAGTATAAGTGACTGTAAAGCTGTCCTGTCCCACTTTAGGATTTTAAAAGTGACTTCTAGAAGTCTAAAAGACATCCCAGAGCTGCAGATATCACATCCTGCAGTGTATTCTGGGAACAATCAATAGTAAACAGACAGTAGGAGCCAGCTGTAGCTGCTGAGTGTCTGACTGAAGTGAAGGGGAACAGATCAGAGGAAACAAAGAAACAAAGACATGACCGGACAGCAGGACAATACTCTGTTATACTGTGAACGATAAAGTAAAAGAAAGTCATATTTATAATGTTGTTTATCTACTAAAAGCAGCAGCCAAAAACTTCTACTTCTGTTTCTACTGTTCAAATGATAACACAATGATGTTATTAGTTGAACATTAGAAAATGTACCTGCAGAATTATTTTTAAGATGAACACTTTCGTGATTTGAAAGATTCTGACGTCTGAGACGAATAGTCAATATGTTTGAATGTGTTTTTTCAAGCTGTAGAAAGTACTCTTTACAAACATTACAACATAACGTTAATAAATTACAGTTCAAACCTCATTGTTCTAACCATTGAATGGACTGCAAAGTGCGCAAAAACCCAAGAAAAACTAAATGATAAAAGCAAAAATTCCAATGTGGATCAATAAGGATCGAGGGTCGCTTTTTCACGACTGAAAAAAATTAAAATCCAACATGGTTTTCCCCTGCCATGCAACACTGTGTGGACATCGACTGAATGGAGTTTAAAATTATTCCTCTTACTTTTCTATTAGGGCAAAAACTATTTACAAAGTGTCAATAATACATTAGGCGTCTTATGCGGCTTTCACACCAGCGCTTTTCCCTTTCTAGCTCCTAGCGAGAGCTTTTCTGGTTCAGCTCCGGTTTCCCTTTTCAGCTCCCGCTCTGTTCCTGCCGCTGCTGCGTCATGACGTCACAGTTTACATCGCTGAGTTTCTCCCCAACGGAGCTCACAACAACAACAACGGGGGGGGGACTGCGTCGGGTCGATGATCGTGTTGCTTTTAATCATACGAAGCCAGATTAAATTAAATAACGACTTCTCCAACCTTATACTTTTCTCCAGAGTGCCGTGGTTCATTGTTTATTAATGTGTTTCAGCGGCATTTACCGACCGCTGCAGTGCTGGCTGCTCTTCAACGGGAGTTTATTCTCCCGTTAGCTCCGGGTTAGCTCACACGGCTCTAAAGTATTCACTGTCTGACTGTCACACAAGCAGCTGATACATATCCCCAGTTCCCCTTAAGTGAATGTGTGTCAGTCTGAATTGACGCTGTTTGGCATCACAACGCTGTTATGAAAGTTTCTCTGGTATAACATGGGTGATGTTAGCATAGCAACCGAAGCTAAACTGACTACTTGCTAAGCCGTTTTCTACCGGCACTTTTTACCGGCGTATTTTTCATTATGATTCTACTTGCGATAGTCGGACATGACAACCTGTGCAGCCCATGTATTGATTCCATCCGATAGCTGCTATAATAACAAACAAAACGTCTGCCTGCTCTCCACAATGATCAATAACAGCGAACGGATGGTCAAAGTAAGGTACAAATAAACAGAATCACACGAATCCTGGTTAGTGTTGCCTGACTTTATAAAGTGTGTTTTTTTTTTTATAAGTGTGTGGTTGCCTTCTAGTCACTTTGCTCAGCACTACTGCTTGTAGGCAGGCATGACGAGACTCTTCAGTCGACCCATGTTCAGGGGAGGTGGGTTTAGTTTCCTGCACGCCTCGACGTAAGAGAGACGTAAGCGACGCCGCCTCTAGCTCCGAAGCTCTTGCCTCTAGACCGACAATTTTTTGGAGCTGGAAGTGAACCGCATTCCGGAGCTATGAGGCGGCGCCGCTGCGGTGTGAACAGGAAAAAACGGTACTTTTCAGCTCCAGCTCCGAGCCGGAGCTGAAAAAGCGCCGGTGTGAAAGGGGCATAAGTAATATCGTTTTTACTTTAGCTTTAATTGAAGGAAAAAAGGAAACCCCTTACTCCAGACTGTTGGTGTAAATGCACAATAATCTGATGTATTTGTGTTGAACAAAACAAACTCACAAAGACGTCAGCTTGGTTTTTAGGAAACAAAATGTTGAGATTTTTTCAAATGCTTTAAAAACCAAATGGATTTATCAAGAGATAATGAGCTGATGAATCAATAAATAAAGCAGTCTATACTTATCTCTCTCCTCCCCATTAATACTTACATATCAATAAATAATTCCTGAGATGGAGAAACATTAAGACAGAGTGATGAGGATGTGCACCAGGAGCCTGAGAACAGATCACTATTAGCATTCCTGCATTAGCATGACAATAAGGAAGCTGCGTTTACCCAGAATTCCTTCAAGGTCCATCAGACCCGAAGACTCTGCTAACATAAGGGTTAAAAACATCACACAGTTCTCAGTGTTTGACAGATGACACGAGAGAGAAAACATGAAAACATAGAATTAGAAGCTACTTTTGTCCACAACAACACAGCTAACAGCTTGTTCCATCATGTGTTTCCACCATAGACTGGATATAATGTTTCCACATGGGCGTTATCCACAACATTAAAGTACAAAAAGACTCTTTAGTAAACACAATAGTGGCTGTAGAACTAAATAATCAAAGCTAATATATCTTCTATTTCACAGCAGCTGTTAGCTTCCCGCTACATGACTCCACAATAAAACATGAAGCTGTATCAACTCAACTTATTGCACCTGAAACTAGTGGAAAACTAGTTTCAGTAAAAGAAGAAATACAAAACAGTGTAGAAATACTTAACTTTTAACTTTGTAAATGTATAAACCAGACCAGAGGCTGCAGGCTGTGCTAGCGGTGTCTAGCTTAACACACCTGAATCTATAACTGCCAGGGGACGAGTTGCATTGTGGGTAATGTGGTCACCAGATTATGACAAGGAGGAAGAATGTGTGGCATAAAAAAAGACAATATCTTTGGTTCTGCAGCATCATCCTTGTTATTTTAAACTGAGTATCTTATCTTCTGGAGTACCACAAGCAATGCACCTTTGTTGCAAAAGCTAACCACAAACGATACAGAAGTATAATATTTACGGTATATATTTATGTAGAATAACGCTCTATCTTGCCTTGTCCCTTTTTCTTTCAACATAACTTTCTGGGGGGGGCTCTTAAGCTGTTAACTACACTTTCTTCAAAGCTACCAGACTCCATTGACAAAACTGTACATTTGACCTCGCATGACAAAGGAGTTGTGATTTAACGCTGCCTGTATTGTTTTTTTAGTTTTTTATTGTGTGACTTTGGGGAATCCAAACTAACCATTAAAAAACACCAAAGTCACACAAAAACACAACAAACTAACCAACTGGGAGAAAAAGTAGACCAGCAACTCCTGTGTTCTGCAAAGTCAAATGACTGTTTTTGTCAATGGATTCTGGTTGTTTTTTTAAAAAGTACATATATTTGGTTACCTCTACAGGGTATATGCAGGAATCCTGAAGTCAAATGTAATACCTTTTAAGACCCTTTCCATACATTTTAAGACCTCATCGCCACTTGGAGTTCTAACCGGTTACATTGGCGACACACTTTACCTCACATTGACTATATACAGTATTGATTGTCCTTCCTCCTTATCTTCCAACCATTTGGACGCAGACTTGCATTTCCCCATAACGATGTTGCTTAACAACCGGCGCAAACGGACCTTCGCGCGCTATCAAGCAGTGAGCGTGCGATGTCCTGTTCAGATGACGTCAAATCCAACGGGATGCCATAAATAAACCACACAGAATCTCACTACAGACCTACGCAATGATTACATTCAGGCAAACTGTAGAATACAACCTCTTTGGACAATTGGTATACTTATTGAAAACAAGCTACAAAATGTAATACCTTGGAAAATGCCGTTTAATACTTTTTAATAGCCTTCATTTTCGCTAAATTGATTTATCAACTTTTAATACTTTTTAAGACCCCGCGGACACCCTGCTGTAGCATAAGGCTGTTTGGTGGCACAGTAAATAGGTGAACATGTACAAGATAAACTACACTGAAATCGATAGTTGTAGGTTGCTACAATACATTTTGTCATCCTATATAATATAATAAAACATCCTTCTGTGCTGGTACTCCTATCTCCATGTTTCTCCAAATTGGGACGTGCCAATATTACACTTTACGGATCCCATCTACTAAAGGTATCACAATAACTCTGGATAATTAACCCCAAAAAGTCCAAACTATCCCTTTAAGGAACTGTGTGGTTAGAGCACAACAAGTTCTAATGTAGTTTTGAGGCCACAGAGTTTCTCACAAATAGGTGTTGTTAATTTAAGCGCTCTGACCCGTTTGACATCCATCTCCAGCTACTGCTAAGACAAGAAACGTGTCACTGTGGTCAACATCAGCATGAAGATATTTAACAGTATGAGGTTGTCACACCCCTGCTACCAACATCCCTTTGAGCAAGGCACTAAAAGTTGTTGACTTATTCCTGCATTTTACCTGCACCAGTATGTCATTGGAACATTTTCTGGCTTTATCTTAAATATATTCTATGTTTTTAAGTATATTTGATGTTGGACTGATAGAGGAGTCTGGGAAGATTATTATTGCCAACAACTATGCTTTAGCTATTGTGCATATAACAATAAAGCCTTCAAATCTTTATATTATTGATCTGCTGAAACACTGTGGATCAATCAGGATGATCCCAACAGGTGACCTCTGTTTAAACTGTCAAAATAATAACTAAAAATATTGTAAAACCACCAATAATAGGCTGATAAATAAGACACTGCATGAATAATTTAAAACTCAATCAATAATCAAATTCCTTTAGAGCAAGGCACTAGACTTTCCATGTGTATAGCTCACTTATTCCTGCACCAGTATGTCATTTTTATTTTTGAATGTGCTTTATTGACTTGTATTATGTTGCATTGTTGGAGGAGCTTGGGACTTACGTTGTTCATAGCCATATCTACACTGTAGCTACTGTGCATATGACAATAAAGCTTTTGAATCTCGATGAGTAAAGACACTGCATGAATAATTTAAAACTCAATCAATAATCAAATTCCTTTAGAGCAAGGCACGAGACTTCACATGTTTATACTTCACTTATTCCTGCATTCTACCTGCACCAGTATGTCATTTTAAAAAGTGTTTTGTTATGTTGTGGTGGCACGACAATGTCCTATAATGTTGCATTGTTGGAGGAGCTTAGGACTTAGGTTTGTCATTGCCCTATCTACACTGTGGCTACTGTGCATATGACAATAAAGCCTTTGAATCTTGATATAAGTAAAGACACTGCATGAATGATTCAAAACTCCCATCAATAATCAATAATCAGGGTTGAAGCACACTTACCTGTTCGGTTTCTCTCTCGCTCACCGGGGTCAGAGGCATCCTGCTGCCGGACATCTTTCCTGCTTTCTGCTCCTCTTCAGTCCGGTAGAAGCATCTCCTCCACCGGCTGCTCTACAGCATCTCTCCCCGGGAACCAGGCCACCTCAGCGGGGCTCAGCTGGGAGGCTCCGCCGGCCGGAGGGAGAGGGAGGCCGGGGCGGCGGCTACAGGAAGGCCCGCTGTTTGGGTTGGAGCTGGAGAAACACCCGCATGGAGACAAAGAGAAGGCGATAAAGACAGGAGGAAAGAAGAAGAAGAAGAGGAAGAAGAAGAAGAAAAAGAATGGAGAAGTGTAAAAAAGTATAAAAAGCTTCCTGCAGCTTCCAGAGGTTTTGTCGGCTCACACAGCAGCACTGCGGAGCTACAAAAAAAAACATGGACATATGACGTCAGAGCTCCTCCTTCCCGTCATCCTCATCCTCCTCATCGTCATCCTAAAGATATCCCAGCATCCTCAGCTGCTTCCTATCGAGAATTAAAGCACGCTCCCTTTGGAGGATATCAAACACGGACGTTTTTATATTTTATAACATTTATTTGTGTTTATGGCGAATCAGCTGAAACGGAACAAAGACTTCCTTTTTTTTTATGTCGTTATGGTCAGTAGATTTGTTTATCAAAAAGTATTCTCATTTATTCTGTATATTTTATCATGTTCAGAATATAGGTATTGTTTTAGCGAGAATATGTATATTGTTTTTACATTTTAAATGTGTCGTGTTTATCTTTATTTAACTCTATATTTTTGTATTTAAGTAATTTTGTAATGCCTGTAGATTGACTGTCAAAATTATAATGTGACAAAATAATTTCCTAAATTGGGATAAATAAAGTATCTATCTATCTATCTATCTATCTATCTATCTATCTGTCTATCTGTCTATCTATCTATCTATCTATCTATCTATCTATCTATCTATCTGTCTGTCAGTTTGTCTCTAATTTGACTTTTCCATAGAACCATTGAACAGTATTTTCTGACAAAAATATTTGTGTATTTTAATACAATAGCCCCCATATAACTCTTCTGTCATTTGTTATATTATTATTATTATTATTAAAGATGTACAGAACGTTTTTGTTATTACTAAATCTTGAAGGTTGTGAAATTATGAAAGTTTGGTTTGTATGTTGCTGCCATCTGGTGGTTTCTCTGCTCTGTTGCAATTCAGTCTTTTTCATAAATGCAACTTTAACCCATCATAAAGTTACATGTTTCTTCCCCTCTGCTACCGGCCTCATCAACAAGGCCCGGGACCCCCACTGGCCACTGACACTGACTTTTATCCACCCAGAAAAACATTATGCAAATCATGTGAACAACATCTTGTCAAAATTGTGAATCCTGCACATTTCTTCTCCACACTACCTATTTTAAATCAGCACAGCTCTCCGCTTTAAATACAGTATATGGTATTTGTCATGTGAAAATATTGTTAATTTGTCTTGAAATAGTTTTCTTTAAATAGCCGTCATAACAGTCCTATTTTTATTTTATTTTGCTACGTATTCTTCTCTCTGTGCCTTTTACGTACCACATAAACCAAAGCAAATTCAAGCAATGTGTCAACCTACTTACATTACATTACATTGCATGTAGCTGACGCTTTTATCCAAAGCGACTTACAATAAGTGCATTCGACCAGGAAGATACAAACTTGAAGAAAACAGAATCATATAAGTACATCAGGTTTCATAGAGCCAAAACACTTCAAGTGCTACTCAACTGGCTTTAGATAAGCCAGTCCTTTGTTAGTATAGAAGCTTACGCAAAGAAAATATATTTCCCCATATATTAACTGTCAATATATTGCATTATTTTGTTTTCTGATTTACTGGTTAATTGAAAAGATTTAATAAAGGAAATCTTGCTGTTGGCTACACCAAGTGATACTGATTAATAATCAACATGAAAAACATATTTATTCATATCTACAAAATATATTGAAAATATATTGAAGATAAATAGAATAATATATTGTGTTAATATATTACAATATATATATATATTGAATAATATATTGTGATAATATATTGTAATATATGTGATAATACATCAGTAATTGCCGCTTTCCATATATTGAGTAATATATGTAAATATATATAATATATTGGTTGTGTATATATGTGAACATACATTTACTATATATTAACATTTATATGGGGACATGTACTATATATATTCACAAATATATGGGGACATGTATGTACTATATATTCAGTTTTATATGGGGACATGTATGTAGAATATATTCACAATTATATGGGGACATGTACTATATATATATTCACAATTATATGGGGACATGTATGCGCTATATATTCACAATTATATGGGGACATGTATGCACTATATATATTCAGATTTATAAAAGACCATGTACGTACCATATATTCTGAACATGAGTGCAATATATGTTCACAATGAGGAGAAATGCATGTTCTGATAAAAAAAATCTTTCATTTCATTTCAAACCTTTATTTATGCAGGTGAATCCCATTGAGATCATTGATCTCTTTTTCAAGGGTGACCTGCTACAAGTAGGTTCCACATGAATACATATAAACATAACAGAAAAACAAAAAAGGACATCATACAGCATATTTACAGTGACTACAGTTTACATAGCTAGTAACATTTACAGGTTCCAACAGTTTCCGATTGGATAGCATCTATCCTTGCTTTAAAAACATTTAGTGGAACCAAATTGCTCAGCTTCCATTCCTTTTGCAGACTGTTCCAAGTTAGCGGAGCTGCGCATCTAAAAGCTATCTTCCCTAAGACAGTCCAAGCAGTTGGCACATTTAATAAAACCACAGCATTCGATCTCAGGCAGTAGCCACTTACAATTCGCCGTGAGATCAGGGAGCAGATGTAGGATGGAAGTTTCCCTAACATGGCTTTGTATATAAAAATGTACCAGTGACTGAGCTTCCGTACAGTTAGTGAAGGCAAACCTGCCCTTGCATACAGGGTACAGTGATGGGTTAATGCTTTACAGTTTGTCACAAATCTCAGTGCACTGTGATAGGCGGCATCTAACTTGATCAGGTAATGGGCAGGTGCATTCATATAGATCAGATCACCATAGTCCAGTACAGGTAAAAAGGTCACAGTGACTAGCCTTTTTCTGTCCTCAAGTGAGAAACGGGACTTGTTCTTGTAAAAGAAACCTAGCCTAACCCTCAGTTTTTTAAGCAGGTTATTGACATGAAGTTTAAAAGTGAGACAATCATCAAGCCAGATACCAAGGTATTTGTAACAGGTAACCACTTCAAGTTTTATCCCTTGCGTAGTTACAATATCTAAAACAGGCTCTGGTGTCTTTTTAGCTTTTGAAAAGAGCATTACCTTGGTTTTATCAACATTTAAAAGAAGCTTAAGCGCTGAGAGCTGAGTCTGAATAATGAGAAGCTTAATTTGTTTTTTTCTATCAATGTGTAACAGTTATCAAAATACTCATTAAAAGAAGGACAAGGAAAGAATAAAAGAAAAGGCCTATAAACAACACATTATGTAATGACTCAAGAACATTTTTATGTAATTATGTAATAAAACCCACATTTTGTAATAATCTGCTGCATTCTGTAACAGCCTGAACGCAATATAAAATAAATTTCCCTGCATTTTGTAATAAATTACATTTTGCAATGGTTATTACAAAATGCGTGAGTTGCCCTTTTAAAAAAACTGTAATATTCATTATGTAACCATAACCAAACTGTAAATATATCCCAAAATTGATGTTGATATACATGTTGGCTAATGAATATGGTAACACTTGATCTAGTTTTGGCCAATGAAAGATATTCTACTGAAATATTTTTAAATTATGATTAAGGATGATTCATGGTTGAATAAATAAATAAACAGTTGTAATGTTATTGTTTGCAACTCATTTTGTAATAACCACAGCAATATGTAATAATATATTTCAAAATGTGGCGACATGTATTACATATTTGCATTGAACTTGTTTACTACATAATGGGCAAATTATTACAAAAGGAGGTGTTATTACATAATGAAGGGAAAATGTATTACATTTTGTATAGGTATAGTTAATAAATGATGCATTGTTATTTCATACAGGGCCAAAAAGAGCAGTCTGTTATCCTATTTAACAATCTTGTTTTTTGTTTCACCTGGTGACAACTTTAAACATGAGCTGATCACTCATTAAAACAAGGTCCGGAACAGGGCCAAACAGTCTTGTACCCTATTTAATCGTCAATCTTGTTTTTTTCGTGCCTTTACTCACAAATTCTTGTGTTAATGGATGTTCTTATATCTGATGTCTTGGTCCCTGGATGGTGGTTTACTACAGCATCTGTGGAACAGAACAATTACAAATAATTAGAAGTTCACAAAAGACAGCAGGAATTATAACAATATCTATATTAAAGCATGGGCTGGCTTGGTGAATAATGTGGGAATACAAATAGTGGAAGAATAGGCTTTGTACATTTTCGTCTGAGTGTGGCGCTACTGGTTGGTATATTTTATGGAATTTGGACCAAGCATCTGCATCTGTAACAGTTCTGTTTAAAACTTTTTTAAATGTAATTGCATTCATCTTTAAAGGTGGGGTAGGTAAGTTTGAGAAACCGGCTCGAGATACACTTTTTGTTATATTCCATGGAATGCTCTTAACATCCCGATAGCAATGAATATCTTAAGTGCTTTGACAAAAAATCCATAAAAAAATATCATCTGTGGAAGCCATGGTACTGTAAAAAGCACAACCAATCATTTTAGCCGGCCCGGCTAAAATAACTGGATGGCCTACCTGCCTGTCAGCCTTCCATCTGTGCACAAACTTATCTCGTGCCCTCATTGGTCATGTGCGCGTTCGTGTGTGTTGGAGGAGGGGCTCTGTAAGGAAGTGGCACATTTTTTCCGGCTGTGTATTTTCAAATTCTAGCGATCTCGAGCTGGTTTCTCCAAAATTACCTACCCCACCTTTAAAAGACTACTTTTATTGAATGAGAGTTTTACCTAGCACAATGAGCCTGGGGTGGTGGGAAGGGAGAACTGGGCCTCGGCATCGGCAGGAGTGGTAGTCGCCTATGAGTATTAGAATTTAGATTAACAAAGGCATAGAAAAACCCTGAAATATGTACTGACACAAAGCTACAACCCTCGATTTTGTAAGTAGTAGTAGTAAATACATACGTATATACAATATACAACAATACGCATAATGCAATTAGCAGTACCAGTAATAAAATAACTGAATAAATAGTAGTAGAACCTTTATTTAGCCAGGAAAATCAATTAAGAACAAATTCTTATTACAATGATGACCTGACAGGAGGCAAAAGGCGTCCTGAGGGGATGGGGTTTGGGAGGAAAAAAATAAAAAGACAGACTCCGGGCACTACAGAACCCAGGAGACAACACAATGACACAGAGCAGAGATGACAGGCATAGCAGTTAAACATATAAAATCTCTAAAACAATATTGCTGTGGTTCAATCTGTCATTAAAATAATATAGAACATTCATCCATTCAATCCTTCATGGCAAGGATAACTAAGCTGAATAGTGAATAAAGTGATATGTGAAAAGTAAAATGACAGTGAAATTAAATGACAGTGCGTTCCTCACCACTGCGATCTGGCTCCTCTGTCCTCGTGTCTTTTGGGTCTGATTCCTCACTACTGATGTCTGCCTCTGCATGGGCCCTCTCTCCTTATGTATTCTGTCTCAGTCACCACTGCTATCTGGCTCCTCTGTCCTCTTGACTTGTGGTTCTGCAGGCTTAGTTCGACCTATGAATTTCAACAATGCTCCTGTAAAATATATAGATATATAGTATTATGGGTCAACATTAAAATAACATACACTGGAGAGCAAAATGTGAAATGCCATTGACTGTAGGCTACATATTATCCACACAATTGTCAGCAGGGGCAATAACAACTAAAATGTGAACTAACTTGAATGCATTAGTGCACAACACATAGCCTAACGTAGAGTAGAGAATGAATGAATGGTTTCTGCAAAATACACAGAAATAGAAATAAGGTTCAAATTACAATAACTAACCAGACGATGGTTATTAATAATAAGCAACAGCAATACTAATTGTTGCTAAAACACATTAGACACGTTGCAAACACACGGCTAATAAAAGCTAAGTTAGCATCTCATCCACACACTATCATAGCTTAACTTAGCTAACTAGCTAGCATTAGCTCAATTCCTGAACAACATAGAAACTAAAAACGGGACATCAAGACTCATTAACACACTGACTGAGCAGGACACTATGCATACAATCTTATAACATTACCAACACTAAAGATCTGCATATATGCTCACATTCTTCACGAACGCATTCTCTCTGTGACGATGGTAATTATGCATGTGACGATGCGCAATAATGTCCTGAACGCACATGTGTAACCAGCTCGAAGACCCGTAGCTGAACTACTTTAGCTGTCCCTAAATGTGCCTGACTAAAACACGAACGATATAATGCAGATCAAGAAGAACAAGGGGAATTTACAAGACATAGACTAACTGTGGTTACATTACTTAACTAGCTCATCATCGTCACCAGTCAGAAAATGTCCGTTAGCCGTGGGGCTAGTTTTCGCTATGTTAAACTCCATTGACTTATGCTAAAATGTTAGCGATCTAAAGGTCCGCTATTTTTGGCTGTTTTGGGTCGACTTCAGTTGACTGTAACATCGAAAATCTTCGAAATTGAATGTTCACAAAGCTGCGGACCGGTTATACACTCATACACGAGGGAACTAACATAGCTAATTTAACTAACGTTAGCTAATGTAGCTGGTGTAGTGCCGAGAGACGGGACATACGGATTAAGCAACTAGACTACTTATAGTGTACATGCAGAATTATTTCAATTTAAAATAGTTTTAAATGCTCACACACATACCTGACTCTGGTGCTGTATTTTCCTCTCGTTTCTTTTTAATTTTCCGTTTCGAAGCACCTGATGAATGCTTTCTCTTTGACACTCAGCGACAGAATCAACAGACAGAGCTTTATATATACAGTCTATGAGACAGAGGCAGCAACGCAGATTTGAATCTGCCAATCAGATCAATCTATTGCTGGAGAGGGGGGGGGGGGCTCCCCGAAATCAGCCGGAAGTGGCGCATTCGAATACTGTTTGGGCTGTCTGCCGTGGGTGCGTTCCACTCCAAATAGCCGGTCGACCGTAATATATGCATAGATATATATGCGTGCATATATGCATATATATATGCGTGCATATATGCATATATATATATTTATATATATATATATATATATATATATATATATATATGCGTGCATATATGCATATATATATGCGTGCATATATGTGTGTGTCTATATATATTTATAAACTGTATATTATTTTCCATCATTCAATGGACAATTTGTACTTTTTTTATATGTAGGCTACCATCAAACATATGTTCATATATAAAGTGGGTAACTATACAAAACGAAGTGAGATAACTGTTTATGAATATCTGTTCAATTTTATGTAAACTCATGAAAGATAAATGAGTGTTTCAATAAAACTATTACATATAAATGTATAGTGCAGTTTTTGTTTTCATTGCAATATATTTTTTTTATATGTATCAATATATAGCCATACATGGTCCATGCATATATTGCAATATATTTAAAAATATAAGGACTACTTTCCCATATATGGAAATGTATGATCCAATATATTGTATTATATTTACCAATATATTACAATATATTTTTGTTTCATAAGGGAGTGCTTTGATAGTAATTCTATCGCTCGAAATGGAGTCGAAAGAGATGAGTTTTCAGTCTGCGCCGGAAAATGTGTAAGCTTTCTGCTGTCCTGATGTCAATGGGGAGCTCATTCCACCATTTTGGAGCCAGGATAGCAAACCGACGTGTTTTTGCTGATGAGAACTTGGGTCCTCCTCGCAGTGCGGGTGCAGCGAGCCGTTTGGCTGATGCAGAGCGGAGTGCACGTGCTGGGGTGTATGGTTTAACCATGTCCTGGATGTAGGAAGGGCCAGATCCGCAGCATGGTACGCTAGTACCAGTGTCTTGAAGTGGATTCCAGCAGTTACTGGAAGCCAGTGAAGTGAGCGGAGGAGCGGTGTGGTGTGGGAGAATTTAGGAAGGTTGAAGACCAGACGAGCCGCTGCATTCTGGATGAGCTGCAGAGGTCGGATGGCACATGCAGGTAGAACAGCCAGGAGGGAGTTGCAGTAGTCTAGGCGTGAGATGACGAGAGCCTGGACCAGAACCTGCGTCGCTTTCTGGGTCAGGAGGGGATGTATCCTCCTGATGTTGTAAAGAGTGTATCTGCAGCAGCGGGTTGTAGCAGCGATGTTTGCAGTGAAGGACAGGTTGTTATCTAGGGTCACACCCAGATTCCTTGCAGTCTGAGTCGGGGAAACAACAGAGGTGCCGATGTTGATTATTAGGTCAAGAGTGGGACAATCTTTTCCCGGAAGGAAAAGCAGTTCAGTCTTGTCAAGGTTGAGCTTGAGGTGGTGAGCAGACATCCACTGAGAGATGTCTGCTAGACAAGCAGAGATGCGTGCGACGACCTGGGTCTCTGAGCGGGGAAAGGACAGAATGAATTGGGTGTCGTCAGCGTAGCAGTGGTATGAAAAACCATGCGGGCTAATGACTGATCCGAGCGAGTTTGTGTACAAAGAGAAGAGGAGGGGACCAAGAACAGAGCCCTGAGGGACCCCTGTAGATAATTGACAAGGGTCGGAATCGGACCCTCTCCAAGTTACCCTGTAGGTGCGGTCTTTGAGGTATGAGGTGAGGAGGGAAAGTGCAGAGCCTGAAACTCCAAATTCTTGGAGAGTGCGAAGGAGGATCTGATGATTCACCGTGTCGAATGCAGCAGACAGGTCCAACAGGATGATAACAGAGGAGAGGGAGGCTGCTTTAGCAGTGTGCAGTTCCTCAGAGACAGCGAGGAGAGCAGTTTCTGTGGAGTGACCTGCCTTGAAACCAGACTGGTGCGGATCAAGAAGGTTGTTCTGATGGAGATAACAGGAGAGTTGTTTAAAGACAGCGCGTTCAAGTGTTTTAGACAGGAATGGGAGGAGAGAGACAGGCCTGTGGTTTTTAACATCAGACGGGTTGAGAGTGGGTTTCTTTACCCACTCTGTGTGTAAAGAACACAGAGTTGGTAATAAACCAATTCCGATTCTAATGTGCACAATATTTGATTGTACGAGTCATTTAAAACATATAAAGATTAAGGTGTAATGGGAATATAATGAATGATGTATACAAATCAAGTTCATATTTTTAAGTAGAAAATTGGTGAACACAAAGTCTATAACTCTATATGAACGTAGATAAAGGGCATGATTAAATATGTTTTAGCCTTTAGTTAAATCTTCAAATACAAAAATAAAATTCTAATTAATCTGCTTCCTACTATATTTATAAATATACTCAATGAAGTCAGTGACTGGTTAAACTTTCCTCCAGTTAAACACATTTAAACTTAAAGGTGGGGTATGTAATTTATTTCAGAAACACTTTTTGTTATATTCCATGGAATGCTCTTAACTGATAGCAATGAATACATTAAATGCTTTGACAATAAATACATACAAACATTTCATCTGTGGAAGCCGTGGCGCTGTAAAAAGCACGACCAATCATTTTAGCCGGCCCGGCTAAAATAACTGGATGGCCTACCTGCCTGTCAGCCTTCCATCTGTGCACAAACTTATCTCGTGCCCTCATTGGTCATGTGCGCGTTCGTGTGTGTTGGAGGAGGGGCTCTATAAGGAAGTGGCAGATTTTTTCCGGTTGTGTATTTTCAAATTCTAGCGCACTCGAGCTGGTTTCTCCAAAATGACCTACCCCACCTTTAAACGGAACAAAGATCAAAATTATGGAAGCAAACAAGAGACAGAAGTATTTGAATTTTATCAGACACCGAATTTATATCATTGAAAATAATTACTTTGAAAATCATGTATCTGATTTTTCTTTGCTCCGAATTTACCTATGTGAAATAAAAATGTAACAATTCAAGTTAAAAAAATTCGAATGGACAAATTCAATGTCAAAAATGTCGAGGGAGCATCATCCGGGCTACCCAGACAGGATAAGCAATCGAGCCTGAATGCAATCGAACCGACTTCTGGCCTATCAGAGCCAAGCTGCGAACTCCGGGGCAGTGCCGTGAAGCCCAATGCTGCAAACTGTAGGCGATGCAGATGGGAGCAATTCCCGTAGACCCTATGTTAAAATGTCCAACTTAACATCAGAGATTAACATGTTTCTAGCCTGGATCCAAAAAAACATATTCTGTATATAGTTAGATTCCCCCTTCATGACAACGGGACTGCTGCTCCTAGCTCCTCTGGCCATTTCTCAATGTCGAGTAGAGCTGCTGCAGAGCCATTATTTCAAGTATACTACGTCATCGAGTGGCGCCGAAGGACTGTTTAAATGCTGTTTAAATGTTCTCCATTAGCTCCGTGATGCTACTTGAACTCGGCCGTGTTTGTTGTGTTGGTTCCTGATGGACTATTCGTCATGCAAATATAGGACTTATCTGCGGTTAAAACAGACCGTCCATGAATGCAGTTTCTTCGGTAAGTCAACCTTTAAGTGTAAGTACTTCATGTTATGTTACTGGTGTTTTTATTAAAGGTGGGGTATGTCATTTATTTCAGAAACACTTTTTGTTATATTCCAACCCAGTCTCACGGCATTTCGTGTTATAGTCACGACATTTAATCTATTGATTCGTGTTCACCAACACGATTTTCCCCTTTTTTTCGTGTCACACAGAACGATTTTAAAAGCAATGTATTTCTATTGGTAGTATGTTTCGTGCAACCCGGTATCACGGCAAGACGTGAACATGTGACGATTTACCATGCTGGGAGACGTGAAGATGTCACGATTTCGTCCCTTCAAACGTGACAGTTACACGGTATTGTTAACATGGCCCAGCCAGTGGAGAAATACCCGGAAATGCCAAGCAAATCCTCTACCCCGACGGTCGGTTGTGAAGCCCAGGGACACAACGACATGCTGACTGCAGTGGAGATTGAACCACGATCAGCCACAGCCTCCCTAGCCATAGTATGTCTGTCATTAATGTTACATCACCCCTTATAACAATTTTCTTTCCTTTATTCTCTTTTCTCTTCTCTTGACTGAATTAAAAAGTCCAGTCTCTAAGTAATACCATTTGAAGTCCTTTTCCTGCACCTTTTTAATGCTATGTTTGCAATGTATTCAAAGGTCACTTATTTAAATAAATCAATATCTGAGGTTAGCAAACAGATACTGCCTTTATCTAGAGAGCCAATGACACCCATGAAGAATTGATCCTCCTGCAAATCTTTTCATCTGCTGTATTAATAAAATTGCCATGTGTTTTCAAATTGAAAATAAGGCACTATCAGCCAAGAACATTATACAATATATATATATATATATTTTAAAAGGGACCCGTAAGGCTTAATCAATGTTATAGATCTTTATATAATATCAATATTATAATAAACTTCAACCAAAGTCAATTTCAGGAGTGGTGTTTGACATAGTTTACGTTCAATTTCAACTATTTTAGTCTTATATTGACTCAACCTTTTTAAATAATTTACTTTAAAGGTCCCATGTCATGGCCATTTCTACTGATCATATTTCCATTGTTGAGGTCTACTAGAATAGATTTACATTGTGCAATTTTCCAAAATCACATTGGTTTCTCATACAGCATCTCTGTATAGTATGTGTATTCACCAGGTATTCACTTTGTCCTAAAAACAATAAGTGTGGCTTGATATTGAGTAAGAAAAAGGTTTATAACGCTGTGAGAATGGGTCTGCGGAGAGCATTTCTCCGCCATCCCAACTCGTCTATTACCAGCGTTCAGGGAGCTCTATGCAAGTCAATGGGACTCTCTGTTAGTTAGCCAAGGGATCCTGGTGTGTGAGGTGCTCCACGGTTTGGTCCATTTGGGCTAATCCGGTCATTTGTTGTTGATTTGGGTTTTCACACGTCACAGAACCCAGGAAGCAAACAATGGAAAATGAGAAATCCCCAACGAGGCGTTCTGGGGCAGCATAGACAGGTATTTTCTGTGTTCGAGTTTTACTCGCTACAGGGTGTACTTTGAGGGTTTCTGACTTTGCAGACCGTTTACATGCATAAAAACATTCATAACACACAAGGGGACGGGTAATAACCGGAAAAGCATGACATGGGACCTTTAATTTAGAAAATGTTTTTCTGAGAAAAATGTACTAACAAATTGAAAAATATAAGTTGAATACAGTAGGACGATGTGGATCTATTTTCTCTCACCTTGTAATTACACAATCAAATAATCTATAATACGGCTTTGGACTTCACTTACAAAACAACATTTGTTTTAATGTTTTGCATTTGTACTAGTAGTCAATTTGGACAAATGTCTTTTGAACTAAAAATATCCTATGATTGCATATGGGGTGAATATGTATACCCTGCTCACTGAGTATTATTTTAGGTACAATTTATATTTTAAATGTAATGAAAAAGCCAACTCAATAGTGTGTTAAAAATAGACTTTAGGATATTGTAAAACAAAAGACTGCTATATAATGTATGCTTAACCCTCCTTTATCTTCACATTTACTTTACACCCTTTATCCTTGGTGGTCATTTTGACCCCAGGAGTTTAAAGCTCAAGAAAATGATCATATTCAAAATTGTTACCAAAATGTATGTTTCAAGTACTTTATGTTTCTTAGTTGACTATCTAAATAAAACACTACCCCCACCTCCCCCTCCACCCACAGCATTATACATCCATAATTCCTACTATGTGACCATTGTAAAATATATAAATCACCATCAAATCTCACTGATTGACGTAACATTTTAAAGGATGATCTTATGTTGTCAAAGGATCTATATTATTTCCAAGTACAATTTTGGCATTTAAGAAATGTACAGTATATTATCAAGGATAGTAACATGTATTGTGTTTGGGGTCAATATGGAAATATTTCCCTTCCAGTGTCAGCATTCCAAAGGCATGCCGTTGCCTCCCTTTATGATTTCTACACTCCTGTCAAAATGAACAACCCAATGTGGGCTTGTAAGTGGTTCCCACCCAACTCCTAACTGTCCCATGCATGCACCTCACCTTTAAATTCACAATCTCAAGTATATTGTCTATCAATCAAATCAAATCAAATCAGGTTTTATTTATATAGCACATTTAAAAAACAATTTTTGGTCGAGCCAAAGTGCTGTACATGCAAATAATAAATAACACATTACTATCAATCCTCTATTGATGGTGTTATGAAGAGCTCAATGCTGACTTCAGGTCTTAGACATGGCTGACAGCGTATCTTGTGGGGCCTGGAGCCATTTTCATTACATTAGCAGCACTAAACGTACCCTGTTTTTCACGTGGGGAGCGGGACCAAGATAACTTTCCATTTTTGGAAAGTAATGTTTCTGCTTGTGTTTGACAGACAACAGGAACATCTGCATGGGGTATTCAGGGTGGACAATTTGACAGAGGATTTCTCTGAAAGTACAAAATAAAAGTATTTTATAGTCTTTGCGCTAGTAGTCTACAGTAACTACTGAGTCCAAAATGATCAGTCTTCTTCAGAACTTTTAAAGTATTTGTATTGCTCGTCACATATAGCAGCAAGACAGGCATTGTTGTACCATGGAGGGGACTTTGACAGGAGAGTATCAAGAAGTACACAGTAAAAGTATTTCATAGTATTTGGGATAGTTGTAACTACAACTGATTCCAACTTCATCAGTCTTATGAAAAACGTATGGCCAAAAATAATGTTATCACTCATCAAAGATAGCAGAAGCTTGTCATTTTTGCACTGTGTAAAGGAAAATAGTTAGAACCTTTATTTTGAAGAGTACAGCGCAAGCATAGGGCAAACTAGCCAATCAGAAGCAAGGAGGCACTGGAGACACACCCACCTATAGAGAGGCGAAGTCCCTCCCTTTCCGGGGGACCTCCATGGGACCTTATTTCGGAAAAAGTATGTATTGAAGTCAATGGGGAGAGAAAGATTATCTTTCGATCCCGTTTGAATTGTGCCACGAATTACACATATGATGTTTGTCAATTTAAAAGATAATTTTGCAAGTCAAAAAAATAAAAATGTGTCGTAAAACTGTGAAGTAACACTTTTTTTGTGTGAAACCGCTCAATGAACTACATCTCCGTCTCGCACCACACACCAAGACGGCCGTCACGTTGGCACATTTCACTTGAGGCGAAAAGTATTAAAAGAGGTGAAAATCACTCCAAGTCTGGGCATGTTGAGAGAACAAAAGGGGAGTTAGTCGGTTCCGTAAGAGCCAGCATGCGGGACCGGGATTCTGGGATTTGTAGTCTTTCTAGTTTTGTATTTTTCATAGTCTTATATTTCAACAGTTTTACGACAAACTGTGACTTTTTTGACACAGAATTATTTTTTTAAGATTGACAAACATCATATGTGTAATTCATGGCACAATTCAAACGGGATCGAAAGATAATCTTTCTCTCCCCATTTGACTTCAATACATAATTTTTCCGAAATAAGGTCCCATGGGTCGGAAGTAGATGGGCGGGACTTCGCCTCTCTATGGAAACGAAACATTGAGTGGTATACTTCTTTTAACAGTAAGAACAGAAAAACGAAAAAACGAGCTGAATTGCCGTTTTTCCGTTTTGGGGCAAAATTCAAAACCAAAAAAACGTTTCTGTTTTTTTTTTGTTTAAAGTGGACCAATCATGCTATATTTGAATAATATATTGTAGGGCCATACCTATATAAGGTATATTTATACGTTTTATTTTTCAAAATACCAAACAGCATTTTAGCCATGCCTCATTTCGCTCTATTTTGCTCTCCTCCAGCCCTGTCTTTCCATGAGCTGCAGCTGACCACGCCCCCCTGCAAAGGAGGGGGCCGAGGCACGAGCGTCATGTTACCATGCTGTTACCATGCTGTTACCATGCTGTTACCATGCTGTTACCATGCCACGGCAGCCTCTCATTCCCCTGATAGGTGGAGAGTTGCCCATACAAGCGGAGCACCCCCGTTGCTGACGTCAGCGCGTGTTCAAATCTGAATCAGTCTGTATCAAATCCGTTGCAGCCCCGTTTTTTTTAGATTTGGGTATGGAGGAAAAGAGAGAGGGTTTTATTTTCTGACGCTGCGTGAGTTCTCCGACGCACCAGGGACATATATGTATGTATAAAAGACATCACAAAGTGCATTTTGAATGATAGGTCCCCTTTAAATTAGAACTAAAAAACAAACGGTTAAAACGTACCTTCGTCCTGAATGCTACAGTAGCTACTGTATAAGAATTAAACATTAGTAACATTTCCCAAACAAGAAAAGAAGAACAAGTGGTCACATTTAAAAACAACATAAATGCAGAATATTAATTTGGTAGCAAGTTTGAACTGGTCATTCAACTTTATGCTCCAAAGTTAGTCAAACATGTTAACCCCTTATTGATTTTCTACTGTTTATCTTTTTCCTCAAAGTGGACCTCATGTTTATCAGTTACTCAACTGCTGCTGGGAAATGGTGTGTATGTGGTTGTGTTCGTACATGTGTACAGAAAGACTACGTGAGGTGAGGTGAGGTGGCGGTGGGGCAGTGAGAGGATAAAAGGAGGGTGCTGCACAGCGACACTTCACTGACAGCGGATCAGGATCAGGTAGGAGGATGAGGAAGACTCTGCTGTGGCTGCTGGCCTCTCTGGCCTTCGTCTCCCTGACTTCTCTTGCTGATGGAGCTCCATTGTAAGTAGACATGTCGTACCTTTACCCACTCCAGCTCTGCTGGAATAATTTATCAGAAAACAAAGATATATATTTTTTTGTTTTTGGTCATCTTCTTGGTATACACATTGTTATTGGTTAAACTGTAATGGTCGCCACATTCATATTATTCAAAAAGCTTTTGGATTTACCTTAACTTGTGTCTTTCATAATGAGGAGCTACTGTACAGTGCACTCTGTGTTACAAAATGCAAGGTCATGTGGTGTTTCAAATGATGCCAATAAGATGGCCTAATTCTTTGTTTAGAGTTTGCAAAACGATGCAAAATGCCAGACAGAGCAAGGGTCTACTCTCGAGGAGTGGTTCTCAACTGGTCAGACCTCCGGACCCACTTTTTTCTTTGTCAATAAGTCGCGACCCAACATTTTGAACCACTCAAATCTATTCAACAAAAAATCGTGCTGTAATATATATACGTTTTTCAGCATACAATATTAATTAAAGTGAAGTACAGTGCATATACCCCTTAAGAGAACTAAAGTATGCTTTTAAAAAAGGTTTAATGAGATGATGGAATCAAAGCTGAACTATAACACAAAAAGGCACACATGCTGAAAACCCAACCCCAGAAGGGGGTCTGGGGGGATTCTCCCCCAGGAGATTTTTAGAAATACTAACATATAAATTATGCATTCTGGTACACTCTGAGAAGAAAATAAATCTATTACTACCCGACATATTAATAATATTTTATGCCATTGTTTGTTTTTCACTTAGTTCTGACAGCTGAACTTGCTGCTCCAAACAGAGAGAAGAGCAAAGAGGAGATAGTCTGTGTGACTTAGGCCCCGCTCACACGGGACCGTTTGCGTTTATGCACAGTATGCGTATTCAAAAAGTCTTCCGTTCACATGCATTTGTTTCATTTAACGTGTCTGTTCAAACGAGGCCGCTGGAAACGCTGTAGTACATATGCTGGGACTGTAAGTGGCGCTGTAACTTCCGCCAAAATACACCAAAAGCCGCGAAGAAGAGCAACCGAGCAGCCCCGCTGCAATGTTGCCATGGCTACCCTTCTGTTTAAGCCCCGAAACTGAAACTGAAACTGAAAGAAACCGAATCTGTGGATATTGCATCCCGACCAAGAAGCACGTCTCTGTGGAGAGGACGGCTCAGAAAGAGAGAGATATTCTCTACAAACACCGGGTGAGATCCTCCTTTGTCAATATAATGGATCAATGCATGAAATCTGACTCTGTTTATTTTGTTTAAGGAGTATATTGGGCGTTAACAATTCTGGTTTGCCTTTTATAATATTATTTCATTCAAGTACCCCTTGTGCGTTTAATTAACACAGCTATTTTTGATAGTTGCTACAGCAGTGAGCAGGAGAGGTGGGGAGAGGCGGGGCTATCGTTAGTTTTTCAGGAAATATTCGTATAGAGGTGATTACACGGACTCGGTTGACCCCCCAGAGCGTTTCGTTTGCAAATCTATCCACCTTGGGACCCGTTATTGTTTGTGGGGTCAGTTTCTATCGGCCTCGTGTAAATAATAGGGCTATACGCACGCGAAACTATGCAGATACAAGCAGTTTTCTCCTCGTGTAAACGGCGCCTTACTTTCAATTGTGGGTAAGGGTAGATAGCTCCCATTGTTCTGTGACCTGTCAATCATCAAACCGGGGGTCATATTTCATTATGTGTTCATTTGTATCTGATGTTGTACCCATGGATGTATAAAGAATAGTTCTACCGCAAAGTTATTCTCCGTGAGGACTTCCGGCAACAATCTTGATTCTGATTGGCCAGAAGACTCGAAAAAACATCAGCAAAGATGTTTTATTAAGAAGATGATCACTACGTGACAGAAGTTTTCAAAACCGTTTATGGTCTCCGGTACTTCCAGTCCAACGCCTACTGCATGCACAGCGTTAGAAAATCGGGCCTTCAAAATAAAAGTTTGATTTATTTCAACAACAAAAAAAGATAATCTTTTTTTTTCAATTTGTTTTTCTTCACTCACACATCTGTGACCCACTTGAAACGGGTCCGCGACCCACTTTTGGGTCACGACCCACCAGTTGAGAACCACTGGTCTAGAGATATGATGAAATATTGTGTTGATCCAGTGCTGGATCTTTGCCAATGTAATCAATAGATTACTCATTGTGTGTGCAAAGAGCAAAGCATGCTGGAGCTCATGATCCACATCTTTTAAAATAGATTAAAAGAATTATGCAGTTTGGGGGAATTGAAACCTAAAGTTAAATGTTCTGCTCCCCCTTACTGTTCCTTTTAATTATCTTCTTACCAATTGGGTTTATTTATTTGACCACTTTAAGCACATACAAAAAACTCATGCAGTATCCCATATATTTATTTGTATGATCACTATTTCCAAAACACATGAATATTCTTTTAAACTTTACTATTTGAAACACTTCAAACTCTTCCTGCGAATGGAAATAAACCATGGAGGCATCATTAATTCAAGGTGAGTAATTAATTTAAAAAAGGTTGTTTTGTGTGTGAACTGAAATAATATTTTGAACTCTTTTTTTTCAGTACATCCAAAACAGCATGTGGTTCTTTCTGTGCGGTGACATCACATTCACATTAATATATATATCTTCTTTTCCGCCCCCGCTTTGCAGGGAGGTGATGTCTGCCCCCAACTTGTTGAGGGTAGGAACAGCAGAAAACGTTTTTGTGGAGTGTCAAGACTGCACAGGTGCAGACAAAAGGGTGGAAATCTATGTGATGAACCATCCAACCAAAAACATAAGGCTGGCAACTGCATCTGTGACGCTTACCAGTACAGATAACTTCCAGGAGCTGGTACAGATAATGGTAAATGATGCGCTATAACTCGGCTGGATTTTCTAAGATTATCTATGAATTTAAAAAATGCACATCATGTACACACCCTGCTCCTAATGCACTGTTTGTGTTTCTTCATAATGATTCAGATCCCTACTGGAGACTTCAGTAAGGATCCCAGCATTAAGCAGTATGTGTATCTGCAAGCTCAGTTCCCTGACCGACTGCTTGAGAAGGTTGTCCTGGTCTCCTTTCAGTCTGGGTATATCTTCATCCAAACTGACAAGACCCTCTACACCCCCGACAGCAGAGGTGAGTTTATTCATTAATCAATAAATCAAGCAATATTTATCCATAAAGCCCCATATCACAAATTACAAATGTTCCAACAGGGACTGATTAGGAAAATCACTCTCAAGTAATCAAGTAAAAACAATATGACTTTAAGGTCACCTATTGTGCAAAATCCACTTTTATATGTCTTTTATATATAAATATGTGTCCGCTTTGGAAAGTTTCAGGAAAAAGATTCTCTCTCTTTTTGTCCTGATCCATTTATATAAAAACCTGTCTGAAAATGAGCTGATCAGATTTTGGCCACTTTATGATGTCATAACGATTTTTTGGCTTGTGTAACCATTAGCCAATCACCAACCAAGGTAACCCCCCCCCCCCCCCCCCCCACCTTATCACCTGCATCTCCTCCTAGAGCACCATTAGGCGCTTTCACACCAAGTACTTTGCCGTACTTAGTTCCCAGTACTTAGTTCATCAGAAGAGCCGATCGCGTTCACACCGGAATAAGTCCCTGAGGGAGGATTAGGCAAATGAAGCCGCTGACGTCACTTCTTCTTCTTCTGCTTTGGGTTTACTGGCAGGCCGCAAACAACTTCATGGTGTATACTGCCACCCGAAGTCCCCGGCCGGAAGTCCCCGGAGTTGGGGACTGGCTTCAGTAGAAGCTGCTGGGACTCCCAGCAGCTTCTACTGAAGCCTTCCGAGTAAATCGCCAGAACGCCGACACCTCCTCATCACTCCACCGCTCCCATGTTTTTTTTTTGTGTTGCCATAAGTTAGTCTCTCTCCGTTGGAGCGCTGGGCTAATGCTAATGCTAATAATGCTAATGCAAGGAAATAAAATGGCGGCTTAACAAAACTTTTTTGTAGTTTTACGGGGCGTGGTTTGCAATCCGCCTCCAGAAATGGGAACCTTTTTCTCCCATGAAAGTACCTGCTCTCTAGCAGGGACTAAAAAGGGGGTGAAAAGATTCTCATGAACTAAGTTCTAGTTCCGGATTTTTTTGGTGTGAACTATCGGAACTATACTGGGAAAAGTACTCCGGTGTGAAAGCGCCTATTGTGTTCTTTTTAACCAAATATCTCTCAGAGGGGCGTGGGGAGTGGCTCCTTATTTTCATCTAAAGTAACAGACAGAGAATCAGCACTTTTGAAACAGGGCTGAAACAGAGGGGATTATGGGATGCTGCAATGATCTGTTTGGTATTTGGAGCCAAACACTTGAGACATGTTTTATATAAATCTGAGACCTATAATATAATGATGAAAAACAGTATAATAGGGGACATTTAAAACATAGTAGTAGTAGCGGACCTCAATCAGGACAACTGCAACAGGTTCAACCACAATGGTGTAGATGCAACGATTGAATGTGGCTTTTTGCAAGAGGAAAGAGCGCGAAAAATGTGGAGTTGCCAAGTTATTACCATGCATTTATTGGAGATTAGTGCATAAAGTTAGAGAGGCAGCGGAAGACAGAGGCAGTCTAAGCCTATAGCAGCATGACTAGGGGCTGGTCCAAAGTAAGCCTGAGCCAGCCCCAACTATAAGCTTTATCAAAAAGTCTTAAGTCCACTCTTTTTCTATGTCAGTTCTTTACAGGATGTTTGCTGTTACTGCCCGTATGGAGCCCGTGGAGAAGGATGACGACAACCAAAATGATGCGTATATTGCCATTGAGATTGTGGTATTGTTTTCCGATTTTTGATAAGCACATAATACCAAGCCTCTTCGTATTAGAAATTCTTAACAGTAGATACTTTTCCCCGGAAATTACCAAAATAAAAATAAGGAGGGGTGTCAGATAGATATAGAGTTGTAGTAAGTAGATAGAGTTCGCTATGATTGAGGTTTCGTTTATGCATTCTTTTAATTTGATTTCCCATTTTGGATCGACGTGTTGGAGACCCCTGCTCTAGTGGTTGATTTGCTTATTAAACAGCCACTTCCTTAAATTGTAGATAGATACATTGAAGTAGCTGAAATTGAAAAAAAGTCTCAATGGAGACAATGACCAAGCTCATGGAGACATGCATTAAATAGGGCGAAGCCTGCGAGCTAGTTCAGGCAGTCAACTCGAGCACCAAAGATACATTAACACGTGACGCACCTCGTCCCTCTTACAACCAACCAAACACAATCTCCTAAATTTGCCGCTCTATTTAAGCTGCCAGATCTGCCTGCCTCTGCCTCGCTAATGCTGCTGCTGATGTGTTCACGAACTTCACGTGCTGCTGCTCACCTGTTTTTTTATATATTGTTATTTTTTAGACCCCTGAAGGCATCATTTTACCACTTGATCCAGTCTCTTTGAAATCAGGGATCCACTCTGGAGATTACCAACTCCCTGAAATGGTCAGGTTAGTAGTTTATCTTGTTTATGTTGGGTTCTCTACAATGAATTTCCATGTTGCAAATGTAGTGTTTGAAAAATAACTAAACAAAAAGTAATATCTTGTAAGAAAGACTTCCAAGATGATATTTACGTGATGTAACATCTGAATAATCTTTCCAAATGTCCCTGAATTTAAAGTGGACCTATCATGCTATATTTAAATGATATATTGTAGGGCCATACCTATATAAGGTATATTTATACGTTTCTGTTTTCAAAATACCAAACAGATCATGCATTTTAGCCATGCCTCATTTCGCTCTATGTGCTGTTTGCTGTCTACGGGTCTGATTCTGCTGACCACGCCCCCCTGCAGGAGAGGGGAGACGTGCTCTGATCAGCTGCTGGGCTGTCAGAAGAGGGGGAGAAAAAGAGATCTCCGTCCTCCGTGTTTTATTATATACTGTAGAGTCGTTATTCATTTGTTTTAAAGCTCAATAAATAACAAAGAAGACCTTTTCTAATTTTGTCCGGAAGATTTAAACTTTAACGGACATCTTGACCGGCGAAACAAACTGAAACTGAAACTCTGCCGCACGGTCCCCTCGTTCCTTGGAAGAGGCGGAGAGGTGGATGTTTGTCATCTGCTGGTGGACTAACCGGAGAGAATTACAGTGGTTGCCTCGACGGGGAGGGATTGCATTGAATTAAAGCAGCGGGAGCAAACGCTTGCCTCGGGGAGGGAGAAAAAAAGCCACAGCGGAGAATAAACAGAAGGGTAACCATGGTAACTATGGGCGGGAAGTCTTCTTCGCTGCTTTTGTGGCAGACCCCAGGGCATTTAGTACAGATCGCGTTCACAACGGAGTACTTTTCCCTGAGGGAAGATTACGCAAATGAGCCGCTGACGTCACTTCGTCTTCTTCTGCTTTGGGTTTACTGGCAGGCCGCAAACAACTTCACGGCGTATACTGCCACCCGGCCGGGTGAGTCCCCGGCCGGAAGTCCCCGGAGTTGGGGACTGGCTTCAGTAGAAGCTGCTGGGACTCCCAGCAGCTTCTACTGAAGCCTTCCGAGTAAATCGCCAGAACGCCGACACCTCCTCATCTCCACCGCTCCCATGTTTTGTTTTGTGTTGCCATAAGTTAGTCTCGTTTGTGCGCTGGGCGAATGCTAATGCTAATAATGCTAATGCGAGGATAATAAAATGGCGGCTCTACAAAACATTTCAGAGTTGTACGGGGCGTGGTTTGCAATTCGCCCAGCCAACCAGAACTGGGGCACTTTTTTCCCCCAGGAAAGTACCATCTCTCAGCAGGCACTAAAAATGGGGGTAAAAATTCCCGAGATGAAGTGCTCTTTTTGGTGTGAACGCGACATAAGGGGTACTAACGGAACTAAACGCGAAAAGTACGGTGAAAAGTACTCCGGTGTGAACGCGGCTATTGTGCCTACATGATAAGACAGACTAACAGCGACCTTGGGTCCCGTGAAAGGCGCTTTATAAATTCCATTTATTATTATTATTATTAACAGGATAAACTAGATGCAAAAAGTGCCATCTTTGCTTTGAAGGCTAAATCTACTATAGAGATCATGCAATTTAAACTTTTACATTTCACATCTGAATGTACTAAAGTAGCATATTTGCTTTCTGGCCGAAATGATTAAGGATTGATAGCACAGTCTTCTTGTAGTCATTATATTTTCATCTCACAATAGTTAATTTATTAATTTCTTTATCTATTACAATCCAAACGTTAATTGTAAATGGACAGATTCAACAGAAATAGGCCAACAGTTTTTCCCTATGAACTGTACAGTAAAACTAATTAGTGGAAAAATACATAATACTAATACTTCTACTCCCTACTACGGTACTAACCTGAACACATTTCATTTTAGACCTCTAAAGTGTTTCTGTGGTGACTGCTCTCTGTAGGGCACTAATAATTATTTTCAGCAGCCCATTTTTATATATTTCATTTGTGAATCGACAATATATAAATATGAGGCCTGATTCCTGTATTACCTTGTCACTTCTCAAAATTTGTATTTAAACGTTGTGTTTTTGTGTGTTTCTATGTTTAGTCCCGGACTGTGGAAGATCGTCACGAAGTTCCAGAGCAACCCACAGCAGAGCTTTCAAGCAGAGTTTGAGGTCAAAGAATATGGTGAGTCTCCCATTACCTGCACTTTCATTTAAAACCTACAGTATATTAACTCACAGCATTCACTAATTTCTTACTGGATTTTCTTATTGCCGCTGCTTTTAATTGAACTAACACTGCACTGTAACTCTTATTCATGTATTTTATGCCTGTGTTATTCTGTGTTATTATCTTTATTTGATCCTCTTGACTTTTTAATGACTGTTTTTAAATGCCATATTATAATTGTTTTCCGCTATACTATTTCTTAATGCTCTTAATGTTTTTCATTTTGTAAAGAACTTGACTTGCCTTGCCTTGCCTTGCCTCGCCTCGCCTCGCCTTGGATTTGATTGGTAAAAGCATAAATATTATTTTTCAGTGCTTCCCAGTTTTGAGGTTAAACTGAATCCTATGAGCTCTTTCTTCTACGTGGACGACCAAGAGCTCACAGTCAACATTAGAGCCACGTAAGATAAAGTTCTTGTTTTGTGGCTTTAGAGACTGTTTGATTGGTGGATTGATTGTAGGAATGAATACAGGTTGCTGTTTAGAGGTTTGGTTGACGCTCTTGCTCTTTTAGTTTCTTTAACCATTTGTTTTTACTTTGTTTGATTTATACTATTCCCTCTCTTGTTGATTTAGGTATTTGTTTGGTCAAGAGGTGAATGGGATGGCCTACGTTGTGTTTGGGGTCATAAATGATGGTGTAAAGAAGAGCTTTCCAAGTTCTATTCAGAGAGTGCAGGTGAGCACATTCTACACTTACTGTATTTCACATGAGTTTTGGAAGAGTCTAATACTCACAAAATGTGTAGTATTTTTCCTCCAACTCCAAGATCTGCAGTTAATTCACTTAATATGTTGCATTTATATTCACAGATATTATGTATTTAGCGTGTTGAAAATGTACCACAATGGCAAAAATAGTGGTGACAAAACACATTATTTTGATGGTGTTTTAATTGAGAGACCCTTAGCAGCAGGAAATTACATTTTCTACATTGAAACCCAGAATGTACAAGTTCAGTAAATTACTGTTCACTGTAACACTATACTACATTTTAAGACACATTTTTGAACTATGTTACATTAGATTGAGAGAGGTGATGGAGCTGTCACGCTGAGGAGAGAGCACATCACAACGACCTTTGGAAACATTGAAGAACTGGTGACGAAATCCATATTTGTAGCTGTCAGTGTGCTAACGGAGAACGGTAAGAAAGAGACTAAGACTACAACAAGACGGACAACATTAATATATAAAGATAGGATATGTTTTTTTAATTTATATTTGAGTGTTGTACGTCTTGACCTTGAGTCTCTATAATAAACCTGATGATGATGTATCTACTATAAAGTGACCAAATATAATTACATTATAAACAAAATAATCTTTAATCTGTTTTGATTTGATTTGTTTCTGCATCTATTAACAGCTGGTGAAATGGTGGAGGCAGAGTTGAGAAATATTCAGATTGTCAAATCACCTTACGCCATCCACTTCAAGAAAACTCCCAAATATTTTAAACCAGGAATGACCTTCGACGTTGTGGTAAAGTACTTTACATTAACTTTATAAAGTACTATAAAAAAGTACATTATAATAACATAAACAAAAGTATGGCTATATCTTTAATGTATTAAGAACTGCCATCACAGAAAATGTTTCATTGCTGAAAAAAGTGACTATTTTCTTTATGAAACCTATATAGACTTTACTTCTATCTTGCTATATTATATGACAATAACAGATCATAGCAATTTTTCTGTCATGGATTTTAATTATGATTCCAGAGAAATTGAGAAATGTACCCGTTAAGCTTTGTTTCACCATAAACGATCTAATTCATAATATTTAGTGAACAGAGCTATTAGTACTGAGTTTTGACCTTTATAAGATGTGGTCTAATAAGACAGTGAAACATCTTTCTGATTGTTGAACTGTTTGTGTCGGTGTTGGCAGGTTGAAGTTGTGAATCCTGACAACACTCCGGCACAAGGTGTTGTTGTTGTGGTTGAACCAGGCACCGTGAGTGACTCCACCACAGACAATGGCATGGCAAGGATAAAAATCAATACAAGGGACCCAGAACTGACGATCACTGTAAGTCTCTTAAAAATTCATACAGGCACCACAGGCCGCTTTTCAAATGTAAGCTTTAACCTACAATCAATGAATAATCATCATGAACATTTTTGATATTCATTTTTTAAGGTGAATTCAAGCAGAGCTATCAGCAGATGTTTTTGTTTCTTTATAGCTCATTGCTTTACTTCCGCTTCTTGCACATTTAATTGGCAGTATGTAAATCGGGAAGCTTATCTTCATCGTAGCCAGGATAAGATGGAACAGGAAAGACTCAGGACTTTTTAAGTAATATTTATTTAATCATGTGTATGCTTTGTGTGTATGTGTTTCTTTCATTTCAGGCAAGGACGAATGATCCTCGTATTTCATCGAGAAGACAAGCATCAGCCACCATGCAAGCTCTCCCATATATTACCATAAGCAAAAACTATATCCACATAAGTAAGAGACCAGGGTTGGGAATCTGTTTGTATACCACTATTTTATTTTGTATCTTTTGAATCACGGTTTGATTCTAAATTGATCCTCAATTAACTGCATAGAGGTGCTAATTTAGGAATAGACTCCAATCAGCCTTGCGCTTATTATGGCTGTTTGGTAAATTACGGCGTGAAAGTAGAGTGAAGTGTGTATGGGGTTTTATTATTAAGGAAATTATTTAAAGTTTAGTTTAGGGATGCTTTGGACGGTATTGAGCCAAATAGCTATAAAATAATTTGTCTGGAAAACATAATCTTCGATTTTTCACTTTTATATAATTAATGAATCTACGACTCTCTTGCTCTAGAATAACTGTCCATCAGAAGCAATGTAAAATATCATTGTTTTATGGGGAGAAAATGTACTACAATGCTCTACTTTAGAAATACTTGAGATACTGCAATCAAAACATGTCATATTTGCAGGTGTGGATTCAGCTGAAGTACGATTAGGAAATAACCTGAACATCAACCTCAACCTCAACAGGCGGGAAAGTCATGACACTGACATCACATACCTGGTGAGAGATGTTTTAAATCTGTGCATGTGTGCTTATACTACCCTTTTTGTTGCGTCCATCAAGTTGTGTAGTGCAGTATACAGGCTCATGTGCAATAAGTGCTGATATGTAAGTCTGTGTCCCTATAGATCATGAGCAGAGGTCAGCTGATGCAAAAAGGCCGATACAAGACAGGAGGTCAAGTACTGATCTCCCTCGTGGTTCCCATTACCAAAGACATGCTGCCATCGTTCCGCATCATAGCCTATTACCACACAAATGGGAATGAAGTTGTATCAGACTCTGTTTGGGTGGATGTAAAAGACTCCTGCATGGGCTCGGTGAGACACGCAATACAAAACACACACAAACTGATTTATTTATTACTGTATTCATCTGACATTTGTTAATGTAAGCGACTTGTTCAACAAATCCAAACTGTATGTGTAATTAATTGACCTCACCTTCACATTTAGCTGAAGCTGGAACCATCGAGACCCGCTCCATCCCATGAGCCTCGCAGGATGTTTGGTCTGAAGGTTACAGGAGACCCAGGGGCCATAGTGGGACTGGTGGCAGTGGACAAAGGCGTCTATCACCTTAACAACAAGCACCGCCTCACACAGAAAAAGGCAATTTATTTATATCATATTTTTCTTGCATTCATTGCATGAATACATTTCTAATGACATATCAGAACTTTAATGTGAGTTTCCAGATCTGTCTACCTATTTCCTTTGAGTCTTGTTTATCTATTTGTGTGTGAATGACTTTCACTATGCTCAGGTGTGGGACATTGTAGAGAAGTACGACACAGGTTGCACACCAGGTGGAGGGAAGGACGGTATGAGTGTGTTCTACGACGCTGGGCTGCTGTTTGAGTCCAACACGGCTTATGGGACTGCCTACAGACAAGGTGACACTACTTTAGTCTCCCCTTCCCTGAACATAGTTTTAGGCTACAATAGTATACAAATTAATCTCTAAGAAGAAAGGTGAGCACATAGACCTTTATTTATCACCATCAGTCAAATGCTGAGCATATTCGGTGCAGGGTCTTTTTATGGCTCCCCTTTATGGTCATGCAGATTGTTTTGGTCTCTCTAAATGGTTTGTTGCTGGTTAGATATTTTGTAAATATTTGAGTGCTAGAAAAATATTGTATGCTAGAAAAACGACAGATACCTTAAAGTGGACCTATCATGCTATATTTAAATGATATATTGTAGGGCCATACCTATATAAGGTATATTTATACGTTTCTGTTTTCAAAATACCAAACAGATCATGCATTTTAGCCATGCCTCATTTCGCTCTATGTGCTGTTAGCTGTCTACGGGTCTGATTCTGCTGACCACGCCCCCCTGCAGGAGAGGGGAGACGTGCTCTGATCAGCTGCTGGGCTGTCAGAAGAGGGGGAGAAAAAGAGATCTCCGTCCTCCGTGTTTTATTATATAGAGTCGTTATTCATTTGTTTTAAAGCTCAATAAATAACAAAGAAGACCTTTGACCGGCACTTTTCTAATTTTGTCCGGAAGATTTAAACTTTAACGGACATCTTGACCGGCGAAAGTAACTGAAACTGAAACTCTGCCGCACGGTCCCCTCGTTCCTTGGAAGAGGCGGAGAGGTGGGTGTTTGTCATCTGCTGGTGGACTAACCGGAGAGAATTACAGTGCTTGCCTCGACGGGGAGGGATTGCATTGAATTAAAGCAGCGGGAGCAAACGCTTGCCTCGGGGAGGGAGAAAAAAAGCGACAGCGGAGAATAAACAGAAGGGTAACCATGGTAACTATGGGCGGGAAGTCTTCTTCGCTGCTTTTGTGGCAGACTACAGCGCCACTTACAGGCCTGGCATATGTACTACAGTGTCTCCAGTGCTTTCGAGCGGCAATGGCCGGCCGTGGCCCAACCCCACATTCCCCTGATAGGTGGAGAGTTGGCCCAATAGCCGTAGCGCCACCGTCCTGACGTCAGGACAGTGTTCAAATCTGGATCAGTTTTTATCAGATCCGTTGCAGCCCCTTTTTTAGAGATTTGGGTATGGAGGAAAATAGAGAGGGTTGTGTTTTCTGACACTTGGTGAGTTCCCTGGAACACCGGGGACACATATTCATGTGTAAAAGTGGGGTAGGTAAGTTTGAGAAACCGGCTCGAGATACACTTTTCGTTTTTTCGTTTTTTATATTAATTATTTGACCGTCTATGTTTCTTGTAGTTATTTAATTTGAAAAGGAATCTAACTTCAATACAACCAATGTTAATATCTAGGCCGTCTCCGATACCGAACTCCGGTGCTGATAAGGCTCCGGTGAACGGCCGTCCAATCTTTTTAGGACTAAACCCCCCAGAATCTACACGCAAGATCAACGTAATCTGTTTAGGGGGGCGTTTACAGCAGGGGCACGGGAAGGGGGGTGCTGAGGGCGCTGCAGCACCCCCTAGCGGCAGGCAGGCGGAGCGGACCTCCCCTGTCTGCAAATTTATTTTATTTTTATTTTATATATATTTATTTCATTTCATTGTGCCTGAGATTATATTTTATATTATTATTCAAATGATAATTTAAAACTATATAATAAATTATTTTGCTTCAGGGAAGAAAAATTAAAAAAAGTCTTTTGTTAGTTTTTAGTCGGCTACTTTTAATGTGACGCACAACAACACAAGTAACTGACATGGCGCAAAAACGTATCTCGGAATTTTTTCTCTCTAAAAACGCTAAATCTGCTAAATCATGTGCATAATCTGTATACTGGTCAATATCATGTTTGTGGTATTTGAATTATTATTTTATGGTTATTGCTGCTGCAGCCGTGCATACTCTGTGTAATATGTAGCCAATAAATTCCACATTGTTGGTAAAATAATATTTTACATCTTTGTAGTGTGTGTGTGTGCTCGTGCTTTTGTGCGTGTAGTGCCCGTAATAGTGTTCACTGGAGTCCATTGTTATGCCACTGTGTGTGTGTGTGGTTTTGCCACGAAATGTAAAAAGTACAAACCGGTTTTATTAAGGTTTTAACAAAAATAGAGGATTTACAAGAATCCAAAAAAAATAACAAAGACACAAGGTCAAAATACCAAAGCAACAGGTTCACAAGTCAAATCGCCTAAAACGGGGCCAGGCCCAGGGCCCAAGAGCCAAGACCCAAAATCTAGCCTCAAAAAGTCCTCAAGCTCTCTAAAAGCCTCCTGTTTCTCTTCACACATCATCTTTTATAGTCTCTTGCCTCCTCCCTCTCTGCATCAGGTGGTTTCCCCTTTTCTATCTTTGAGGGAGAAGGAGGTCACATATGTTCAACTTTTACTTAATGAACAATTAAAAATGTAAAGTTAAAATTAAAACAAATAAAGACTTATAGTAATAATATGCCATTTTAACAAGAGGGAATATGAACATTTGATCAATGTCATTTTGTCAATGTCATGTTTAGAATCAAGTTTTTTCTTCAAACATTTAATTTCAAATATGCAAACTTTATACTTTAATTTATTAACAGAGACTTCATTTATTAACAGAGGACAGCTTGTCTCTACGATTCGCTGGCCCAGGAAGTTGATTCAAATCTTTGCGTAGGTCGCCTGCATCCTGTGCTCATTGTTGTCCTCAACCGTTGTAACCGCTCTCAAGGTATCAAAAACCACAAATCCCTTCTTAGAATTGTGGTTGGAACTTTTACGCTTTTATTGCACCTTCTAGAATGCATAGTGTGCATAGGTCAAAAGTTCAGGATGCTCTATCTAGTTTCACATGTCTGGTTTCACATGTCTGAAAAGACATTATGGAAACATACATCCTTTCCCTTTACAGCCAATTTAGCATTTTTTATCAAAGGTAAGTTTAATAGAGGTAGGTGAGGTAAAGGTCAGGTCTGTCACGGCCACTTAAACAGCAGAACTGTCAACAAATTAGCTGGTTTTAATGCGCTGTTAGGGTACAGTTTTATTATTATGCTACTGTGTTTGTTGTATCGTTATAAGTCTGGCACAACAATTTCCTTCGGGATAAATGAAGTCCTATCTTATCTTATCTCATACCACATTTTCTCACCCCCACACCCTGTTCACGTTTCCTACCAGAGAAATCACCTCACTCTGATTTTAAAAGTTCCATAACAATTATACAATGCTTAAAGTAGGTTAAATATGGTTGAGTTCTGTAAAAGGTTTTGTCTCTGTTGCTTATTTCAGAATTGAAATGTCCGGCACCGAGCAGAAGGAAACGAGCCAGTAAGAACCATAACTCTATACAAAGCAATAACCTAATTTCCTGTTATCTTCTGTCTGAGGGGAAACCTTCAGGTCTTAAAAGGAAAACCAACGCATAATTGCCTTAAACCTCTAGGTGAGGAGGATGATAACAGTTACATTGACAGCAATGAGATTGTTGCTCGCACCAAGTTCCCTGAAAGTTGGCTGTGGTCAGATATCACACTTCCTAATTGCCCTGGACGAAACCCATGGTAAGTCAACCGACATATACACACAAAAAGCACTAACTTCAGTCATGACACCACCAAGATTTAAGCCTACACATATCTCTCAAAGATTTAACACCATTCTTTGTTTCAGTGATACCACATCAGTGACAAAACATTTTCCACTGCAAGAGTCAATCACCACCTGGCAGTTTACTGGCATTAGTCTGTCAACTACTCACGGTGAGAATTCAGTGACTGAAAGCTGTTTCATTGAGTCATCTAACCTTGAACTTGTTCAATCCCTTAAATCTTCTCTCTCTCTTTCTCTATGTAATCCCTTTTTATTGTCCCTCTCATCTTAAAGGAATCTGTGTTGGTGATCCGTTAGAGGTAATTGTCCGGAAACAATTCTTCATTGATCTCAGGCTGCCATACTCTGCTGTCCGGGGAGAGCAGCTGGAAGTTAAGGCAATCCTGCACAACTACAGCCCCGATCCTGCAACTGTAAGTCTGTGCTACATACAGTCAAAGAGGCGAGAGAACATTTGAGACTAAAGGGCAAAATCCACAGTAAATATTCAACTGACATACTTTATCAAAAAAAGAGAGTGAATGACCTTCCTACTCTAGACTTTGATAAGTGTAATACCTGCTCACATGGTGGATGGCCTGCACCTATTGTTTTCCAACCCAGTTTAGATTGAATTATTACCCCTATCTGCATGACGAAAGCTTGACGTAGCTCCGTACGATTGCGTCATGGATGTAAAAAGATAATGACACCCTCCCCATCTAAACCATACTCTAGTAATACAATTATGTAGCTTGGGGAAACAACGATAGGGGCCGTCAAATTCATTTTTCGTGGGATGAAAATCCCCCAGGTGACGCTCTGATGCTGCGTCAATGCTTCCGTCATGTGGAGGTGGACATGGTCAAATCTAATTCATGGATGAATAAAGAGAACTGGATACAGTGTCGGAGGCGGGGCATCGTTGACTGAACTGGGATGGAAAAACAATAAATGCGGTTCACCTCAGCAGCGGGAAACCTTACTGCAATATTTACAGTGTGCCTTTTATGATCCAGATCAGATTATCCTGGAAAAAACTGTGTAAATCATCAATGTTAATTAAAATCAGGTATGCATTATCGTTAGATGACCCAAAATAAAACTGATGTAATCCTATTATATCCTCAATAATAGTCTTTATCTTTGAGCAACTTCACAATCTCCAGTCCATCTTTGTCCTGTTCTCAAGGTGCGGGTTGATCTGATTGAGGAGTATAATGTGTGCAGTTCTGCTTCAAAGCGTGGAAAGTATCGCCAGGAGGTCCGAATTGGGGCTCACACTACACGATCTGTGCCCTTCATCATCATTCCCATGAAAGAAGGAGAATTCCGCATTGAGGTCAAAGCTGCTGTTAGAGATTCATGGCTTGATGATGGAATTATAAAGATTTTGCGGGTGGTGGTAAGAAAAAGACTACATGTCCTGTTTTTTTTCCTACACCATGTGGAATTGTTCTCTTATTGTAGTAAAATGTTCAATCTGCCATAAAATAGAATTTATCCGAGGTCTGTTAGATTATGGATGCAATATTCTTGTTACTACTTTTAGTTTCAAGCAACAAGCCGTTTACAAATCCTTTAAAAACCCCAGTTTAAATACAATCGGTTTAATAATGTGACTACAGTTACGAGTATGAGAGTCTGGTAAAGTCAGTTTTGGTAAACTGTCATGTTTATGAAATGCATCTTATTGAATATTAATATCTTATTTAAATTCTGACCATACTTGACTTTGTTAAACAACAGCAAACAGAGATTACTCAAAGTAAAGCAAATCATTGTGATTTCTAATGTTTGTCCTAACTGTTGTTTTTCCAGCCTGAAGGTGTACTAGTAAAAGATTCTAAGATTGTAATTCTAGACCCCGCTAATAAAGGTGTAGGTGAGTTACCTTGAAGAATGACATGGCTGCATTATACAGTATAGTGGTTTATCAACATTATGTGTTTATCTTTTGCTAATTGATGCTGAAACTTGCCCACTGTTTCTCCCTTTAGATGGTAAACAAGAAGTCATTTTCAACAGTGGAATTGCCATGACAGATTTGGTTCCAAACACTCCAACAACCACACAGATCTCTGTGACAGGTGGGACATAATGCCATATTGGGGATTGATATGTGATAAAGTGCATGTACAATGGAAACGATATATACAATTGGTATACATTTGTATTGTTCTTATTGGGAAATATCTACCTCACTGGTCGTTGGGGCACTTTGTTGTTTGCTTAGTGGTTTCTTCTTGTTGATTTATAACGTTTTGTGTTTCTTTTCTGTCTGTCTGTGTTCATTCAGGGAGAGAACAAGTGTCTGCCCTCGTGGAGAACGCTGTTAGCGGGAACTCTATGCGTACTCTCATCAAACAGCCCTCTGGCAATGGAGAGCAGAACATGATGAGCATGACCCTAACACTCATTGCAGCCACATATTTAGACAAAACCAACCAGTGGGAAACTGTGGGCTTTCGGAAACGTAATGAAGCCCTCCAACACATCAGGACTGGTAGGCTCACTGATGTATTTTTAGTACAGATAGCAGAATCTTATTAATGCCACTGTGTGTGATTTTAAATTGTCTGACATTGTAGAAGAGGTTTGAAAAAGGAAATCAATCCACACCACCCCTGTCCAGACCTCATTTGGGTTTCCCTTTTTAAAACAAAAGCCTATGCCAGCAGAATCATTTGAAAGAAGCTCTAATGACTGAAACAGATCGAACAGGACTCCTTAAACTGGCTTCTAATCAATAATATTCAGTAGAGCAATGAATGGCACTTTTTAAAATGGTTGTGTGTATTTGTTGGTGTACAGGCTACAACCAAGAGCTTGTCTACCGGAAAAATGATGGATCTTTTGCTACGTTTCCACAACGCCCAAGTAGCTCCTGGTGAGGCATTCCTTCCTTGAACTCACACAATGATGTATGTCACATATGAATAAAACTAAACTATTACACCTTCTTCTCTCCTCTTAGGTTGACGGCCTATGTTGCCAAAGTGTTTGCCATGGCACACAATCTGGTGGCAGTGCACAGGTCATACATCTGTGAGGCCATCAACTTTCTGATTCGCAACGCACAGCAACCTGATGGCTTATTTAGAGAAGTTGGAACAGTGATCCATGGAGAGATGATGGTGCGTTCACTGGTTTCATAGAAATCTGTTTTTCATCTATGTGCTACAAAAATAGCTAATAAGTTTGAAGACAATAGCATGTTATCGACCCTTATTCTAAAAATAAATGTGTGTGTGTGTGTGTGTGTGTGTGTGTGTGTGTGTGTGTGTGTGTGTGTGTGTGTGTGTGTGTGTGTGTGGTGTGTGTGTTGTGTGTGTGTGTGGTGTGTGTGTGTGTGTGTGTGTGTGTGTGTGTGTGTGTGTGTGTGTGTGTGTGTGTGTGTGTGTGTGTGTGTGTGTGTGTGTGTGTGTGTGTGTGTGTGTGTGTGTGTGTGTGTGTGTCTAGGGTGATGTGCGTGGCGCAGATTCAGATGCCTCCATGACGGCCTTCTGCCTCATTGCTCTGCAGGAGTCACGAACGCTTTGTGCTGCCAGTGTTCGGGTGGGTAATTTACCTCCATACAAAGTTTTCTCTTTTTCCCTCATCTGTTTCATTTCTTTATTTACCGTGTCCTCGCAGAGGATGTGCGAAACAAAGCTTTCTGAGGCACTAAACCACTGGGAAGCATCTCACATCTGCAAAGCTGTAAAGCTCTGTTTTACAGCCAGCCCTGTTGCTGCTCCTGTCCAAGCAGCATGCTCCGGCTCTAAAAAGTGAAGCCAATCCGGATGAGCCTTGAAGCTGCATCTAATATCCAGCAGGGGGCGACTCCACTTGTGGCAGAATCAAGTCAGATTGTGTACTGTAGAAGTCTAAGAGAAAATAAACCAATTTCTCACTTGATTTTTTATTCAGTAAAGATTTTCCAAATTAGGTTATGGTCGCAATCGCTAGATTTTAGTCTTCTATATTGAAGCATGATGTTCTTTTTGTAAATGATGGTCCTATTTAGAGTAAAATAGACTATTAATCAGCGTATGCTTTATGGCGAGGCTACCATGAGACTGAATAGTAGCTAAAATAGTGTTATCCGGTTAGGATGTTGTCTATGTTTTCGTTTTAGACTCACTTATAGTTTGTTTTCATTTCATGAAAAGTATTTTTTTTTCTTTTGGTTGCCTAAAAATGTCTGACTGTTCTCACCTTATTCTCTTTCCTCCCTTACTTTTTGTACAGAGTCTACCCCGCAGTATAGACAAAGCGGTGGCCTATCTGGAAAGGCATCTGCCCAGCCTCACCAACCCATATGCTGTTGCCATGACATCATATGCCATGGCCAATGAAAACAAAATGAACCGCGAGATCCTCTACAAGGTTGCTTCCCCAGGTGCTGTTACTATTCTTAAACATAGAAAACATAGTTTATGTTGTGGTGATTAGATTCAATTGACATACATAGTCTTCCAGCCATACGATGTCCTGCTCACAACAAATATTGGTAACACTTTTTGAATAACAGATATATGTATGGGGAGTAGTTAGCACATTTTAATATTTCCTTACGTATTTTAATTATACATTATTTTCTAAAATGAGATATCCTGGATTTATAAGTAAATAGATTTATGTATAGCAAAGTAATAAGCAAGATATGTGTGTGTCGTCCTTAGAGTTGAACCACTGGCCGACGCCTAAGGGACGTGTCTACACACTGGAGGCTACGGCTTACGCTCTTCTCGCTCTGGTCAAGGCCAAGGTGAGCATGTCACATTTATGTGTGTTCCTTTCATGCTACAGACAACATACAATGTAGTCCTTATCCATGCTACTTTGATATAAAGGTTTGTAAACTATTTTCAATGAAATGTGTCTCTTAGTAATGTCACCTCAAAATATAAGCGACATGCTACCCTCTTAAGTAACCAATATTTTAAGTATTACAATTGTTAAGTAACTGATTTGATTGTCTTTTTTATATTTGTATGTTTTTTTATAATTCCAATGTGCAGTAAATGACAGAAAAGTTCAACCATTTACCTTCCTTCTGTGAATAAAGGCTTTTGAAGATGCCAGACCTGTTGTGAGATGGTTCAACGAACAGCAGAGAGTTGGCGGAGGCTATGGATCGACTCAGGTAAGAAGAGACTCCTCTCTCCATCTTGATCGCTCAATCCTGTTTTAGATTATCATTTATTTTGTTCTGATTATTTTTTCCCCCCCACCTCCCTCTTGTTTTACTAAAGGCCACCATCGTGGTGTACCAGGCTATATCCGAGTACTGGTCCAGTGCTATAGAACCAGAATATGATCTGAATGTGAACATTTTGTTGCCGGGCATGTCAATGCAAAGGTACAACTTCAACAGGGAAAACCACTATGCCACAAGGACATCTAAAGTAAGCACAGACACACACACAAACTCACAAACAGTGGCGCATTAAGGTGGCAATGTGTGAACAGATTACAATTCTGCATGAATATTGTGTGTACTTCCACAAATACAAAAAAGATCTATAAACTCTCAAAAATATATTGAACTATAAAAGTGATCTGAAAATACAGAAAAAACTAAAAAGTAACTATATTACTAAGATTTTGAACTTTTGAACTACATTTTTACGAAATCTAAAGTCACGTGTGGATCTCAAGTCTTCCAAGGAGATTTGCCAGATTTATCCAATTTTCGGTCCGTAGTTTTAATTTGTATATTGCACATTTACACACAGATTGTTGATCTCGTCACACAAATAATATTGGTATAATACTTTAATATCTGCTTATCCTTGACTGTGTGTGTTTGTGTTCATATTTAAATTCTCACAGATCAATGATATCAACCAAAACGTGACAGTGAGGGCCGAGGGTTCAGGAGAAGCAACAGTGACAGTGAGTAATATATTTTTGTATTTTATACTCTGAGTTTTAGTCACAGTTAATAACTGATCTGTCCTATTAAAAAATCAAGATGTGACCATATACCCTTTTAACCTTATAGTTATATCAACCTAGGAGTTATATCAAAATATTGCACCTTCTCTGTGTGACAGATAGCGTCGCTGTACTACACTCTACCTAAACAAGTGGAAAGTGATTGTCAGAAGTTTAACCTGTCAGTGCAGCTCATCCCAGGTGATTTAGTGCCTTCTGTCTCTTCTTCATTTGTTGTACCTTACTCTTGAGAAACAAATTAACTAAATAGAAATACAATATTTTACTCCTGCAGAAACAATGGATGAGGACGAGAAGATATACAAGCTGAGGATAGAAGTTTTGTAAGTACAACCAAGGCAACACACACATGGCTTCATTCATAACATTTTCTAACCAGCTATTTACAATATTATTATATTTCACAATCTGTATTAAATATTCTGCTTCTGTTAATTACCCTTTTCCCTATCTCCTTAACACTTTAATTTCCTTCAATCTATTCTGTGTACAGGTATAAGGACAAGGAAAGAGATGCAGCAATGTCAATTTTGGATATTGTCTTGCTAACCGGCTTCACCGCTAACATAAAGGACTTGGACTTAGTAAGAACTTTTACAGATACACATTAACCCACAACAAATGCACTTGTCAGGGTTTCTGTTAAGAGAAAAAATATGTGTATTATGGTTAGTGGTCTGATTATGTGTGTGTGTTTAGTTGTCCAAAGGACATGCCCGCACCATTGCAAAATATGAGATGGACAAAGTCCTGTCAGATAGAGGCTCACTCATCATCTACCTGGACAAGGTAAGACGTCGCTGTTTCCTTCCTCCATACTTTTCCTCTCTGCCTTGCTCTTTGTGTATTTATCTCTATCTCACTATCTTCAGGTTTCTCACACACGACCAGAAGAAATCACTTTTAGGGTTCATCAGAAGATGAAAGTGGGTGTCTTACAACCAGCGGCTGTGTCTGTCTATGAATACTATGAGCGTGAGTCTTAGAGAAACCTATGTGTGAAAGAATATAACACTGTCATTAAGCAGGCATTATTATATGTTCAAGTATTTCATGTATATTTTATAAAGTACCAAAAAAACCTGTTCAAATATATTTTTCTTCCAATTCAGAAACACATTGTGTGCAGTTCTACCATCCAGAGAGGAAAGGTGGACAGCTACTGCAGCTCTGCAGAGATGATGAATGCACATGTGCTGAAGGTAAACGGGTCAAAACGGGGGGTTACGTATTGTAACCCTAGTTATATAAGCACAGGCGAGGCCCTCTACTGGACTCTATGGGTACTAATCTCATCCATGATATGCGAACATTCACACACTGAGTTGCATAAACGTAGCCGGCCAATCGGGGCGAGCCTACCTGAATGCGGAGCGCAGGCCCACAGTATATAAGGCGGCTACACCTCCTGACTGTCATCCTACACCCTCTTCAGCGAGCGGCATAGGAAAGACAGGGCCCCTAGGTAGAGGGCTCCGCCTGTGCTTATATAACTAGGGTTACGATACGTAACCCCCCGTTATATCTCACACAGGCTCCGCCCTCTACTGGACTCTATGGGTACAGTGGGTGGAGTCCCGATGGATAAACGCCCTGTCGTCCAACAACATCGATCCGCCACACTGCCCCTGACTGGCCTTTGGTTAACAGCCACCGCACCCCAACTTCCCGTCATCCGGTTGTGACCGAGGAGAAGTTGGGGCAGCAGCTTACTTGGCTGGGTAGAGCCTAATTGGTCTGAATAGGCTCATAGCTCCGCCCTGCAGGTGCCAGCGCAAGTGACTATACACTGCGCACTACGTTCCCCAGGCCCCTAAGGGGAGAACGTAAGTGCACCATGTCCCCCACACTCACACACGCTTACCTCGTGTAGAGTGTGCATGGATCATAGTGGGGAAGGCTCTTACAGGCCCCATACAGGGCTGAAGGGCTCTCCCCGCCTGCCTATGGGCGGCCGGGGAGAGCCCTCCAGCCCTGTATGGGGCTTACTGTGCACCATGTTCCCTGGGTCCCTAAGGAGCATGGGGGGAACATAAGTGCACCATGTCCCCCACACTCACACCCGCTTACCCCGTGTAGAGTGTGCATGGACAATAGTGCACTATGTCCCAGAGGGGGGGGGAGGGGGGGGGGGGGGGGGGGGGGTCAGATACTAGGTTAGATTTAGCTAGGGGGCCCTTAGTGGCTGCGGGGCCCTAAGCGGCCGCTTATGTCGCTTAATGGGTCGGGGTGGCTCTGCTCTCCTCCGCCAAACCTTCCATGAAAGGAAGATTGGCTTATGGGGAACCTACATTAAAAGGGCCGATTTTCTGCGGAGGTCCTTGAACGCACCGCGGCCACTCTCGGTGAAATGCATTAATCGGAGCTATTATACCAGGCAAGGTGTGTTCTCTGACAATAACACGCCAGCTTTAGCGTCTCTGAACCTGCACAGTGCTTTGACAGCACTTCCTGCGCTTTATTCCACTCAAATGCGCGCGCCCACCTGCTGCTTCCTTTACTGGAGTTACAGCGGGGCGGCGAGACAGTGTTCTATCTTCTGAGGATGAGCAAGAAGCAGCATCTTACGGCCAAGCTGCGACTTCTCCCCATCCATGACTGAGGAGATCCAAAGAGCCCTTCCGTAGACACGGGGGCTCCCAGGAGATCATCACGGTCTTTTTTTGGAAAGTGCCACGCGGTGTGATCCCACATTTCTATGGAGCTTAGTGATGCCTAGAACTTGTTGTAGCAAACACTGTGGTGGTGGCTTAAAGCCCACCTCCGCTACGCGCCGTTCGTTTGTAAGCCTGGTTATATTTAATAAAAGAAGGAATTCAAAACACCGGAATAAAGGTTATAACAATAATCTGATTTTACTGGTAAAAAACAAAACACTTATACAAGTTTACAGAGTACTCTGGACTTCCAGTTCTACCGCCGTGCGATACAGGTATCGGGACCAGCCAGTCAGAAACAGGAAGTATTTTACATGCATAAACAACAGTATTCATATCCATATTTTGGGGCGGAGATGTGTTGACTTCTTCCTTCCCATTTTACTCCGAAGCGAATCAGAGAGTCCGTGGGGAGGAGCTGTGTGAGCTGCTCACTCCCCCAGGTGTTTTTACTGGTTGGATTCACTTCTGGTCGGGTCCAATACAGCGAATCAGAGTTCTGGGAAAAAGTATGTTTTCTTCTGAGCAGAGCGTGAGATTCGGAAGTACACAAGGACAGAGTCAATCTTTATCTCTGCACCTATATTCACTCCTTTACTTTCCCAAGGAATATTTCACACAAACTATTCTTTCCCAGACAACCAAACATTGTACACAGATATATTGATGCCCAGAAAGGACCTTGAAAAGAATATGTGTGTGTGCTGGTGGGAGGAGGTGTATGTGTGTGTAGGGATATCTGGGTCAGTGAGTGTAAGTGAGAAAGACAATATATATATGGGATTACTTAAAACAGTTCAAACAATACATGTTCACTAAAATACAGTTTAAAATAATACATGTTTACTTCAATACAGTTTAGAACCATATCTGTTTACTTTAAACTCCAGGTGTATGTCTGTGCCGTATGTTTTATCTTTGATTGAGGAACGCCGAGCTCCTTAAACATGTCTCTTCTTGTCTTCTTTCTTCTTTTTCTCTTTCTTTTCGTTTGAGCGGTGTTGAACCCATTACCATGGTTAATGTTATCTAATATTTTGAAAACTAGATGGCGTAATGGGACAACACATATAATGATCTCCCTGTTGCAGGCTGGTGATTCCATAGATACACTGGTGGATGAGGAGGGAGACCTTGTATTCAATCCTCAGTTCTACGGGGAGCCAGTGTAGTGTTTTAAGGATGGGGGTGATATGATCGTATTTGCGCACCCTCATCAGGATCCTAGCATAGCTGTTTAGAATGTACTGGAGCTTCTGGATGCTTTTGTTAGGGATCCCGATGAGGAGTGCATTGCAATAGTCCAGCCTGGAGGAGACAAAGGCGTGGACTAGCTTTTCGGCGTCAGAGTGAGTGTGGGGCGGAGTTTGGCGATATTCCTGAGGTGATAGAAGGAGTTCTTGCACAGCTGTTTAATATGGGCATCAAAGGTCAGATGGGTGTCCATTTTCACACCCAGGTTGGTGACTGTTGAGGAGAGGGTAATGTCCTGGCCGGAGAAGGTGATGGTGGTGATGGTGGATGACCGAACCTGGTGTGGGGTGCCAACTATAATGGCTTCGGTCTTGGAGCTGTTCAGTCTCAGGAAGTGTTGCTTCATCCACGCCCGTATCTCCTCCAGGCAGGCAGTAAGTGTGGGTGAAGGCAGGGCTGCAGAGGAGGTAGGGTTGATCCTGAGGTACAGTTGGGTGTCATCAGCGTAACAATGGAATGATACTCCATCCATGTCGGCTGATGGTGATATTTCTCTTTTTGATTATAATACTGATGAACGTTCAAAACAAAGCACTTGGCAAGTTACCGTTTTAAAAAGCTTAATAAGCACCGTAACTTTCATGATATCATTTCTCGGTCATAATCGGTTGTTTCCGTGAACGGCCGAATGTTGTGTGACGGCAAATGCTGCGGCTGCAAGGCATTGTGGGGCAGCATGTTATCCTCTCCTTTCGTAAAGGGAGGTCCAGTGATTCCTAAGCTAAAGGAGGTTATAAAGGAAGTTTGAAACCTCCTTTCCTATCATCTAGAGAATTCGAACGGCACTTGTCACGGCTGCCACTGAGGGACTTCCGGGTCATTTCACTCCGTTAGGAAGGTTCCTAAGAGAAACTGACTATTCGAGTGCAACCCAGCTCTCATAGGAAAGAACGAGACCCCGCCTCCCACGCTGTATCCAGTTCTTATTATACATCCATGATATTGGCACAGAGTCCGGCGCACTTCTTGGGGGCTTGCTCTGACAATTCGACCGCAGCCCGGGGTTGCGGTCGAATTGTCCATTTTGCTGTACGCTAGTAAGCACGCTGATTAAGCCTCGCAGCAGGGTTACTGCAACTCGCAAATATCTCTCTCTCTCTCTTTTCTCTTTTCTCTCTCTCTCTCTCTCTCTCTCTCTCTCTCTCTCTCTCTCTCTCTCTCTCTCTCTCTCTCTCTCTCTCTCTCTCTGTGCGCAAATGTGCCTTTTTTCAAATGATCCGGTGCTCTTTTTTGGCGGGGGGTGCGCATGCGCACCTGCGCACCAGTTATGTGCAGCCCTGAACATAAGCACCTGCAGTCTAAAAAACTCACTAATAATCTAAATTGTGATGGAAATACAGCTGCCATCATCCATTCTCATGGACTAATGTAAACATTTGATCGGATGTGTTATAACTTTATGCTAATTGTGTCTTTCCAGAGAATTGCAGTATGCAGAAGAAGGAGAGAATCAGCAATGATCAGCGCGAAGCTAAGGCTTGTGAGAGTATTCAAACCAGCAAAATAGATTTAGGTAAGAGAGCGTAAATGGATTGAATTTACTCAATATAGTACTTTTATACCCCAAAAATGTATGTGTTTATGATTGTGAGATTTGGAGAACATGTGAGCAAAAATGAGCTTACAATCTACAATGTGTCTGTCCTCAGTTTACAAAGTGAAACTGGAAGTGTTTGAAGACGGTTTGTCCACAGACATTTACACAATGCGTGTACTGGAAGTCATCAAAGAAGGTGGGTGTCTATAGCTTAAATGCCTAAAATGGAGTAGCCCCTGATGTTTCAAAACCGTAGGTGACTTAACAGTTGGTTTACCTCTTTTTTACATTTTGTGTGCACATTTAATCTCCAGTAAGACAATAAAATAAAACGTTTAACATTTTGGTAAATGCATTTATGTCAGGCAGTTGGATGACAACACCGTGTTTTCATGTTTGTTCGTAAAATAAGATGTTCGACTCGTTTTTGCACTTGATCATTTTTACAGATTGCAACAAGAAAAGTACAGGCTCAAATAAGAAGACTGTGTAACCTTTAGTGCAGTGGCGGTGCCAGAGATTTTCTTTTGGGGGTGCTGTGGGGTAGCTTGACGTTTCACAGAGGGTGCTCAAACATTTAGGGTTTTCCCTTAATCTACCGGGCGCTACAGTTGAATTTTCTACTGCTACACTCCCCACACGCACATACACAGTACACAGTCTACAATGAAGGCTCGATAATCAGCTCACGGCATATAGGTGTAAGCAGGGGTAAAGTGCTATTTTTATAAGTGGGGGGTGGACCTAATATCCTCTAGGGGGGGTCCGGGGGCATGCTCGCCCGGGAAGATTTTTTTTTTTTTTAGATTGAAGTTAAAAGCATCAATCTGGTGCACTTTGGGAGCAAAATTAAGAGATCTATGGATACATCTCTCAACACCCATATGAAACAGAACTGTAAACAGATGTACTTTTTCTTTATGGATATTTTACAAATCACTCCCCTTTTAAAGTGTATTCTTGTTTTACTGTCATATAGTATTTCATAACTGTTTTTCATTTATTCTCTAACTGTTTTATAACTATAATGATCATATGAAGGTGTGCCTCGGAAATAATTGTTTACATAAATCGTGACCAAACCGTTTGAGACCCACTGAGATAACTTAGACTAAAGTTAACTATCTAAACACTCAGAGAGTCCTTTAGCTCACCTGAGTCCCTCAGTCTGTCAGGACATTCCCTTCACCTTGTTGTAGAAACAGCTCCTTATATCCGTTAGTGCAGCTAGCTAAACAGATGCTATCAACACGGTCCCTGGCACGGTGTGCTCTCTCTCTCTCGCTCGCTTAATCACACTAAATGCACGCCTGCCACACACACACAGAGCCGAGCTTGAATGAAACACAGAGACCCAGAAGTACTTATTCTGTACTTTGGCATATTATTTTCGAATCAATCATTTTTCAAATTATGAATTTCACACGTAAAAATAAAAAAAGACACATACATTTCTTGGGGGGTCCTGCTACTTGAAGAGATCCCAGTTCACCTCATGGGTCCTGCCGTGGTGCCCTTGAACAAGGCACAGGACAGACCCCGCCCCGCAAAAGCTGCGCCGCATTTCGAGTTGATTGTGATTTATAAAAAGGGAAACCGGCGTAGGATGTGCCGTACGCAAGTCCTGTGCCGGTACGCAGTCTTTTTTGAATCGGAAAGTGTCGGTGCGTATTTATTTCCTTTGTCCTACGTAAGCAACCTTCCCACGCCAATCCTACGCAAGGCTTTATAAATGAGGCCCCAGGTCATAAAGCTCTGGTTGGGATTTCTTAAAATGAAACTTACAAAATATATGGTAATTGTTTTAAAATATCCAATGTGTTAGCTGTTGAGAAAGACTAAAATAATACAGATCAAATGCAAATTACCTTATTTACACATTAAAGGTGGGGTAGGTAAGTTTGAGAAACCGGCTCGAGATACACTTTTTGTTATATTCCATGGAATGCTCTTAACATCCCGATAGCAATGAATATCTTAAGTGCTTTGACAAAAAATCCATAAAAAAATAGAGTGTCACTGTGATGTTAGCCATGGCTCTGAGGGGTCAAAGCCAGGGGCGGACTGGCCATCGGGACGTTCGGGACGAATCCCGATGGGCCGGTACTGAAGTGGGCCGGTCGGACGATGTGGGCCGCTCGGATAACTCACTAGCACCCCCCCCGTTGATAATTTAATAATTTACCGAGGTGGGCCGGCGGTACCGAAGTGGGCCGGTCGAGAGTCCCGGGCTGATTTGTAGTCCCAGTCCGCCCCTGGTCAAAGCCGTCTCCATGTGTGATTCACGCTACAGTAGTGATGTCACTAATACTATATTGCGGAAATTAAACAAAGCCGTCAAGCAGAGGGGGGAGTGTGGGTGAGAAACTCCCTCTCAAGGGAATTTTGGGATTTGAGCCTTTGCAGACCATTTACATGCCTAACCTACATTTACAAACCTATATAACACACTGCAGGAAAGGGAAAACCCCAAAAAGCATTATAGGGCCCCTTATAACTTTTGGCAAGAAGGCAAAAAACTGTGTTTCCAGAAACGTGATTCAACCGGATATGTGAGAATAAAGTACTTTTGTTTTGTGATTAATCATTAGCTATCAATTTGATCCTCACCTTTTCTTTGTTCTCCTAATTTTGAATAACAGGAACGTTTGATGTGGGTCCTCTGAATGAACTTCGCACATTCCTCAGTTTTCTGCACTGCAGGAAGTCTTTAGATTTGGTTGTTGGCAAAACGTACCTTTTCATGGGAACATCAGATGATATTCACAGAGATGATGCACATCAAACGTAAGTTTGTTTGAATCTGATGTGTGGTGTGGGAATTTAAGATCTTTCTGTTTCACTGCTTTTCATACTAAATAAAGTAAAGATGTGTTGTACTCACTTACTGTTGCCATTGATAGAGTAATACAGTATCCAGAAGGAGGAAGGAGGCTTTCTTATGTTATGTTTGAATGTTACAGATAGCTGTTCACATGAAGACCTAACGTGTTTTTCACTCTGCTCTCCTTAGGTATTGGTATGTACTTGGAGAAAGAACCTGGATCGAGTACTGGCCGATAGAAGCTGAGTGTCAAAGTGATGAACACAGACCTACCTGTTTGGGCATTGAGGAGATGGTTCAGGGGTACCAACTCTTTGGATGTCAGCTGTAGTGAAACATAAGAAAAATAAATTGTTTTTGGAATTGTTTATATGTTTACAATATTCCCATCTTGTACGACTTTCACTGCTATAAGATGTATGGACTTGCAATGTTGTAGTGTATTGATTCAAATACAATTATCTTAATCTCATTCTCTGTGTCTTATATTCATATCAACTTTTAGTTCATGTAGAAAATTAGACAAATATTTGACTGTTTTGTTGGTTAAAGAACATCCCGTGTTCCAGGTCTCTTGGACCTTCGTGGCCTCTTCACCACACACACGATAATCCCTCATCTGCTCCTGGATCTGCACAGTGGCTTATTCTCCTGTAATGCAGGCGTATGAAAAGGTGATCAGGGCACTTCATCTTCCCGGGGATTTCCTCGTGCTCTTCGTGTCTGTCGGATCTGCTCTGATTCATCAGGTTGAACTTTCTGTTTCCCATCAGAGAACTTATGAGGGGATTCATCCTGACCTGTACATCCAGCGAACAAATGTCTTTTTATATTTCAGCAGCTTGTGGTGTTGATTGGAGAAAATTGGCAGTGCTATTGATTTCTTTCAATTTTTTAAATTGTGGATCATTAAAAAGATGTAAGGATTTTCAGGTTCATATCAGCATTTACTGCTTCTACTGGGACATGTCTCCATGCTTTAATGTTCAAAAAGCTATTTATTTTTCTCATCCTGCCTGTGCTGCAGCACCTCTTTTCACCCTCTGTCTGAAACCAGGGCCCAGTCTGCTCTGATTGGTTAGCTGGCTGGCTCTGTTGGGATTGGTCAACCGCTTAGAGACGTCCCGCCCCTTAGCCTATCACCTACAATGTGTTTGTGGGAGATGTCGGAAAGGGAACACAGGGATTTTAGCCTTTGTAGACCATTTACATGCACTAAAACCTATATAACACATGTTTCTGATGCCAGCTGTGGTGTTTTCTCTGTCCCTCCCTCCTTTCCTGACCCTTTAAGACGACAGTAGGGTGGCCCTTGTGAGTCGAGTGTGGCTTCCTGTGGACATCTTGTCTGTGTGAGTCCAGAGGAGGGCTGGCGTGGGGGATTCAGGGGTTCACCTCTGCCCCAGGGGGTTATGGACAGGAACCTCTGGGACCTCTGCCCCAATGATGGCTGACATTCGGCGTCTATATTTCATCCTTGGCGGGGGCTATATTTGGACGTTGAGGTGGGCACAAGTCACGGCTGAAATAATAAACTGAACTGACAAAATTATTGATGATCATTTAACTATTTGAGCAGGCAAATCCCAGCAAAAGTTAGACATTTTCGCTTATTTCATACAAATAAAATAAAAGTATTCAGGTTCAGATATGTAATTGGATTTTTACAGTTTTTAAAGTAACCCGTATAAGTTTAATTATAAACAAGAAAACAATCTGAATCCAAATGTAAGATTTGAGACAGCAGCACAGGAACCTGAAGTCCCATTAATGTGAGACCACAGCGCCACCTGCTGACGACAGGAGGAGATTACAAGTACCTGCCGTTAGGATGAAGCTGCTTACATTTTAGTATCAACACTTTAAATGTGTAGAAATATGGAAAAAAAACACTTTAAATGTGTAATTATTTTCTACTTTCATTTTATCAAAAGAAATGTTTGAGCTTTAACAACTCAATGGATTCACTCTTATTGCCTCCATGCTGTGTATAAAAGTTGTCTTCATTGAACTGCTTATAACTTTACACATCTATTATTGAGAGCTGTCTATCTACTGTCTTTCAATTAAAAAAAATAAAAACAGTGCATGTTTTGTTGTTATTTATTTGGAATAAAGTTTGTTTTAGCATATTTTGAAATGGATACTTGGTCTCAAACATACATTCTGTCAGATATTGTGTCATTTCATTGAAACATCTTTGGTCATCATCAGTCTTGGATTTGCTCTGGTCTTTACAACAACAAACAAAGGAATGAAAAGCATTGTGTTGACATTGAATTATTGCTTTATAACTCAAACTCAAAGCACAACAGTAGCCAGGGGACACTTGTTGTGCTTGTTGACGTTGTTTCATAATTGTGTTTTGTTAGTATATTTGAAATGACTAGGTTAGCTACGTTAGCTAGCTAGCTTACAGCAGATCTGCCATAATATCAAAAAGAATCATGCGATCACATTGTTAAAATAAGCGGAAAAACTCTATACTTTATGCAACACTTTCAATAAACCCTGCGCATGTTTCTTTAACCCTCCGGTATCATTCGATTGGACTACGCAAATTAGTCATTCGGGACAAAAATGTCCACTGAAAAATACTTTGATAAAATCATTATATTGTAGCGACCCTGCATAGGGTGCTGGGTGTGTCACTCAAGCGTCCCCCGTCTCTCTGCCAATCACGGAGCTGCACAGTAATGCTGGTCGGTGTGCGGGCCTGTGGTTGGGGGAGCAGAGGGGGGAGGGCTGGGGTGTCGTGACGTTGACCCTGCTGTGAGTGTGAGTTAGGGAGTGGAGTAGAGAGTAATGACAAACCTGTAACCTGTAACCTGAGCTGGATTCTATAACCGTAAGCGAACAAAGGAGTTATTAAAGACAATCACTGGAAGCCTGTTTCCGACTCCCTTTGTCGAACGCTACAATATTAAAAGTTTTTTTTCAGTTTTTTCGGCTCAATCTTTAAAGCAACTTCAGCCCTAATCAAAAATACCAAAAATGTCATAATTTTCAGGATTTTAACCCTTTAAATGCCATTTTGAATAAATGAAATTGCTGTTGTTTTTCATGATAAAAACAGAGAAAATGAGTTATTTTCCATATAATACATATCTGGGGACTGGCTCTTTCTTTTTTATCACAGTCTTGGATATGTCAAAGATTATCAACAACATTTATTTTGGTGGATTATTAGTTTTTGCCCAGAATCAGATTAAACAAAAAACTCACACATTAGCCATTCGGGACAAAAATGTCCACTTCCAAAAACTGCTATAAAATTATAACAGATTAATATGTTTTTAAACTTTTTGGGGTTAAATCTTTCAATCAACTTCAGTCCTGATCAAAAATACCAAATATTCAATTATTTTCAGGATTTTAACCCTTTAACTGCCAGTTTGAAAACATGAATTCGGTTTCTGGGCCTGTTGTACATTACATGTCATTTGTTAGACGCTTTTATCCAAAGCGACTTACATACTCAATACTGTGGGCAATCCCCACAGGAGCAATTTGGGGTGAAGTGTCTCAGGGACACAACGACATGCTGACTGCAGTGGGACTCGAACTTGCTATCCCCTGATTCGAAGTCCAGCACACTGGGCCTGTTGTATAATGGGGCCCTGCCAGCCATTGGAATACATGTATGCAACTCATGTGTAGGTGTGTTGGTATGGATGTGTAAGAGTGGTATCAGCTGAGAAATGTGTGTATGTACAGTGTGTGTGTGTGTGTACAGAGACAACAATATACAGTAGATTTAGTTTACAGCAAGTCGCAGTTTTTGCCTCATATCTTTCTCTCTCTCTCTTTTTCTGACTCCCAAACTCATACACACTCGTACATATTAAACCTCCTTATACCTTGTGTGTGTGAGTGATTGTGTGTGAGAATGAGACAGGACTAAGTGTGTTCTCATGGCATTTTGTTTTTCATTTGTGCTGGGAAAAGTACTCCGGTGTGAAAGCGCCTAATGTGGTGGGGACCTAAATGGCACCAAATGCTAGGAATGGTCTCAGTAGCGTGTCACGTGTGGAAGATCCATACACAGCCACAACAGATTGGCACCTCCTCCTTATGCTGGTCACCAGCCTGTCACACACTGCTGTGGGATGGCATCCCATTCCTCAACCAGGATTTGTCACCAACATGGTTGCGTTGGTCACTCTGGCACGTACAGCACGCCCAAGCTGATCCCACAAGTGTTCAATTGGGTTGACGGTTGAGGTCTGGACTCACGGCAGGCCATTCCATCCTCTCCACATTCTAGAGGTAGCCTACTCTGTGATGATCCTGGCTCTGTGGGGGCGAGCGTTGTCATCCTGGAGGATGGAGTTAGGTCCCAGATTCTGGAGATATGGGATCGCCACTGGCTCCAGAATCTCATTCCGATATCTCACTGCATTGAGATTGCCTTCAATGATGACAAGTTCTGTTTTGCCTGTGAGAGAGAGGTGAGATGACGTTCCCCCACATTCTTAGGTTCCACTGTCGGTGCCGTCGACACCAGCGCAAACGGGCCTGACGGTGAAGGGCAGTCATTGCAGGCTTCCTGGCAGCCTTATAAGCACGAAGACCGGCCATGTGCAGTCTGTTCCTCACCGTCTGATCAGAGATCTGTCTGTGGTACCGTTGTGCAAATCTTGCCTGTAATCAGGTGTCAGTCACACACACCTGTGACTGGCATACACCTGCCAGCACTTGAAGCTCAAAACGAGAGTGAATACCAACAGAAGAATATTGCAGGGGATTTTGGCAAATGTTTTTGGGCCGCTACCCACACGGTTAGCTGTGTTGCTCATTCCACGAATGCACGATCCTCACAAGTTGTACCTCGTAAAAGTGACTAATCAGGCTTTCCAACGATATAAAATACAATAGGTATTATTAAAGGGGAGGAATAATTGACCGAAATAACGTTTCCAAACTTTTTTTGAGGAGTTTAGATCCAAATACATAAATAAGTTAATACAACATATATATATAATACATACTTTGATATGAAGTTAAGATATCCAGCAGCAGTATATAAAGTAAATAAATTAGCTCCACTGTTTACAGCTGTGATGAACACATTAATTAACTACATGCTTAAAATGTTATTTACATTTTAAATGTAACTTAACTCCTTAAATCCCAGTGAACATCTTCACAATACACACATTTTAAAAAGACATTAAAAATGAAGCGACACCGTTCTTTGTGTTGTACGAGTTTGGTTTATTATTGTATTGAAAAATAAATTAACGAAAATAACTTTAAAATGCAACAAAAGACAAAGGAATAAAGAAGAAAAAAAGAATCCAGATTATAAACATTCTTCGCCAGCAGGGGTGGAATCGCAGTGCTCATGTAAGATAAAATGTACAAATATATATAAAAAAGGAATTTATTAGACATATCCACAAATCACGAAAGCATTCCTTTACGTCCAGTGAGCTGAATCTGGTCTACCACCCAAACCGTTGTTCTTACAGCTACAAAAAGGTCTAGAAAATTTATATTTATATATGTATATATTCATACACATGCCCTATGTGTGGATGAGGCTGTAAAAAACTAAACTGTACAAAAACAAAAAAGCACACGGTGGTGATGTTGTGGATGGAATGATGGGGATTAAATTAAGAAAATACGATTCAGAAAAACAACAACGTGATGGGGTCGACGTCTGGAATGAAGTTCAGTCATCCAATGATCAGAGTTTGGCTTTAAAATGGAAACAGTAACATTAAATGCAAGCGATGAAATGATTTGTAGTGCCTGGTGGTTGAAAAACAACAATAAGAGTCCTTTAGATGTGACGATGAAGGGGAGGAATGACAGAGAGGGAATAACACTCTAGTTAAATAACAATTACATATTATCTACAAGGTCTGAGCTGAACTGGAGGAACACAATTTAAAAAAAGCTTTGTTCTCTGAAACGCCGGCAGTCAGATCAAAATGGTTCATCGTGAGGTTAATGTTTAAAAAAAGCCCCCAAAATAATAACCCAGATATCTTTCAAGATTTAAAGGAATGGTTCGTAGTGCTTTCCGTTTTGGGATCAGACATCAATATTTGTCATTTTTCTACGTTAAGTTGAGCCGAGGTGGAATGATACGCCATCAAGAAATAGTTCCTAATCTTCCCTGACTCAAAACACGAGGTCCTCTACTTACTAACCTTAAAGTAAACTAGAAAACACATAATAGGTTTAATACTGAAAATCATGATCAAGTCAATACCGATAATATGAAAATAATGGATGAATCAATCAAGATAAAGATAATAAGGTCAACTTTAGACGGCTACTTCAAGAGTCAGCTGGTTTCGGGGGAAGCTTATTTGACTTACAGCTCTACTTTCACAAGGTCAGACAAACTCATGGATGTTTAGAGTAATGGTAACTATCTGAAGGAACAGCTTCTTCAGTCATGATTCCAAAATATTCTTAATTTTAAAACTTACAAGAGCTTGAAGCGACTGCCAACACCGCACAGATTCCTGATTTAACTCATGGTCACATACTGGAAGTCTTCCTGTTAACTGCAGCGCAAAAATCAAGTTTTAAACCGTATAGAAATCACTGATGATTAATGAGTAATGCTGAGATCACTTTACAATAGGCTCTTGACTGTGTGGCACATAGCCTAAGTGCTGTACAGAGGTTCAATGAAAAAGTTAAATTCACTGATCAATCAAAAGCTCTGGTTAGTGAATATCTTCTGGTCGAAAACCAATCTCCACGCTCAAGTACTTAGTCGTTTTTCCTTTAATTTCATCAGAGCTGCAGCCATGTTTGCCCAGTTTGAGTCGAGCTGCCGTTAGCCGTTCACCACGCTTCAGTCAGCACAGAAAGGTTCAAATATATCCATGAGTTTGTGATTCCGAGTAAGAAAAACTGTAAAATTTCCCTGAAACCGAACTTGTTTTTTGAATTCCTTAGACTGATGTATGAGCCTGCCTGTTGTCAGTCGCTCAGTCTGAGAGCCTCTGTGAGTAAAGCTGTAAACTTTGGTCGTGACTCCTCCTCGTGACGCCGCCCAGCGACAGAAACAACCCGACTGAGAGGACAGGAGGGAAGGGGGGGGGGGGGGGGAACCATGAGGAGGGTCTGTGGTCATGCTCATCATTCATACATTCACATAAAACGGGAATCATTAATGTCGTCGTCCGACAGGCGAGCGCACACACCTGGGACAACACTGTGATAGAATAATGGCCCCTCCCACCAATAAATACCGTAACCCCGCCCACTGACAAATCATAAAATACATCACACTGCTGCGTCTACAGCGAGTCCTTAAAACCTACAGCCAGCGCGGCGAGGAACCTTTGTCTACAGTCCGAGAACAGAAACTCATTTACACGTCTCAAACCGTACTAAAAAACGTGGTTTCAAAACAGAGCAGGGAGAGGGGGAGGATAAAAGTGAAAAGACAGCGACGGCGTGCTGCTAGTTTTTCTTCTTCACGTTGTTGTTCGAGGCGAGCCGGGGCCGAGGAGCCGGGATGAGACTTCCCAACGGGACTCGACTCCGAGCCACTTCGAAGAGTTTGGAGAAAACCTGCGGGAAGAGGAGGAGAAGAGGTCAGGTGGGGGGGGGAAGGAAGATGGAAAAGCAGTAGTGAGGAGAGTCGTGGGAAACACAGCATATACCTGCCTTAAAGTACGAAACTGAGGTTACCCCAGTGTTTCCGCCAAACCAGGGCTGAGAGGGCGTGTCACGTGACTTGAATTTTGAATTGAGCCGTCTTTTATAGATACTATCTCTTTACGTATTAGTGATGGGAATTCCGGCTCTTCTTAGTGAGCCTGATCATTTGGCTCGGCTCACTAAGAAGAGCCGGCTCTTTCGGCTCACTAATGGCGCATTTCCACTACACGGTCGGCCTCGGCCACACTCGGTACGGCTCGGTACGGCTTGGCCGCGTTGGGCCTTAACAGGGCCGACTCACTTCATGCTGCGCTTCCATTACAGTTTAGGAACTGGGGTAGTTACTATAGTAACGCAGTGTAGGCGGAGCCGTGACGTCATCTTCAGTGAGAACTCCAGAAACACAACACAGCCGTTAGCTGTTAGCACTCAGAGCTCACAGCTCCTTATATATGTTCAGAAACTCGACAAAAGTTAAACAAGTACAAACCACAGACTGTCTGTGTCATGGCGAATACAGTCGCTGCTTTATTTATGTCTGTATAGGCCGTTGTTGTGAGTGTGGACGGTCGGAACATATACTGCGTTAGCTTGGCCAATCTCCACCTAGAAAAACACGCATTTTAAAAGGTTTTTCGCCTGCCGTCTGTCTGCAGACTTGACAAAGCATTAATTCATGGTTTTTACTAACCGGTATCAGTATGTTGTTACTTCGGCATCATTTTGAAACGTGTATTACAATTAAATCACGGTCAAATATGTCCATCTTGTTGTAGTTGTAGCCCCCTTGCAGCGCTCCTCTCTCTAGTTTAGCATACTCAGCCCGACTCAGCCCTGTTTGTTGGCCTCGATAGAACCACAATTTTATCGGGCCAGAAAAGACGTGAAAAAGTGGCCCCGGGCCGGGCCGGGCCGTAACTAGGCCTAGTGGAAGCGCAACCAAAAACGGGTACGGCACGACACGACACGCTTAAAGCGAGCTCCGCGCTGTAGTGGAACTGCGGCATAAGAAGAGCCGGCTCTTCATGTTACCACAGTTTACCACGGAGCCTCAGTTTAGCCGCTGCGAGGCTCTGGCGCTCGTAGTTCACGCGCGTGCTCCACTAGCACCCCCCCCGTCAAGGCTCGCCGGCAGTACATTTTCCGTCACAGGAACACGCTTTGCTGGCGGCGAAAAGAATCCCACCAGACTCCTTTGCCCCTCCAACAGAGGGATGTCCTTGTCCTTTTTCGTCATTTCAAGCGATAAAAACTCTCGATCTTCTCTAATTGTTTATTTTTTGGACGCCCTCGGCTCGAGTTCAAATGACGGCAAGACGCCCCCCTGGCGGAAACGCTGGGTTACCCAATTTACTTTTTCAGATAAATAGAATTCCCTTATAAACATCAGGTGTGAAAGGGTCCTAAGAAGCAGTATGCATTTTGCTAACATTCAGAAAGCTACATCTGATAACATGAGGCAAATCTAAAATAGTCTCACGTCCTATACAGGAAGTGAAAACATACCTTTCGTGGAGTCCTCTGGAAGCATTAAGACACAAAATAAAGTGGAAGGAGGAAGAGAAAGGTTAAAAAGAAAGCGACAGATGACAGAAATCTTGACAAGTTAAACGTTTGAGGAAAAACTAAAGAGTTGTTTTACACAATGTCATTTTATTCAAATATTTATTTTAATTCAGGGTTAAGCGTAATATTTAAATGTCTGTACTTTAACTCCAAATGATAACTGACTCACTTATTAGTATGTTAAAGAACACGTCCATCACATACAATACACTTTTTAATGTCTCAAATTAAAGCGGATAAACAAGAACAAGTGGTACCAACAAAGTATTAAAAACTACCCTACAAGATATTGTCTTTCAACTAATTGGCTTCATGAGTGCGTTGGTTTTATTGCTCGTTTCAGTTTAAAAAATATAAAATAAAATAAATAAAATAAATAAAATAAATAAAATAAATAAAATAAATAAAATAAATAAAATAAATAAAATAAATAAAATAAATAAAATGAATATTGATCGTCCTCTCACCTGTTCCCAGAGGGTTTCAGCCACCTGGTCGATGACTCCTCCCACCTCACGGAACTCTCCGGAGTATTTCACGTACGCCCAGACGCAGAGTGCCGTCAGAGCGACGCCCATCAGCAGGTTACACAGCGTTGCCACGGAGTTGATGCCCACGAAGCCCGTGACCATCGACACCACGTACATCACGAACATGACGGCGAACAGCGTGGCGGGGGTCCGCGCGGCGAAGAAGATGTTCTTGCCGTCGTTGTGCTTGTTGAAGTTGCTGTACGTCTGGTCCAGCTCCGCCTCCAGCTGCTCCTGGTAGCGCCGGCAGAATTCCTCGCCGCCCATTTTCTTAACGCCGCGGAAGTGTTTCACCGACGCCTGCCTGAACTCCAGGTGCCGGCGCTCCAGCTCCGCCGGGTTGATGTAGGGTTTGTCTCCGCCGCAGACCTGTGCAGAGGACAGGCTCATTGGATCTACTTTATTGACCAAAACCTGGATCTGTAATGTCCAGTAACGACAGGTTTGTGGTGCGTTACCTGCTCCATGCCTTTGTTGTACAAGCCTTTGGCTCCTGCTACAGCTGCAAGGTTATTAGCTTCAGCTGTTGCCTAGGTAACAAATGACAAAACAGGTTAAAGATGTCGAATTTGAGTCAACACATGACCAATCAACAGAGTCCTATTTACGAGTCGAAGATCTGCTCCAGCCGGATCTGATAGTTAAGATTTACGGCAGACACAGGATATGTTACACCATTTATAAATATAATAATATTTAAGTTAACCATTCATAAATAAAGCATCTTTGAGCACCAGGAAAAGCACTATAAAAATTATTATTATTATTACATCAACATCTGAACCATTCAAAATGTTTTTTCTACAGTGAAAAGGAAACTATTCATATTAGCTGATTATTCAGTACTGTTAAAAATCTGGTTTTTGGATTAAATATCATGATTTGAACAGTCCAGCAGGTGGCGCTGTTTCACAGTAACATTACATTAATGATAATGTGTCTGAGCAGAGCTGACCTGCAGCATGGACTTGGGGTGAGGAAGCTCCTCTCCCTGATAGATCTTCATGTAAGCCTGAAACACAGAATCATAAGAGTAGGTGAGAAACGAGGATAATCAGGAGCACACTTGACATTTTCTTTCTGAACGCTTAAAACTATAACAATTAATTCACTAAAAACGACAGCAGGGGATTCACAAAACCCCAAACTTTCTAACAGGATTTTAAAATGGGAAGATAGAGGGGGGAAAAAGATATGCTTTAATTTGAATGAAAACAATATCATTCTGTCCCCTAAAACTGAGAAGCTTTCTCGTTTGGGACATTTTAAATGCATTTTTACATCATGGACCTAAACAAATAAATATCCCCCCTCTGTAATTTGGTAAAAAAGTAATTCCTCCTCCTGACAGTAAACCAATGAAAGGCCATGATGGGCAGATGGAATATGAACTCACTTTGAAGTATTGCAACAGGTCTCTGCAGGTGATCTTGACTCCTCCGATCTCCTTCTCCACCAGGTTCTCTGGAGAGAGCAGCGTGGGGACGAGGTTCACCAGCTCCTTCTTAAACTCATCATCGATATCTGACACGACACACACACCAAACACACGTCATTAAAACCTGACTGTTCACGCTGTTTGAGGAGCTGCTGAGCCCGTGGACGTTACCTCTGAGCCGACCGTCGAAGTGAGGGTTGGTGGCGACCTTGAGGCCGGGATGAGGCAGCAGGAAGCAGCCGATGTTGGAGAAGCAGGAGTGGATGTGTTTCCTGACGTTCTGCAGCTCCTCGTGTTGGTTCTGCTTCACCTGAACACAGACGATAACGCATACATTTCTTGCTTTATTTCTCCTTAGCGGGGGGACAAGGTTATGCAGAAATGGGGGAAAAAACGATGAGGAAACCGAGAACACAGGGTACAAATGAACGGTTATGAAAATAGCTTTTTCCTCCTAGACTTAAGAGGGAAATGGTTAACCCTTAGAGGCATAAGTGGGTCTTTTTTGACCCGGTGAGGTGGTTTTCTTGAAGTATCTTTGTAATTACATTTTTGTATCATTTCATATTCCAGCTATTCCTCAAAAAACATGTTTTGGATATCATGCCATTCACATTTTTAATTTACATTTTAAGAAATTGTAGTTTTTGTATTACTACCCCAAGCTTCCATAAGTGGGTCAAAAATGACCCGCATGCATTTTCTATGGAATCCTATGGGAAAACGTTTTTTTTTCAAAATGTAAAATTAAATATAAAATATTTCTAGTGTGAACCAAAATATTATACTAAATATTATACAAGAGATTTTTCTTAACCAAAATGACAAAAATGGCATAAAAACACATTATTCTAATACGGGTCCTTTTTGACCCACTTATGGAAGAGTGTAGGGTCCAGTCACTCGTGCATCTAAGGGTTAAAGGAGTGTTTGAATGTACAGGTTTTAGCTAGCCCAAGTCTGAGGAAGGTACCAGAAACGGTTCATTAAAGATGGGAACAGTGAGAAATGATTCTGATGGATGTAAAGATCCTGCAGAATGTGATGTGCAGTGCCAGTTATCTTGCTGCAGACATTGGCCATCCAAGTGAATACATTTCTTTGTTTGACCAGCAGTTTGACTACAAGATGACCAAGGACTCAATTCAACATTGTGATCAGGGCCTTATAAACCTGGCATTAAGTTTCCCCGAGACAAAGATGCTGCTTACTTTTCTTGTCAGATATTTTCTGGTTGAGATCTCAATACTTGTACGATCAACTCTTTTTTTAAACCAGAGACTTCTGCCTGGCTGCTGTCACTGACCTGCAGACGCTTCTCCAGGAAGCTCCGTCCTCCCTCCAGGCCGTACGGATGCTCGTATGGATAACTCCAGTCTCTGATCAGGAACATCAGACTCTGAACAGACGGACAAATTCAGGTTTATTGATTACACATTTCAAATGTTATTAATGATTATTTCCAGGTATTACAAAATCATCTTATTTATCCATCTCTGTGGGACAAGTTAACCTGTTAAGCCCCAAAATGACATTCCCAGAACAAATTACCATAACTTCACTTCTAAAAGGGGTAAATTAATAATCTTTTTTCTCAAAGCAAGGTTACACCTGTGAGTTGGATGTAGAAAAGTCAGAATCAATATATAATTGTTTTATTGTAAAGTAAATTCAGATTGAACATAGTAAAAAAATGTAAATTATAGTGTCCGTCCAAAAAAAAAAAAAACATTACTTATAGTGAAAACCACCCTTGAATGATGGGATAGTAGACTAAAAGCTTTAGGAATCCAAACTATAACATAATAAGTACCCTGTATCAAGATTGATGCAAAACAAGTGACATTTGACCTTTTTAGAGAGGTTTAGCACAAAAAAAAACACTTCTGGGGTCATTTGGGTGGATTTGCCGTTTCTCTGGAACCCATTGGTCGATTTTGGTGATTGACACCTCTTTTTAACCGTTAGAGCCAATAGAATTGAAGGGGAAGTTCCACATACACACGTTACCATTGACAAGTGAGAGCTATGCGCACGCAGTCGAACGCAATGTTATGCTCTGAAAAATGAAACCTAGGCTCAAACTAGTAAATATGATGATGGATTATCAGAAATCATTTCAAAGTGACACAGACACACTGGATTAACCTTCAGCAGGGTTTTTATCGTTTTGATGCCATTGAACACGACTTGATCAGAACAGCTAAAGGTAAGATGCTTCCTCCGTGAAGCTACGTGTTGTGATGTCTGTTTTCGCTTCCCCTGTCGCGAGTTCGGATCGCTCAGTGATGATACTAATACCTGTAGAATCTGTGGAATCTCAGCTTGCTAATCGATATCTTGTTTTTGCAGATACGATAAGTAATAAGGGTATTTAAGCTGTGAGTTCTGTGCTAAGTGCGATAGCATTTTTTCGCTCAGGGCTCATTTGGATGCTTCTTGTGAGACTAAAAATGGTTCGTATCGTCAGGTAGCTGAGTTTCTTCCCGTTAAGTGGGTATGGAACATTAATAGTTTCATAAATGTTAAGAAGCCCTGAGACACAGTTTCGCGAAAGAAAAAAAAAGCCCCATGCCCCCGCTTAAAAGGATATTTTTAACTATCAATAATGAAGCTAAGGCAACGTTTTAAACTGAGCGGAATTCCAGTCATTACAAAAGTCTCATTTAGTCGTTAGATGATTTAGTCCAAATGTTGTTTATATCTTAGACCGTAAACAAAGTCTCTAAAAATCAAACTATATATAATTGTGAAGACAGTAGGGGTGGTTAGCAGATCACACCTGAAATGGTTTCTCATAAACTTCCTCCATGGCCAGCCGCCCGTACTCAGTGAAGAGCTGAGGAGAGAAGACATCACAACACAGTCATTAGGCTCAATTAGTGTTGGAACAAATGAGTGCATATCTGATTATCCGGTCCATGAAAGCTTTCCCATTCGCTGCTCTAAAGGACCCCGTTAAAATAATATTTTCCTGCTGCAGCAGGAGATTTTTTGTGTGAATTGATTGAGGTTGGTTGCCTCATTTCAGCTGATTACATTTAATGAAGAGGTGTGCAGGACCATGTGGGCATTATTCAAACTTAATTGCAATAATAGAACAATTAAAAAGACCCATCTTTACAGTTTGATTGACAGCTGATCTATGAAGTGCAGTGATGAGCAGTTGGCACCAAAGATGGAAGAAAGTTTTCCTCAGAGAGACTTTCAGTTGGAGCTGCTTTCAGCCTCATAAGGCGCCTGGGTTTAGTTCACAGCGATTCGTGACCTGAATGCACCACAGAGCGCCTGATATGGAGATCCTCACTCACAAGAATTAAGAGCTTTAATAGAAATGCTGCTGTAAATCTGACGGATTAAAACCAACGTAAATGGTTAATGGAGGGTAAAAATATTTGAACAGTTGATTACCCTGAACTTTAAGTATAATTCAACTGAAAAACCAATAAAAAAATAATCGTTTTATTTCGATTATGTTTTCATAATTGTTGCAGGCCAAAATCGTAATTGCGATTAAAATACGATTAATTGATCAGCCCTAGGTTCAGCTTGACTTATTTTTAAAGAAACACATGTACCGGCAATGCACACTGCGTAAAATGTAGACTCCGCATTTCACCCATCCTAGTTTTAGGAGCAGTGGGTAGCTAATTTGACTAGGAAGCATTTTGGGGGTTCGTTGCTTTGTCATCACAATGGTCAAATGGTGCAAATTGACAGAAGTTTCTGCAGATCAAACACAAGGAAAGCTGTCTGGCAGTCTCAATCACTCAGAAACCCCCCCCCCCCCCCGAAAAAGGTGCTCTGAAATGTTTAATCTTTCAAATGTAATATTTGTCTTTAGTAAAACTGTCTGCAGGCTGATCACTGACCTGGAGGTGCTGGAGGTCGTCCTCCTGGACATTCTGGGACAGGTTGTACACCTAAAAACAAACAAACACCTCAACCGGTTAGTCAGCTGATGCGATCACACCAAGACGTTAATTACTTTACAAACACAGGACTAATCTTAAAAAAACAAACAGTTGGAGCAATGAGATGCGGCTGACCATCACAGAGCTGGTCATGGTGCTGAGAGCGAACAGTGTGGCACAGTCTTTGATGGTGGACTGGCTGTCAAACGCCCCCTGTGTGTCGATTAGTAAAACTGCGACCTGCAACAACATCACAATTAGTTGGGATGAAAGCACACAACACTGAAGAAAACTTAAACATGTTTTTAATAGGAGGATTTAAAGCAGGGGTGTCCAAACTATGGCCCGGGGGCAAAATGCGGCCCATTTTGAAACTCAGCTAATTCAAATCGTTTAATAAAATATGGCCCACAAAATAAACTTGTGCTTTTCATATATTGTACTAATTAAATATATCACAGTATTCATGTGTGCCCACTTTTCAAATAAATTCAATTTAAATTTTCAAACTAATCTAAGTTGATATAAAAAGCCCAATCACTTTTTTCCATAACACATATTTTTATAAGCAATCTGAAGCTTCTGTTTTAAGGCATGAGCTGCAAACTAAATCAATGAAATCCTATAGAGAGCTGTGATGAAGGCTGTTGTGTTTCTAACAGCATTTTCAAGTATCAAGCTTAATTTACCTACATTTGATTGAATTTAGCATATGAGGCAAAATACCTCTCCTCTAGTGAGTGGCCCAGCCCTTCGTATATTTGTCTGTATGTGGCCCTCGGTGAAAAAAGTTTGGACACCCCTGATTTAAAAAGGTTAAGAAGATGCTGGCTGGTTGTCTGCCTGCTGACTGACTGACCTTGCAGCCGTCTGGTTTCTTCACCACGAACACCTCGCTCCAGGCCAGGATGCCGGTGGTCTCCCGCTCGCAGCCCCCCCGCCAGGAGAAACCGGTCAGAGGCTCCTCCTCGGTGCCGACCCACGACTCCGACTGCACAGAGACAAGAGGAGATGAGAGGACATCAGTGATCCTGCTCCACTTTGATATTAGATACACATTCTTGCCAAAAGTCACATGAGGAAAGTGTGTTATTGACCTCATTTGATAGATGAACATTTACTTCGAGGATGTGGCGAGAAACACAACTTGTTTTTAACCACAGGAAACAATCAGTTTGAAACCAGAGCTGCTTGAAATCCTCTATGTTAAAGAGTGGTGTGCTGAAAATGCACCAGCTAATAAGATCAGTTGTTATGACAAAGATAATTCTTATTGTTTTTAGATGAGCTTACATTGATGTAACATTTCTTTAAAGGATAAACGGTTATTTTAGTTCAGTAACATTACAGCAAATTCACACCAAGATACTTCAATCTCAGTGATGCTGAATTCAACACATCATGGTATACATTCTCAGCTTAAACATGAAAAAGCTTCTGTATGATCCAAACCCATTTTCTCCCTCTTTGAGTCCTGTGCAGGAGGTGTGTGAAACAGCAGCCCTACTATAACCCGACGTGCGTGCAGGGCTTATTCAAAGCATAAAGATGGCTTTTATGTGTGGAATAAGCAGCAGCGAGCTCTGCAGGGGCCCAGCCACAGAGCCGGCATTGTGTCTGCCCTAAAATCCTCTTTACAGCATCGTGAAACCCTCCAGAATGTTCCTCACTGCTTAACGTAGATTAACCCGGCCAAAGGTCAAGTCACAGATCAAAACGTACACTCAAGTTTCCTTTGAACCCGGTCACACTTTCAAACTGAATTGTGGTAAAGGGAGTGGATTCCTGCTGCAGGCTTTTAAATAGCTTAAAGTGCACCTATCACGCTATTTTAAAAAGGCATATATTATGAGTCTCAGATATATACAAAGATATAAAAACATGTCTGATTTGTTTTGCTCAAAATACAAACAGATCATGCATTTTAGACATCCGTCATACCGCTCTATTCCAGCCCTGTTAGAGAAACACGGATTTTGGGTCCTTAGCTTGAAAAAAAAAAAAAAAAAGAGGAGGCGGAGCTAATGCCTGATCAGAATCCTACCGGAGATAAAGTTCAATTCTGCTGTGATAAAACGCCATCCTGTTCTAAACCACATCAAGGATTATTTCTGAAACAGTATGGAGCTCAAATGCTTTTTCTCTCTTGCAGGTTTATCACAAGGTGAGTTCCTTTTTTTATTTCCTGCTTTTTAAACACAAGTGCTCTACAGGTTAGCTCTGAGTGTTAGCGATGCTTGCTAATGTAAACAAAGACCATATTACGTCCAAAACACGTCAGGCATTGTTTCTGATAGCAACTCTCTGTGGGTCCACCATCCAAAATGACTTCATATCGGCAGCAAATCTGTATCCGCTCGTTGTACCCCCCGTTTTTAAAAGATGTGGGTACGGAGGAAAAAAAGAGAGGGTTTTATTTTCTGACGCTGCGTGAGTTCCCTGACACACCGGGGACATGTTTATGTATAAAAGACATCAAAAAGTGCATTTTGCAAGATAGGTCCCCTTTAAAGGAAGTTTGTTTCCATCAATGGAAGAATGACTATTGTTATCCAGTGTTTTACAGTTTAACATTGTGAATATTATTTCATTTTGCTGTGACAAACTTCTACCACTTCCAATTAAAACCTAAATGTGGCAAATAAGTATAATTAACACTGAAAACACCTGACTTTCAAGATAATGCCATGTTTTTGTAGTACCTGAAACACTGCAGACAAACAACACAGTCTGGGTGGCATCAGTCTGTGAAATAATAATCAGATGGGTACCTGCAACCTTTTAGACCTTTATGATTCTATAAAGCACTAAAGAAACCAGACAAATGTTTGGGAGAAGTATATACACTAGCACCTCGAGGTGGGATCGTTTCCACAGTAACGCTACAGGTCATTTCAGAAGTTGAAGCATCACTCAATAACAAAACCGTTAAATCCCCTAAATGTGACGGCTCTGCTGAAGAATCACAAATACTAAAAATAAGTTTTGCCTCATATTATATAACTTTTGGATTGCAATTTTTGAGGAGGTCTGAATTCCACAGATATTTAGGAAAATTACCTGGCAATGTTTAATGCGCTGCAGAGACTTTTATTCTGCCATATGTCACACAGATTGCTCTGCACTTGGAAATTGCGGCCGCTGAGAAACTTTCATTTCAGACTTGGAAGTCCATCTCTCTACCGTCCCAACTACTGCGAAATCTTTTTTTCAGAAGACATAATCGTCTGGCAGCATTACTTTTCTTTTAAAGTTACAAACTCTAAATATAGTATTAAAAGAAAATATATGTTTCAAGAGATTTGAACTGTACTTTGCTCAGTAGGCATGATGTTTCATATGTTGCTACACCAGCTCAATGACGGCTATGAAGTCATCCATAGTACTCAGTGTTTCCGCCAGACCAGGGCTGAGAGGGCGTCCACCCCGAGAGCGGGGGAGAGGCGGGGGTTGTGAGACGTCACGTGACTTGAATTTTGAATTGTGCCGTCACGTGACTTGAATTTTGAATTGAGCCGTCCCTTTACGTATTAGTGATGGGAAGTCCAGCTCTTTTTAGTGAGCCGAATCATTTGGCTCGGCTCACTAAGAAGAGCCGGCTCTTCATGTTACCACAGTTTACCACGGAGCCTCAGTTTCGCCGCTGCGAGGCTCCGGCGCTCGCAGTTCAGGCGCGTGCTCCACTATTTTTTTGGACGCCCTCGGCTCGGGTTCAGGGCGTTCCGAGCGGATTAAGGGCGTCAAATGACGGCAAGACGCCCCCCTGGCAGAAACGCCGATAGCACTTCAATGAAAGTTTTGTCAAACTGCTGTTTATGTAGAATACACTTTATACGAGTTAAATGAACTCTGAGGTCAGGAGTGTAAATCATGCCACTAAGATTAGATTCAAGTTAAAGTCAGTGCAGCGTAGTTTAGTTACTGCAAAAAGCTGTGATGTGCCAAGTAATGTACATAGTACCCAGTAAGGGGTGGATTTCAAATCTCACTTAAAAATATATTTATAAATTATTATGCTTTTTCTATGTAAACATGTCATAGTAAAGGCACAAAATAAAAATAATAGGGCCCCATTAATAAATATATTGAGACAGCCGATAAGCCTCTGCAGAGACACGTTTCAGCAGAGTTCAGTGGATAGTGTACCTGTGTGTACATGTAGCGCAGCATGAAGTCCAGCAGGAAGGACTTCCCCTTGCGGAACGCTCCGGCCACGGAGACCACGACCACGTTGAGGTCCTGCACCTCCTCCTTCAGCAGCAGCCGCTCCAGCGCCTCCTCCTGCAGCGAGAACGAGTGCTCCTCCTCGTCCGCAACCACGATCTGCACCGGCCTGGCTACGTCCGGCTCGTCCCCCTTCAGCAGGTCGGCCTCCTCCTCCTCACACCTCATCGGGGACGTGTCAGATTTAAAACCGCGGTCACCTGAGAGGGAAAGCAGTGTTTAATGTCTGACTGACTACAAGAATCACAACTAACCCTTCTCAATGGGGATGATGAAATGCAAGTTCCTACAGCCGAGCTTTGGGCATTCATTGTTGCTGTGGGGTTTTTTCAATCTGGAAAAACACCACATCTGTATTTGAAATGTCAGCGTTCTCCTTACCTCAACTCAAATGTAACTAAAGTGAGATGACAACAGAAAGAAACACATGTCATTGACACCTGGATTGTGTTATCAGCTTAAACTGAACACTAAAGAAAGTGGTGGCGCTTTAGAATAGATGTGATTTTCTCTCATCTGCTGTCTGACTACAGTCCTGATGGCAGTTTCCTCACAGGAATCAATAAACTCTGAAGCGACAGCGGCTTCTAGAAGGAAAAACTTTCCCGACCTCCTCTAGTTAGTGCAGCTTCACAGGAGCTCAGCCAAGAGGAATGCTGGGAGGAATTGCTGCCATTATAGGATGGCACAGCTGGCTGCAGGTTTACAGTAAAGACACAGCCATCAGCCAGTGTTGTTCTAGAGTCAGTCTCAACCTGGGACTAGTAAAGCCTTCAGCTCTCCTTGTATGGCAGCGTTTACACTTCACTGATCTACAGCCATCTGGAGGAGACAGGGAGACATATGAGACTCATTTTGGATGCTTTTTGCCAAACAAACGAAGGTCAGAATTGAGCATTTTGTCATCTCTTCCTGTAAAATCAGATGATGCAAGTAACGATGTGTGTAAATACTGCAACTAAGGATGTATGACACTGTATACTTGCCAATACCCAGACATATTTCATATACTGTAGTGGCATTAAAATTACACCAACTACATTAGCATGATGCTATGCATATTGTTATCATGATGGCCCACTGGGAGACCAAACACAATGCTTTCCAAAATGTACACAGCTCAAAATAATAAGGCCACTTCAACGAAGGTTAAACGTAAAAAGGTGCCATATTTATTTTTAAGCAAAATGTTCTAACAAAGTGAAATATTCACCCTACTTTCAAAAGCCTGGATGGTGCGGTCACAGTGTCGCTGCTTAAAATAGGCCCAACCAGGGGAATTTGACCCATTTCACAAGTTGCAAAACAATGTCATCTCTGTAGTGAAATCTGTATGGTGAGGAAACGCAATTTGTCTCGTCCTCAAATGACGCTGAGCAATCATTGCAGAAAGTGTCTTTGCCATCTGAGACGTCAGGTCAAGTGCGCAAATGCATCTTCTTATTGGTGTGTCAGATGGGAGGGAATATTCATTATTGGATGTTGACGATATTAAAGCTTTAATTTGCCAATATAAATCACGTGTCGATATCACTTTGAGTTCCTAAATGCAAAGTTTTCAATGCTGAAAAATGACTGTTGACCTTGTGATTATGTGGCAGCTCTTATTGAGACACTGTCTTGTGATTACACAGCTAACTGAGCAGCCTGCGGCCTCATGGGAAGAGGAGCCTTCATTCAGGTCAGTGTGGAGCTGTTGGGCCATGTGAGCGCTCTGCAGGCAGCAACACAACAGCCACGATGATGATCCGCCTCCGACACATCCAGCAGACAGCTCGCTGGGTAACATGCACAGTTACCACATCCCGGGGAAGACGTAAACAGTTTGCAGGTCGACATAAAACAGTTTTGGGGATGTTTTTACTGACAATGATGTGTGCTTTAAAGACCAGTGATCCGGTAAACTCTGTCTCCTACTGTTCTCTCTGTACAGGACATGAGCTGCCTGAGGGGGGGAAATACTTCTACAGTGTGAAGCTGAAACAAGAAAGTTATCCATCAATGACAAATATGATCTTGTTCTAACTTCTCCTGTGCAAAGATGTGAACATTGTCTCTGGTTTATTTATTGAAAACGGAATATTGGTTGTACAGTTGGTCAGGTGAAACTATTAAATTAGAAGACGAAGCCTTGAACAGCGATGAATTCAAAGATTACTTTTTTTTATAAATACTGTTAATGTATTGTGTACACTACCAAACAATGTATTTATCAGATAGTCATTTTACAATGAGAAAAAGGTGACAGATATTTCTGTAGATATTCAGAACAATTTGAAATGTGTGCTTTACAGTTTACTCGAAGTCCAAGATGTCTTGTTGCATCTTTCCAAAACCCAAAGATATTCAGTAAAAAAAAAAAAGGGAAATGACTTTACAAATTAATTAGTTGCCGACTATTTTTCTGTCAATCAACTAACCAAATAATTGTGGCAGCTCCAGCGTGAACATTGAGAGGAGCAAATATGTGGCTGGCTTTTGAGTAGCAACTTAAATTGGATGGATCATCTGCTCATCTTCAACCTTCTGCCTCCTTAAGAGACCTCTTACATAACAACACACCACAGGAATGAATGTTCCTGCTAATCAGACGGGTCATTTCATCATTTTAAACTTCCTCATAGCAGATTATGTCCCCTATGATCATCATTAACCCCCCTGTCAGATCAGCAGAGGAACGTGGTCAGAGAGTTATGCGGAAATGTCCGTCATTAAAGTGTGGGGAGTGTTCAGAATACAGACTGGTCTGGCTGCATTCACAAGATACAGCATACTCTGCCAGAACTGCTGACTTACTGCCCTGGGGATTTTTGTTACACACGTGAGTCAGTCATAAGTAGTATGTAGGGTATACATAACTAAATGATTACATGTTAAAGCGCACACTAAGCAACATTTATCACAACTTTCACCTAGGCAAAACTATCCAAGAACAGTTTCAGACACATAACTGACTCTTCTTATTGAATAAAAGTTGTCAGGTCACCCCTAAACTGTATCTGACAACCAGTCCCACTGCTAGCTATCCTTGTGTAAGAAAATATATTATACACCATTCACTGCTGCTAGTTTGAAGGTAACCTACTTTATTGAAAAGGCCATTTCCTTATCAGAGATCTACAATAACAAGTCTTAAGCCTCAAGTATTTCATTGTGCTGTTTGGGAAACCGAAGACTTAGCTCAAAAAGGGAATCTGGAATAAGAGGATAACCCCACCAGTACAACTATGTATACACGTCACATGGTAGATGGCTCAATGTTTCCCCCACTTGGGTCTTAGCACACAGTGTGCAGTTCTCCACACACAAGGTCAACAGAGTTTTTGCAGTTAAAGAAACAGGCGACACACGCTCTTTGTATACAATGATATAAATATAATATGTAAAAGTTCATTTACATTTGATAAACAGCTTTTGGGACCCAGTCAAACATAGTCCAATATTGACTGTAATACAGTTCAAACTTGACAGTGGATAATATTTAGACTTCAGAGCAGGTACCTGGTTATCAGAGAGAAACCACAAGCAGCCTTGGAATATTACCAGTGAGTTATGATAAAGATAAGCCAGTCTCAGAAATGATTAATGAACAGTTAACTGGAGGTGTTTTAGTAAAAGTGCGGAAAAAATAAGGCAAAGTTGGCTGGACGTCTAGCAGTTTACGAGAGTTCACCTGTCCCAAATAATTTACCTTACAACCGGGCTGTCACAGTGCCGCAAACAGTCCCGATGTTACATACAAGAGTCCATTAATACAATGATATATTTAACGTCAATATGTTTCTTCACTAAACACCATGCTAGATGATATTACATAGCACAAAAAAAAGCACCCAATCTTGAACAGATTCTTAACTTTAGTAGAAGTACCAATACCACACATTAAGTAAAATTGCAGCATTGAGAATGGTACTCAAGTCAAAGTATTTAAGTCTGATTAATAACATGTACTCGAAGTATTAGTAGTAAAAATATCTTCATGTTTAAGAAGCTGGAACTGTGAAAATATTTGAACAAGAATCTTTATTAGCAAAATAGCTTCCAAATCATTCGTTTTAGTTACTCAAATATAATGTTGGATGGTTTAATCTATACCAAAAAAACCGTTTTAAAATCATAGTTTTTCCTTATTATCTTTAGTCAAGATCTGAATGTATTTAAGTAACTAGTAAATACATCTGTAAAATAAATGTTGTGGATTAAGGAGTACAGTATTTGCTTCCAAAATGTAGTAGAGAAGAAGTCAAAAACTAAAATACTAGAGTAGAGTAAAGTACCTCAAATGTGTACTTAACAGTACTTGAGTACATGCACTTAATTACTTTCCACCACAGATCTTGTATAATGTTGAGGGGGAAAAGGCTAGCATTATTAATCCTTGCCAAAAAGGAGAGGAAAGTGGCTTACCTGGTGGATTTATAAACAGAATTCAGTGTAAAGTTGACTGCAGGAGAAGCTCATAGCCAATTGTGTAAGCCTGTTGTGTTAAACCACCCCGTTATGCATTTGCAAAGTGCACTATCCTATCCCAGATAACAGGGCAACTCAAATCAGCTTCTTTATGGTAGTAACTACAGGGGGGAACAGGAGCTCAGAGGTGGGAGAAGTACTCCGATCAGAGAACCAGAGTGTAGGAATACTCTGTAACAAGTAAAGGTCCAGCAATCAAAATGTTAGTCAAATAAAAGTACAAGTACATGCATCAAAATATACTTAAAGTACCAAAAGTAAAAGTAGTCATTGTGCAGAATGGTCCATTTCAGAATAATATATATGATATGTGTTATAATGATTGATCAGTAAAGCGTTAACAAAGCTCGTAAAGGTGCAGCTAGTTTGAATGACTTTGTATACTGCAGGGTAGCTTGTGAATTTACTCCAGGTGGAACTAAAGTCTGATTTAACACTTGATTATATTTCACATCATTAATCCACAACTGCAAGGTTACTAAAAAAGGTATTAAATAAATGTAGTGGAGTAAAAGCACAACGTGGAAATGTCCAAGCATCTTAAAATTGCACTTAAGCACAGTACTTGAGTAAATGTCCTTAGGTACTTCCCACCTCTGTAACTAGGGTTGTTAACCGAAGCTAACAGCCGTTAACCGACCGTTATTAGTAACAACCATGGTAACATCAGAACAATGAAGAAGTGGCTCGAATAGGCTAGCAGCTATGTTAGCTTGTCCGCTAACAACAAACACATTCAGGTGAAGGTGAGGACAGCTGGACGGCTTAACAAAACAGGCTTTTCCACGATAATACACAAGTGCATAGCGGGAATGAGTCGGAGTCGCTCCAGGCACTCTTCATGGTCACTGTCAATAGTGGGAGTGCCATGTTTTGAGTGACATTTTAACAGTAAAAACGCGTTAATTCCAGCGGGATGAGATGCGATTATTCGACGAGGCGAACCTGCAGTGTCATTTCATAACCGTGTACAAAAACACACGGCTTTATAGACCACGTTTGCTGTCATCTATCCTGTCGCTATCATCATTTTTGTTAACTGTCGATATGAATTTACCTTCTTTGAAGATGCTGTTTTTGTGATTCCGCTGCTTCAACCTGTTCTCCTCCGCCGCCATCTTTCTTTGACCCGCTGATAGCAGCAGACTGCGCTGACGTCACAGTATTTGAAGCTGTGGAGGGGTCCTAAATACAGAGCCGAAGCCCCGCCCCCTGTCAGTTCGTTTACTCAAGTAGGCTACTGAGTAAGTACACTCATGCGAGGTACTTGTACTCAAGGGCGTCCCTCTGTGTTGAAAAGTGGTTAGGACACAGGGGGTCAGAAGATTTTGAAATGGTATTCAACACATACACTTTCAAGTAATTTAATTGGGGGTTGGGGTGGGGGGGGGGGAATCAGTCTAAGGTCAGAGTAGATAATAGATCGTCCAAAAAAACGATGTCAAAATAATGTTTAAATGTAATGATCAGTAGGCCTACATGCATTATTTTTGGTCATTTCATAATGAGTAAGCATGGTTGGGTTTGTTCATGACAATGCACTCATGTCATTCGTTCCATTTTAACATTGCACATATCTACTTGTTCAATTTACTAGGACATACTTTTGCTTAAGTGCATACTGTTTTACTTAAGTAGCCTAGCAAATCGGAATATTGTTTCTTACCTTATGAAATATAAAACATAAGACTAATGTTTAACTCACCATTTTCTAACACACTGCCATTTTAACAGAGATTAATCAGTTGTTCTGTGACCAAAATAGGAGAAGGTGCAATTTGTGCATAAATCAAAAATATATTGACATTCAAATCAATTATGTTGGGCATTGTCAAGTAATGCAGCTTCATCACTTGACACTGATCCAACAGTATGATTATATTATAGTTGACGTGTTTTTTAATGTAATCTATACTACACAATATAGTTCACTAAACAACTTTCAGTCAATACATTTTTTAGAGGAAATAGTTCTGCTGAATCTAAATTGATGTAAAAAACCCAAACCAGACCTAATTCAGCCTCAATGTCAGAAATAGTTTTTGAAATCTCGTGATATAGCTGTAGAAAATGGATTTGAGTTGAGACGGTCAGCTGATTCCTGTGGGAAAATGTTTCAGTGAATCCATTCTCACCCTGTGCATGCTGGCATTTCAGCAACATGTCCTATTATTTATAGTTGTTTCAGACACACTGTAGAGGACGCTGCTGTTTCCAACTTTGACCTTGTTCCCTTTGTGTTCCCTGCAGGTTGTTCGATCAAACTACACTCTGGTTGTTGGTGTTGTTGAGTGTTATGTGGTGACAGGCTGCTCAGACTGGCTCTCTGCTGTCTGTATTCTGCTGTTATAAAGAACAGGCTGATAATAAGCACAGCAGCAATTATTGGACATGCAGACATTTGCAGTTGAAATACACTTGTAAGTATTCAACTTACACTTTTATTTTTATTGCAACCTGCCTGTTGCGTCTCAGGCTAAAGCTGAAACGAAGAAAAGAACCCTGTTTTAAAAGTTATATTAAAGTCAGAGACATATGAGGCAGTTTGCAGTGTGTTGCATCTGCACATTTCCTATGCTTTTGGTGCAAAGTGGAGCAGGGTGGAATTTCACTTAGGATCTAGATCTGGAGTTATTTAATCTCTGAATTATTGATGAAAACATTAATACCAGCTACAGACTCTTGGATGATCAACAAATAAACAACTTTTAATAGGATCAACATCAATAGATACAGACAAGTAGTTTGTGATTGTCTCTCTGTTTCATTAAAATCATACACGAAGACAAACATATTTCTGTTTACGGCGTCATTCACCATTACAAATCTGTGCTTTAATATATTTTAAAGGGGCTGTTTACCCCAAATTACACACAAATAAAGTCTCCCTTCTCTTTAGTGGTGTCAGTCCATAATGTTACGCAAAATTGAGTATGTGCTACTAACAATGTCGAAGAATTACATTTACAACTCATTTCCCAGATGACTGCAGAAGAAATGGACTCCTGTAGTTAGCAACGTTCAAAGGGATTTATGCTAACATGGTAGCATCCTAACAGCATGCTGCATTGTTAGAATGTTTAGCATGTCATTCTTATTATGCATTGACCTCAAGGTCCTATATTCAAATAAATTGTTGTTAAACTAAATTGGCTTCAGTAAGTCTGTCAATGCTTTGAGCAGTTATGCAGTTTTTGCATTTTAGCGTAATGCTAGCTGTTAGCCATGTGAGGCCAAAACCTTCCCCAACACACGTCATTTACACTAATTGCTGTCATGGTAAACCACAGCACCATGTTTTAAAACAGCATTAATTGCTTTTTTTCTTTAAAGGAAACTTGCTTGCAGCTGAAAATACAAACTTATTAAGTAGTTGTGGCTAACTTCATATCAAACATCTGACCTGATAAACATCCAGAAGACACATGATCATCACATTGGAGCGGTGTTTGTTCACCAGCTACTTACTGTAAAGGTTTAAATATGTCAGATATTATTGTGTTTTATTTGTTGCAGAAACAGTTCACTATACCTGTAATAACACTTCACATGTTCTCCGCATCTATATGAGAATCGAATGCAACGAATAAGTATATACACGAAAAGTAGTGTTACTTAAAAATTCACAGTTTAAGCAACCAAAAATAAAACAATGATTTTATAATGGATTTTTTCTGTAAACATAAATTCAATAAATAATGTTGTGTTTTCTTGTCTATTGACATCTCCACTGATAACTAAAAAATACAAAATAAAGCAAGAATCAAGTCTCTCTAACAATGTCAGTTAATAACAATTAAAACACACTTTCCTGAACAAATGTTTTTTTTGGCCTCCATTTCTTTTGCCTTTACTACAAATAAAAAAATACATAAACACTGAAGTTTAATTGAATAAATCAAACAAAAACTATAAATAATCGTTGAGCTCATTTTGTCTTAAATGCACTGATATACCAGTAACAAAACCTAGTTAATAAAATAACTTTAAGTTCAATAAAATAAACACACAACAGTGCAAAACCAAAATGACATGTTAAAAAATATTAAAAATATTTCAGGATTGTCAAATGTTGCTCTGATATCGGATGGATTTTCACTTTTTACTGATACCTCCCTGAGTTTTGTTCAACATCCTGCTACAACAAATACAACGCCGTCTAAAAAGCTTGTTCACTGTGACTAAGTATTAATATGTTTACTCATCTATTTATAACAATCTTAATGGTATGAAAGGGCCAGTTTGTGGATGATAAAGTAATTTGATTGATTTGATTGTGATTCAATCAAACTGTTAAAGTGACATACAAGTCTGTTTACATTATAGCCCACGCAGAACATTTTTTCTCTACAGGTGACTTACTGTACAGCACTCATGTTTCAAAGGAGGCTTATCACACTGTTACTCAATGAGTTTACTGCACAGTCATTAAGGTGCTTTCTTTTTCAAAACTGCATCGTCACAACTAGATCACTTCCTGCCCAAATGAATGAGAAACACACACATATCAACCATTCAAACAGTTCACAGCAACATCTCAAATGTTCTGTCCCTCATTTTTTTTTCTTTTTCGAAATAATAAAACTTCCTCTCTGATTCGTCAAGGAGTGCTCGGCTGAACGGTGGCGGCCATCTTGTTTCTGGCTCACAGATGGGAGGAGGTGGAGAAGCAGAGTTTCAGGGTGAAGGGGTTTGAGCTGTCTGTAGGTTAGAGAGAGAGAGAGAAGGTATACAAAAATACATATTAATACAAACAAACACTGTTAAAAGCACATTGAGAAGGGATTTTCTGTTGCCATATACAACATGTTCATAGTTGGCCCCTTATTCCTGGCTCAAAAAGTGTTATGGTGCTCGACAAACGGTGAAAGAAAACTCCAGATTCACTTTGTAACCGGTTTGTCCATTGTGCTCTATATGTATCTTCTACATTTGTTAATGCTTTTTGAATACACAGATTGTTGCTTAGGACAAGGCATCTTAAAGCGACATTCTATATTGAGCACAAATGTAAAGAAATGAGAAGATCCAGATACAGCCTTAAACGTCTAGTGGGTCAAAGGTGATGATTGGGTGGGTTTGTTTCTGCACAAGTCTATACATAGTTTTTAAGGAAAAAACTGCTCATTGTGCCTGTGTGAAAGGTTTTTGTCAGATACAATCAACACAATGAGTCTATTTTACAGGCAAACATCATGTAACGTGCTCAACCTTCAGCATAGAGGTTGCCTCCCTCTGTTTCCTGTTGTTGTTGTTGTTTGTTTTTATACCAGGTCTGTTTGAGCCTGACATCTAGTGCTGAACGCAGGTAGTGCTGCTTGGTGCTGGATGACGTCACCTCCTGAGTCCAGCCAACAACTAAAGTTCATTACATGTTGTTTTTTTTTCAACCAGTCAACCATGTTTTGATCATATGAACTCTCACTGTTGGTGGAGGTTATGTTTTTGTTTGTTGTCTGTTTGTATGCTGGATAATGATTTTTTTTTAGACAAGGTGAAAGGTTGTAGCAGGTGCCGAGAAACAACCCATTAAATATCGGAGCGCACAGTATTTCTGATGCACAAATTATTATTCACTTTTGTGTATATTCAACAAAGGGCATTGTGGCTATGGAGGTCTGTGCTCTGGGTGCCCTCCAAGTAAAACACATTGTTCACTTCATCCTTCAAAACAACGGCCAACTGTGCGTCGAGATGAATGCTTGTGTGAGCAAACTCATTTACTAAATACAGCAAAGTATGCTAATACATGTTAGCATGCAAATACTTTTATTCTAACATGCTAACATACAATAATTTCACTCGTTGTCAACATACTAAGTATATCATTGCAGTGACTCCAAGGTCAAGAAGATAATAGAGATTCTTTGAATGCATCATCACACCCACACTTGATATTTTAGGAAATCTGCCTCTTCTCTTTCTGTCTGAACAGAAAAGAACAATTTAAAAAAGATTTCTCAAAGAACAGCAGTGACTGCAGATCGTTCCTGTTGTCAGTGAGGTGGAATTTGCTGAGCAGACCGATACACTGTTTAGTGTTTGTCAAGGTGATGGAGTAATAAAACGTTTTTGGTAAACTTGGTTTTATTGATCACCACGCCTAGAACATATCCTACTGTTTAATCCGAATGTGTCAGTCGAGAACTTACTTGGTATTCTGATCTGATGATGGTTGAGGACGGTCAGAGCTTCCACAGCTTCAGTTTTATTGTCAAACTCCAGCAGACCAGATAGAGTCTTGGAGCTGGCTGCTGGGAGTAAGAAGAAGAGGAGGAGGAGGAAGGGAAAAACAATGAGGAAGCAGGACAAATTGGAACAGAAGAAAATATGTCTCAGTTGAAAGATCTCTATTTTACATGAATACCTGTGTTTATCTATAAAACATTATTAAGATGTATGCTTCAGCTCCTCATCTGTTGTGTGATTGCTCAAACTCACGTTTTGCATCGAAGATCTTGAACTTGGTGAAGATGGGAACGTTGTGTTCAGTACAGAGCTGCAGATGAGAAAAGGGAAGAGAGGTCAGAGTGTTTTTAATGAAAAAAATTCTTTCTGCTTTTTATTTTCTGCTTTCAAAGGAAGATTACATTATATCGTGGATCTACTTGTATAGGTCTTACTAGTGTTGCACTTTCTACCTGTAATGTAGAATTTAGGGGAAATAAGTACTTGCGCAACAAATCCTGTGATTTTGACATGACTTATTTTATACATCTGTCACATTATTATAGAAACAAAACACAGTATAACATCTTTAAATACATATTTGCTTGAGAAGGAATAAGAATTTAGCAGGTCATGATTCGAAGCTGCTGTTTCGATGTTTTAAATGGTTGAAGTTAAACATACAATGGATATGATGTGGAGAAGTATCCTTAATATCTAAGAAATACATCTCAACTTCCAAACAAATGTATTCAATATGACAAGTGCTCTTAAAACTGCATCTAATTACTGAAGGTGTCCCACAGAGCTCAATCATGGGCCCCTTTACTTTTCTCAGTTTACACCTTCATAGAAAGCTCATCCAACATGTCAAACATTAAAACCCTCATGCAGGTGTGACCTCACCTTGTGCAGCTGGTGTTGGGTGAGGGTGGGCGGGGCGTTGTAGAAGTGCAGCACGGCGGCAGGCGGCTGGATGATGTTCCTGCTGCTCTGTGAGCTGCTGAAGCGGTTGTTTCTGGTCAGACTGAAGTCCTGATAGCTGCTGCTGCCGTCCGTCAGCTCAAACACCTGACTGGGAATCACCGCCTGCTGCTTGGACACACTGAGAGGAGAAGGGGGGAGAAAAGATGGAAGGAGACAGTATAAACAAAAACATGCAAAACCAAAAGTAGGAAAAAGTTGTACGAAATTACCAGAAGATTTGAATAAAAACAAGACTGAATGCTTGTTTTAGTATAATTTATAAACAGTTGGTGGTAGTAATATTCCAGTTGTTAAAGAGCAAAACAAAATATATACACATTACTATGACTTTGTTATCGTGACAGCAAACTATTAGAAGAAGATAATCAAAATCTATTCAATCTGTTGATTATTTTTTCATATTTTAGTGATACTTTGGGCTCATGATTACATATACTGTATAGAAAAACATAACAAATATTACAGGTACAGATATGTATTGATTATCCTGTTCTCATAGTTTGCTATCACTATTATAAAATCATATTAAATTCTGTCTACTTCTATTTCAGTGACATTTTGTTCTGATGGTTGCAAGCAAAAAGAAAGGTCAGCAGGTTGTTAGAATCAGTAAGATTCATCCTCTGCAGAACAACAATATTTACAGCTTATGTCATGTCATTTTGGTCAGCATGCATTAAGATATCAGGACTCACCAGACATTGAGTTTTTTGCCAAACACTTTGATGGTGTTGAGGTGAGTCACAGCTCGATCCACAGCGTACTCATCCCCCATCTCCACCAACGCCGTGCCAGCAACACTCTTCATGAACTTCACCTGCAAACACAACCAATCAGGTCAGGATTTAAGATTATTTCTCCCACATTTTTGACAGGTGACACAATTACATCTTTTCCTGTTTATTCCAAAATATGAGCCCAATCTCACACACCTTCTCCACGTTGCCGTAAAGACAGAAGATGTTGAAGATGTGGCTGCAGTTCATCTTTGCAGGATGGAGGCCGCTCACCATGGCCACTGAGCTGGAGGCGGGATGGTCCATGTAGGAGGAGGAAGAGGAGGTCTTATGGTGTAGCAGTGGGTAGGTTATCATGTCGTGCACCTCCTCACTGCTCCTCCTGTACCTGCTGTTGCCAGGAAGAGGCAGTAGGGGGCAGTGTTGGCCTGAAGAGATACACACAACTCCAAGGTTAGACCATAAACCCTCATATTATAACATTTAGACACACTGCAGGAATGTCAGGGATCAGGAGGAAAAGGGGTAGAAAAGAGGGGTACGCTGAGACACTAGCTGAGATACCAGCAGCACGGTAAAAAAACACTGGACCATGTTTATTCCCCTTTCCAACATGGATTCAAAGCTCTACCTCATCCTCCATTTGGCAAATCGGACCACATTTCACTACTTACACTACGTTTTTTTATTTGTTTTATTGTTTTATATATATTTATGTTGGATTGTTGAAGGAGCTTTTCAAATAGGTTTCAACATAACTTATCTTTAATAACTACAATGTAGCTACCTTACATATGAAAATAAAGCCTTTGAATCTTTGAAAACAGACTGTACCATAGCCGTTGGATGGATGCTCTCCCAGGATGGCCTGACGCTGCCTCCCTTTCCCCCGCTCTGTAACACACATAAACACAAAAACCTTAACATAATAACAGCTGACAGAAAGGTTGTTGCTAGTATCATTGACTCTCCCTCTCTCTCTCTCACACACACACACACACACACAACAGTGTGAAGTGTGTCTTGGTGTAATGGTCGGGGTTAGCAGCGGGTGGGGAAAGTGAGCGCTCCCTCTGTGATGGAAATCTATTTTGAGCCTCCACAGCAGCAGCTTCAGCACCACCTTCAGGCTGCAGTTTAACCTCTGAGTCTCCAGGCAGAGCTCACTGAGCTCCACCTCAAGGCAACCTTCACACCAGGAATCATTTATCTGCATCTCACTGCCGCCATTTAGTGATGTGAATGCATAACTAGAACATTATATCATTCCTTTAGGACGACATGTGCAAAGCAGTTGAGCATTTTACTGAAAAAAACACACCTGGAGGGATCACATTATATACAGATCTAACAAGACTATAGCTTGAAACCTATGTGACTGGAGTGGATTGTATGACATATATTTAATAAGTATATGAGTGTGTTCAAATGCATATTAGTATCCTGGTTTGGAGTTTTATTCTCGATAATCTAAGATGTTTACATGATACATATCTCCTCTCTATGTTTGCATGTTTAAATAGTTATAGCCTCTTAAAAGCCCTTCTTCCTAGTGAGTGAGTGTGTGTGTGTGTGTGTGTGCGTGCGTGCGTGCGTGCGTGTGTGTGTGTGGTGTCCTACCTCGCTGCAGGAGGAAGGGTTTGGTGTAATCCCAGCTGCTGTTGTCGTTGCGGACGACGTTCAGTCTGTTGGGCTGCAGGGGGCGACAGAGCACAGCACCTCTGGGTGGGTGTGTGTGCGTGGGCTTGAGACTGAGGCTGTGTATGTGTGCATGCACCTGAGTGTGTGTTTGTCCGGAGCCCTGTGTGTGTATGTGTGTGTGTGTTTGTTTACCCGAGCGTACTCGATCTTGAGCGTGCAGCAGCCGGCGTAGATGTCGGCACCGTTCAGAGCCAGTTTGGCCTTCTGAGCGTCCTCCACTGACTCAAATGTTAACGAGCTTGTTAAGGGTGACTCATCATTATAAACATCAAGCAGCCAATCAGAGGAGAGAACCACGACCTCCACTGTCCTCAAAAGGTCTACTGTCAGCTTCAGTAGATCTAAATCTTAAATGACTTTAAATGCGCACATCATCATATTCTATCTACTGCATTAACAGTGAAGTTAAATATGCTATTAATCTCTTAAAGGGGCCCTATTATGCAAATGTTCACGTCCATATTTGTATTTAGTGTCTCTCCTGGGACATGTCTCCATGCTTTAATGTTCAGAAAGCTCTTTATCTTTCTCATACTCCCTGTGCTGCAGCACCTCTTTTCACCCTCTGTCTGAAACCAGAGCCCAGTCTGCTCTGATTGGTTAGCTGGCCGGCTCTGTGGTGATTGGTCAACAGCTTAGAGATGTCCTGCCCCTTAGCCTATCACGCACAATGCGTTTCAGGCAGGGGGGAGTGTGAGGGAGAGAAACTCCCTCACACTTTTGCAGACTACTTAGCACAAAAACCTATATGACACCATGAAAGGGAAAACCAAAAAAGGCTTAACAGGGCCCCTTTAACTGCAGCTTCAATTGAATTACCGGTAAACTGTATTTCATGGGTGAAATTGAACTAAGTATATTTTAGAAAGTACAATAAATAAATAATGATGTATAAGGATATTCCACCATGGCCTGGATGCCGTTGCGTTTGAAGATGACGATGCGCAGGACGTTAACGATCGGGTTACAGACGGTGTACAGGACATCCTGAGAGAAAAATATAAATTAAATAAGAACAGTATGAATAAAAATAACAACAATAAGATATGGTAAGACACAGAGTATACACAGATATGAGATAATAATCAATGAAATATAAATACATGTCTATTGTTGGGGAAATATTTTCCAAGGCCCATAACGTTGACCCAGTGTATCAGTTCATACTGTCCTGACTGAGCACAGGCACCTGTAGCCTTCGCTGCTGTGCTCTCAGTGTTTTGTCTCCCTGTTCCTGCCTGTTGGCGTCAGCTGATAGAGGTGTTATCATTCTATCTTATTATGCACAATGTTGATTATTCTCTCTGAACTAGCTAAATACATGGGTCTCTGGGCTAGAGTTCTTCAAAATTGACGTGGCAACTCTACCGTGAAGTCAGAACCTCTGGCTCTTTGACTTGTTTTGTGAATTCTCCGGCCGAAGCTCCAAATAAACCCATCAGTGTTTGACATCAAAGCTCCAGCTCTCCCCGTGTCTCCTTTTGAGTCGGTGACTCCTCCTGCATTGCTACACAGAAGTTTCCCCCACATCTATGTCCAAGTGCAAGTCTTAACCACATTAACATGCATCATAAGTATATTTATGCACACTTGATGTAAATAATATCTATAATATCCTGCTTATATTGTGTTAACAGAAAAGTGGCCCCTTCAATAGTGATTTTAATTTGTCAGACAGTTTATAGATTTTCTATCTTCACGGTCATCTGTGTTTTTTTCTGACGGAGGAGTTTCAGCTGGACTCAGGGTGCTGACGGAGGAGGTTCAGCTGGACTCAGGGTGGTGACGGAGGAGTTTGTAGGAGCCTAAATGCTGTGGTAGCCTGTGTTTACAGTTATATTATCTTCAGTATTTGTTAACACCACACACACTTGTAATTGGTTGTTTCCGGTGATTGTCACATGGTGTGGTTAATGGTATTTAGGGCACCTGGTGTATGTGGAGGTTTAGTAGCATGACAATGGGGGTTAGCTTAGTTCTGATATCTTTTGTTGACCGTATGATACTGTTTGTTTATTGTTTTGATTTACTATATTAAATATCCTTAAAACTTCAAGTACAGTACAGACTTTATTATTTATACGCGTCACGACAATGAGCGAAGTTTAGCTTCAGAGCAGCCGTATTCAATGGGAATATAGCCGCCACAATGGTAGTTCAGGTAAATTAGGAACAGGAGGTTCTGGACTCATGGTGGTGGAGGTTCAGCTGATATACAGTAGTTGTGGTAAATAAGGAAAAGGAGGTTGTGGACTCACGGTGGTGACGGGGTACAGCGGGTTCTGGACGGACAGCAGCAGGACTTTGTTCCCGCTGCTGGGGTCGTCTATGTTGGTGGGTCTGGTGATCCTCTGGCTGGTGGAGAAGTTGAAGAAGGCCTGCTGCTCGGCGATGCAAACCGCGTCACGATTTCCACTCGACACGCAGCGCTCGGCACTCTCCACGCTGTCAAACTCCACCAGGGCCTGGCGCTTAAACGGCATCATCATCACGTAACTAAAACCAGAGAAAAAGAGTCAAGGTTGACGTTTTTTCTGGGTCCTGCTGCCTTGTATTCAAACTAATTAGTATCTTACACTGCATTGTAACTTTTGTGTGGGTTTTAAACCGGTCCTAATCTATTTTAGCTTGTATTTGTTTTCATCATCTTTTGAATTGACTTATACATGTGTTTCAATTAAGTTCATATTGTGTCTTTGCTTTACTATGTCTGATGGGTTTGGAGTTCTTTTGTAAAGCAGTTTGAATTGTTGTGTTTTCTGCAATGTGGTTTGTAAATAAACGTCCCTTGCCATTCTTTGTGTAAGTGCAAGCTCCAGGTTAAAGCTGCTGTTTTTTTGTTTTACAGAGCTCTATGGAAAGTAGGTTTATTATTTTTAAAAGATTGTACGCTAAGAATAATTAAAAAAATTGACAAATTCAGATGTTGGTGGAAGTTTTGCAAGATGTATCGAAGAGTCAAATACTGTTGACTGTCAATTCCTTTGTATATATTGTCAAAAAGGTTGAACAATGAACATCAGTAGTTACCAAAATAAAAAGGAAAATTATTTGTAATATCAACCAACTTTCTGAATAAAAACTGCTTAACTGCTAAAAGAGATGCCAGTCATATTTACATACGGATACTGGCTCTGTAATCTGAGAGCTTTTTAAATCCCCCAGCTCACAGGAAAATGCTGCCTCTTCAAAATAAATGTGGCTAGCTTTTACATAATCCTCCTCACTCTGGCTTCCTCATTCATGGCTGTGTGCTGCGGTTAATTCATGATGGTTAGTATCACTTTGAACGTCCTTTCAGCTCTTTTGATCTGTTCAAAATAAAATTATTCTTATGATAATGATGCTATGATCGCAACAAGAAGTGGCTGGAAAAAAAGACTTGATTTATTTTGTGAGGTTTTGACTGCAGAGAGAGCATTAAAACCTGATGATCTGCAGGTTAAGCAGCAGAGGTTTATGGGATGTTTGTTGTGTGAGGAATGTGTGCAAATCATGTTGTTCTGATGGACAGCAAACCACATCAGACTGCACCTCAATATCCGGCAAATATGTGTAAATAATTCAGCCATTTAATGTGTGTGAGCAGACAGACAGTAATAGTCGATTCAGTAATCAAAACTCCAGAGAGTCTGTTGGTGAAGTCTAGACTTAATCAAACATGTTACACATCTTATGAGTGTGTGTGAGAATGCGTGAGACTGTTCAAGGTTAAATACAAATATTAGACATGGCATTGTATGTAGTGAGTATTTTTAAGTACACTGAAAAAACGGAAACGTTGACTTGACAAATTTCACATAACTGTATTAGGTTAGTTGAAAGCAATAATATTAAGTTGAACCTAATATTGTATTGTTTAAACTTAATATCATTGCTTTCAACTAACCTAATACAGATATGTGAAATCTGTTGACATAACACATTTAATTAAAGTCAACGTTTCCGTTTTTCCAGCGTACTTAAAAATACGTCTAGTATTCTTATTTAACCTTGGAAAACCATTTAATTAAAGTCTAATAAGTGTAATAAGTTACCAGATGTTGCCAAACTTGTCGAGTGCCTCCACCAGGTCGGCCTCCACCACGGCGTCACAGAGCCCTCGGACGTGGACCACCGGGGAGGGGGGGATACAGTGAGTGTCGTCCACACCGCTCTGCAGAGGAATAACAAATAATGTAAATACAATGTGAATAATAACACATGCTTTGTTTAGGTTGCTTGACCACGGCTGGGCGATAGTTTCATATAAAGTACTGTACTCGGTTTCTAACATATTTATATTTTGTGTAAATGCTGTCTTTATTTGTAATTTGCTACAATTTTCGTAAAAATAGTTGTTAAATAGTAAAACAAATAATCTTCTTAGTTAAAAAAACAACAACGTATTCTTCTTTCTGTGCCTTTGAATGCACCATTTACAACAATTCCTCATATGTGTAAACCTTCTTGATGGAAACGATTCTGATTTATCGTCTTTTAATATAATTGTATTATAAAATCCTATATCAAGTTATCACGATACACAATTATGTTGCTTAAATTGATAATGACATCACAAAATAAGTTGCATTTTTCTGTAAATCTGATTAAATCTTCCGATGGAATATAATTTGAATGATTAAGGTTTCATTTTTTAAATCATCGCACTTCATATTACACTTCAATGTGATTAACAAATGGCTTATTTTATTTTAGGTCCATGGCGTAGAAAGTAATGTTGGTCTACGCTCTAATATGATGAATGTATCAAGTGTCCTGTGTTGTTGCGGGTGTTGTTGTGTCTTTGTAGGAAACTGAAGAAAGCACTGAGTTTGGGTGAAATGAAATCTTGTCGGTTAGAGACGGAAAACTCTTCTCACAGCGATGGTGAGATATCAGAGTGTTAACCGTCGCTCTCAGGAAGTGCTGCAGATTTTGCAGTCTGAACAGTTTTTCTGCAGCAGGTTCAGACTCTTAGCACCGACGTCAGCAGGAAACACTCTCTCATTGTTGGGGTGTTGACCTTTTCATGAAGACACATGTTTCCTTTCTTTTACTATTTTGTTCATGCACAGATGTAGATGTCTCATGCCTCTTGCACTTTGCTAATTGCACTGTAAATGGAGCATAAACTCAAACTCAACAATAACAATCAACACAAACATCATTAATCAGCTGTCACACCAGAGAAGTGGCTTTTATTCTACATAGTATATCGTTTGCAGTGTAAATAATTCTCCAAATCTGTGTTACACATTTTAAGCAAACCTTGTTCTGACTTGTTACCGGTTTTCTTTTTTTTAAATGTATGGGTAATAAACCTTGTTTACAAAATAAAACATAATTTCTGATTTAAAAAAGGCAACAAATATTGAATGAGCAAGCAGTGTGTGGCTTTATTTCTAAAACATGTATAAATATGGTAAATGTATTATTATTTCTACTTTAATATTTTGTATATCTGTTTCATATACATTGCATGGATATGTGTGCTTTTATTAATTTAAAGGGGACCTATCATGCAAAATGCACTTTTGTACGTCTTTTATACATGAATATGTGTCCCCGGTGTTCCAGGGAACTCACCAAGTGTCAGAAAACACAACCCTTTCTATTTTCCTCCATACCCAAATCTCTAAAAAAGGGGCTGCAACGGATCTGATACAGACTGATCCAGATTTGAACACTTCTATGTCGTCACAGAAGTGGCGCTACGGCTATTGGGGATGTGGGGGTTGGGCCACGGCCGGCCATTGCCGCTCGAAAGCGCTGTAGACGCTGTAGTACATATGCCAGGCCTGTAAGTGGTGCTGTAGTCTGCCACAAAAGCAGCGAAGAAGACTTCCCGCCCATAGTTACCATGGTTACCCTTCTGTTTATTCTCTGCTGTGGCTTTTTTTTTTCCTCCCTGAGGCAAGCGTTTGCTCCCGCTGCTTTAATTCAATGCAATCCCTCCCCGTCGAGGCAAGCACTGTAATTCTCTCCGGTTAGTCCACCAGCAGATGACAAACACCCACCTCTCCGCCTCTTCCAAGGAACGAGGGGACCGTGCGGCAGAGTTTCAGTTTCAGTTTCTTTCGCCGGTCAAGATGTCCGTTAAAGTTTAAATCTTCTGGACAAAATTAGAAAAGTGCCGGTCAAAGGTCTTCTTTGTTATTTATTGAGCTTTAAAACAAATGAATAACGACTCTATATAATAAAACACGGAGGATGGAGATCTCTTTTTCTCCCCCTCTTCTGACAGCCCAGCAGCTGATCAGAGCACGGCTCCCCTCTCCTGCAGGGGGGCGTGGTCAGCAGAATCAGACCCGTAGACAGAAAACAGCACATAGAGCGAAATGAGGCATGGCTAAAATGCATGATCTGTTTGGTATTTTGAAAACAGAAACGTATAAATATACCTTGTATAGGTATGGCCCTACAATATATCATTTAAATATAGCATGATAGGTCCACTTTAAATTGTATTAAATGTTTCCTTCATTATAGGTTGTCTTATATGTTAATTTGCATATTCTACTTCTGGACATATCTAAGTTAATGTAACATGATTATGTACTCTTGCATTTATCTGTACACGTTATTCCTTTCTTTATATATGTTTTTCATGCATCTTACACTTTGCAAATTGCACTGTAAATGGAGCATCTTCCAAAATAAACCAAACTCAACAATAACAATCAACACAAGCACCATTCAGCAGCTGTCACACCAGAGAAGAGGATGTGCTATACATATTTTATGCAGAGTCGACACATGGGAGTCTGTTGACGGCAGCAGCGTGAGAAATGTTTGCATTAACTGACCGCTGTCTTGTGCTATTATCAATCACACTATCTGCAGCCTGTGTGGCTTTTTCTTTTGGTCTGCATGGGGTTTTTTCTGTCTGGCTGCAGTGATGGACTGTGGGTGTTAACCTCAAACTTCAGCAGCTCCCTTCACAGAAAAACGTGTGAAGTTATACATATCTTTACAGACTGAGGTCCCTTCAGACGAGTGTGCACTCAGATGCACCTACGCCGGGCTGCTATAGCAACAACAAGCGAGCGGCAGGTGGTGGAAACATGCACAGCGTTGAGAAGAAAGAAAAAAGGTGTTGGAGATGTTCTCATGAGTCAACAGTATAAGCAAACGTTCTCCCGCAGACTTTGAGACAGTGAGACAGATCAATTACAAATCAACTTAAAATGTTATCGGCACACAGTAAGGAAGATTTTAGTGTCTGGACTTTACTTTTGTTAAACGTGATTAAAGTGAGTCAGTCAGGGATGAAAACTCATCAGGTATGAAAAAGGTGACAAGGATCCGAGCCCCCCGACCCCACAGAATATCGGCTTTAAAATGAGGAATAACAGAGGATTTTAGCAGTCAGAACAACTAAAGCAGTTAATAATAACAGAAACGCCAAAGACTCACATCTAATAGAAATATATAAAAGCATTTATTTTAATTGTGTAGCAGTCAGTTTATAATTTTGGCAGCACTGTTGAGCATTTTGAAAATGTATTTTCATGCCTCTGTTCAAGGCTTAGTCTTTCTATCTTTATAGCCAGTGGTGTAACGTAACTAAGTTCATAAACTCAAGTACTATACTTGGGTACAATTTTGAGATACTTGTACTTTATAAGCTCCCATGTCATGCTTTTCCGGTTATTACCCGTCCCCTTGTGTGTTATGAAGGTTTTTATGCATGTAAACGGTGTGCAGAGTCAAAACCCTCAAAGTACACCCTGTAGCGAGTAAAACTCTAACACAGAAAATACCTCCCCAAAACGCCTCGTTGGAGATACGTCACTGCCCATTTGATTCTTCCGGGTACCGCCTGATGTCATGCGGTACCCGGAACGAAATGGACCAATCCCGAATAGCTATGGCCACACCAGCAGCGGCGTGTTCCTCCTCCAGAGGTTCGAAGAACCGGCATTTCACAGACGAAAGCTTCCAAAACATTGCCCAGTTTGAGGCCGGATATGCACAGCTTGTTTGGACCGTTTGGAGCAGGGGAAGATCTGGGTATACAACCTGTAAGTTTGCATTGTTATTTGTGTATTTATCAAACAAGACTGTTTAAATGTGTAAACTGTGTTGGACTGCTAAGCCATTGACACAGTGCTAACTGTGCTAACTAAGTTGCTAGAGTTTCCATATATCAACTCTAATATCAGCAGATGGCCTTGCATACATGTATCTCATAGCAGGAGAATGTCTGCATTCACACACACGGAATACTCATACAGTATACTGTACTGTGATTTACCGTACATTGTGACCGTACATATACTACATGTAGCTAACGAGGCTAGCTGTATGCTAGCGCAAAACAATGTATTCATGCAAGTTACATTGTATGGTAGCAGAATACCCGTATACGATTGCAATTATAAACACGTTATTGCTAGCCTAATATGAACCACTAGCTTTTGTTCATAGTAGTTTTATTACACTGCATTATAGTTGCCTTTCCTCCAAGCTAACGTTCATATCGTGTTAGCTACCAAGGTAAACAAAGCTAGGTTAGCATATTAGCAGGCAAGCTGTTCATTACACAACTAACGAATCTAAAACAACTAAGTTTCTCTAATATTTTGTGATTTGCATTTGATTTCGTCCAGCCAGATCCTGGCGGACAATCCATGACGTGCTAAAAGGCACTTCTACTACTACTGAGGCGTCGTGCTAAAAGGCACCGCACCGACTGTGCGCAGGCAAGATGCGAGGAGGAGGAATGGATGATATACCGTGTATATATGTATATTTATGTTCATTTTGTACATTTCTAAAAATAAAGTTTAATGGAAATACTTAGTAGGCCTATCCTTTCTTCCCTGAATTCATATATAGCAAACCATGATTTGATTTCTCATCAAACAGTAGTAGTTTATAACGGGTAAAAATAACTTACTCTTTGTTATGAGCGGCTCGTAGGCCACAAAGACAAGGAGACATACACGAGTTTACAAAACCACGGCACATTTATTGTGGTAAATGGAGAGATAGGTGGTTGAGAGGATCGCAGAGTTAGTCTTCCTGCAGCCGCTTTGGAGAGAGACTGGGGCCGTAGTGTCCGGAGGTGTCCGTGATCGTGCTGATTAGCCTCTTCAGCTCCACCCCATCGTAAGACAAAGGCCCTGGGGCCGTCACACTCTTCTATAACAACAGTTAAAAATATATATGTATATAAAATATACGGCTGTGCCGACGCCATGATAAGACTGATGTTACGCTGAGAGCAGCCGGGAAAAGCACTGTTAGACATGGGCGCAGCCTCTCTGGTGGTTGACTAATCAGAACGAGTGGCCGAGCTGACCAATCGGAGCACACTAGGCTCACAGGGAGGGGGGGGCAAGAGCTCCAACGAGTCGTTTAGTGGAGAAAGTGAATACTGCTGAATACACATGCTTGACAGAGATGCTGTATGCGAAACCAATGTGAGTTTGGAAAATTGCACAGTATAAATCTATTTTAGTATACCTCAACAATGTAATTATGATCAGTGGAAATGGCCATGACATGGGCCCTTTAAGTATTTCAATGTTTTGCTACTTTGTTCTTCTTCTCCTCTACAGTTCAGAGGTAAATGGTGTACTTTGACTCCACTACATGTATTTAATACCTTTAGTTACTTTGCAGATGTGGATGAATGATGTGAAATCTAATCAAGTGTTAAATCAGACTTTAGTTCCACCTGGAGTAAATTCACAAGCTACCCTGCAGTATACAAAGTCATTCAAACTAGCTGCACCTTTACTAGCTTTGAGAACACTTTAATGATCAATCATTATAAAACATATCATATATATTATTCTGAAATGGACCAATCTGCACAATGACTACTTTTACTGTCGCTACTTTAACTATATTTTGATGAGAATACTTTTATACTTTTACTTGAGGAACATTTTGAATGCAGAACTTTTACTGTAACAGAGTATTCCTACACTCTGGTACTTCTACTTTTACTCAAGTACAAGACCTGAGTACTTCTACTTTTACTCAAGTACAAGACCTGAGTACTTCTACTTTTACTCAAGTACAAGATCTGAGTACTTCTACTTTTACTGTCGCTACTTTAACTATATTTTGATGATAATACTTTTGTACTTTTATTTGAGGAACATTTTGAATGCAGGATTGTTCCTACACTCTGGTACTTCTACTTTTACTCAAACCTGAGTACTTCTACTTTTACTCAAGTACAAGATCTGAGTACTTCTACTTTTACTCAAGTACAAGGTCTATACTTATACCACCTCCGTTTATAGCCTATGAAGAAAACTAGAACATGAAGGCTAAAGCTAACGTTAGCAGATAGTGACAATGTATGCTAGTTAGCTAGCTCAACGATAATATTGCGACAGAAAAACTTTTCAGTGCACATCACGCTCTGCGCTCCGACAGGGAGCTCTGCTCTGAACACCTGAACGGCCCGTTCTAACAGCTGTTCACCAGCGGTCCAGTCTGTGCCACAGTGACTCCGGACCGCACAGTTAATATTAACGAACGCACCCGGCCGTAGGTAATGTAGCTGCTGAAGCTAGACCCTCATCCCGGAGCAGCAGAGCCTTATTATACATCCATGAGCAGAGCCGACAGGCAGGAAGACTCGAGCACACAGCTCGCGCTTCATTATAATATATAAAAAAAGAACACCATGCGTGTCATGATGGCATAACAGCTCGCGGCCGCAGATTACTCCGGGTCCCAGACCCCCCCCATACCCCAAAAATATTTGTATTGCAGATCTACATGAATCACACAAACGACCTATTTTGGATTCAAAACGGCGAATTTCGCCGAAAGGTGACAAGTTTGCATCCCTGGTCAGTTCATAAATGACTGGAACGTTTTCGGTCAAAACTAGCTAGCTAACATGTCATGTAACCAACTTAACCCCAATGACTAAAGCAGTGTTTCCGCTGTAATCGTACTCATCCCACATCGTAGCTTCTCTTTGTGGCAGCATTAGATCCTCCTCCTCCTGGTGTTTCTCCTACAGGAGTACAGAGGAGGAGTGGCTCAAACAGCTCGGTCACCATGGCGATGACTGAGGCTCAGCTTTTTTTGCTGCATGCATGTCTTTATTTAGTGTGTGCGTGAGTGTGTGTGTGTGTGTGTGTGTGTGTGTGTGTGTGTGTGTGTGTGTGTGTGTGTGTGTGTGTGTGTGTGTGTGTGTGTGTGTGTGTGTGTGTGTGTGTGTGCGTGTGTGTGTATTCAAAGACATGTTGCTTCCTTCCTGTCAAGACAAGCCGCTGTATCATTGCAAATCTGTCCGACCCTCCTCCTCCTCCTGCTGTCTCTTCCTCCTACTCTTCTCCTCCTCTTCTCTCCTCTCCTCTCCTCTTCATCCTCCTCCTCCCTCCTGCAGGCGTCAACTTCATCACCTCCTCCTCTTCCTCCCTGACGTTTCACTGTAAGCATTACCCGGTTTACTGCTGAGCTAACGAGCTTTTAAAGTGGCAACCTAGGCAGAATGATACATTATTTATAAACCCCAGCGTGTGCATGTGGGTCTCTCTCTCTGTGTGTGTGTGTGTGTGTGTGTGTGTGTGTGTGTGTGTGTGTGTGTATGTGTGTGTGTGTGTGTGTGTGTGTGTGTGTGTGTGTGACACAAAGCTCTATGTCTGAACACACTTTTATAGTTTTTTTTAAAGTCGAGTCCCCTAGCGCAGAAATGTCTCTTATATAAGCCTGTTTCAAATACAGGCCCCTCTGCAGGTGGTGAGCAACCAACCAATCAATCACTAAAATAGAGGAATGGATCTATCAGGTAACCTGCTTTAGCATTACGTTTTGTCCAGCCACCTCAAGAAATTAAATTAATAATTTCTTGATTCATTTCTTACTCTGCATCCGTCGCTCCATTTACTGACGGACTCTGTTTTGGGGTCAGATTTACACGTCCACTTGTGATTTCAGTTTGATCTTCTCTCTCTTTTATAACCATACAAACACAAGATCAAAGGTGCTTTGATGTCGGCTCAAGTCTGCAGAGAGCTTCACCTCTGAATATAATCCACAGCAGCACAGCAGGTGTCAGAACATGCAAATCATGGGGGAGGTAAAATCACCCGGACCTGGGTTGGATGGGGACAATCTGACTAGTGCAGGAACTCATGAACTGAACTCTAATTGGTGGTTTGATGAATTCAATTTTTTATCGTTCTGCCCTGTTTGAGAGCACTTAGCTCCATCAAAGAGGGGGCTATTAAAAAAACAGGAGATGAGAGACTTGAATAATTAAAATGTAAAACTGGTTGGCAGCGCTAAGATGTGGTAGATCCATCCATCTGTCTGTCTGTCTGTCTGTCTGCCTGTCTGTCTGTCAGTCAGTCTGTCTGCCTGTCTGTCTGTCTGTCCGTCCGTCCGTCTGTCTGTCTGCCTGTCTGTCCTTCTGTCTGTCTTTGTCCTTCTGTCTGTCTGTCTGTCTGTCTGTCTGTAGTGGCAACAAGGGTCTGTTCAAAATCTTCAAACATTGACTTCAGCCTGTGCCCGTCTGTGTGGTGTCTCGGCTGATGGTATAGTAAATAAACTATATTCATATAGATCATGTTCAGTCTTTACAACCCTTCAAAGCATTTTACATATACAAGTCAGCATCCACCTAATCACCCACATTCAAACAGAGACAGAGGCTGACATACAAAAGGCCGCCTGCTTAGGGTTAGGGTTAAAACTAACATTCACCCCGGTGTTGGCCATGCCATCAATAGCAATTTGGGGTTCTTGCCCAAGGATACATCGTCATGTTCCCTGTTGGAGCTTGGAATCATTTCACAGACAGTCCGTTTTGTAGACGACCACACTAGTTGCCATGGACGTAGTTAGAGAAGTGGATACAGCTTTGTAGGCAGGATCCTGTTTATTCCTATGAGAGTTACTCAGTGGCGCATGAAGCCAAATTGACCTGACACTCAAGTAGAAAAATGCAAGGATCTTATTGCGATGCAGTATTCCCGTCCAATGGGCCCATATAGCATGCATTACATTACATGTCACTTTGTCATAACTACACTGTAGCTATGCACACATGACAATAAAAGCCTTGAAACTTGAAACACTTGTGTTTTTGCTAAGTCCGGCCTTCGATCCATCCCATAATGGCCGGTCTTGGCTCAGTCAAATGAATGGAGAGGATATAACTCTCAATTTTAGCACATTTTACAACTTTTAGGACCGAATGTATAATACAAATGTTCCGCTAATCTACAGATGTCTCTTTCTATCTGTAAATCATTACATTACTTGAAACTTGTTAGACAGTTTTATCCAAAGCGACTTACATACATTCAGTGCTGTGGGCAATGAGCAATTTGGGGGGAAGAGTCTGGCCCAGGGACACATGGATTAAGTATTTTTTTTCCGATGTCATTCCTTTCTTGGGGGCTTGGTTAGGTATCTTGCCCGAAGACACATTGACATAGTGATGTGTCCCTCCTCTATGCCTGTCTTTTGTGTTGTTGTCCTGCCTTTGGAAATGGCTTCCCTGCCCTGATTGTACCTGGGTAACCTTAGTTAATTAGTCTCTTGTGTGTTTCCCATGTGTCTTTGTTAGTTTGTCGGCGCAACCAGTGAGCAGTGGTGTGTTTCCGTTGAGAGAGTTCTATTCTAGTGTTTTGAGTTTCTGTTTCTTTTACCTTCCTTCTTTGTCATCGCTTGCCTACCAGACCGACTGCCTTTGGACTTTCTTTTGTTGATAAATAACTGCAATTATCTTGCTGCTTCTTCTGCTGACTGCAGTTGGGTCCAGTTCCTGCTTGCTTCACTATCTGTTTCCCATGATGCTCTCTGTCTGCAGAGCGTTCACTGATCTGCTGAGGAGGGGAGGAAACTGTTTGATGAGACTTCAATAAAGTCTCCTACATCCTCCAGTGTGTCAGGATACAACACACACATGCAGACGCCTCACAGTGAAGGAGTGTGGTGTTCTCAATGCTACTCACTCACAGCTGCTGAATACATTTAAATGTACCAACCACTGCATTGCACAAATCTGTCTGTTGACGTGTGCAGCCTCCCATGCATCCCTGACACCTTAAAGCTATCATATAAAACGTCTACACATTTAATTGTTTCTCCATTTTAATTTGACTCTATTCAGTTTGAAGCTAAATGTATATGAGAAACCTTTCAGATGTTGGCAATGTGTAACTATATATTTGATCTGATAAGGATAAACCTGCATGACTGAGTCCAGAATAAATGTCCTAACGAGTACAATAAAGTAAATGTTACATATATGTGATCTTCCTAAAATCCTCATATATTTATTGTACGTATGTTTCTCTGTCTCTAGATTGCAGTGTTCAGTGTGATCTAACATGGACACTAACAAGGTCACAGACTGACTGATACCACAGGCTCATCTAATAAAGGTGGACAGATGGTCTAACTTCCTGCTGATTTCATTTCATTTCATTTAATCGTTTATTTGAATAGGGACAATGCACATTAATGAACACTTAAAGGGGACCTATCATGCAAAATGCACTTTTGCATGATAGGTCCCCTTTAAGACAAATAATGCTTCAAGTGTAAATATGCCGGATTTTAGCCTTGAGCTAATATCCATCCGTAGTCCCTGACATACAACATATAATTACAGCCACTTCCTGTCACTGGCAGAACCTCAAAGAGAGACCATAGGGTCACAACGAGTAGAGGATCAGAGCCAGAGAGTAACAATGAATAAGCAGCAGACACAAAGCATCCACCTAATAACCCACATTCAAACAGAGACAGAGGCTGACATACAAAAGGCCGCCTGCTCAGGGTTAGGGTTAAAACTAACATTCACCCCGGTGTTGGCCATGCCATCAATAGCAATTTGGGGTTCTTGCCCAAGGATACATCGTCATGTTCCCTGTTGGATCTAGGAATCATTTCACAGACAGTCCGTTTTGTAGACGACTAGCCACATGGATGTAGTTAGAGAAGTGGTTACAGCTTTGTAGGCAGGATCCTGTTTATTCCTATGAGAGTTACTCAGTAGTGCATGAAGCCAAATTGACCTGACACTCAAGTAGAAAAATGCAAGGATCTTATTGCGATGCAATATTCCCGTCCAATGGGCCCATATAGCATGCATTACATTACATGTCACTTTGTCATAACTACACTGTAGCTATGCACACATGACAATAAAAGCCTTGAAACTTGAAACACTTGTGTTTTTGCTAAGTCCGGCCTTCGATCCATCCCATAATGGCCGGTCTTGGCTCAGTCAAATGAATGGAGAGGATATAACTCTCAATTCTAGCACATTTTACAACTTTTAGGACCGAATGTATAATACAAATGTTCCTCTAATCTACAGATGTCTCTTTCTATCTGTAAATCATTCAATTACTTGAAACTTGTTAGACAGTTTTATCCAAAGTGACTTACATACATTCAGTGCTGTGGGCAATGAGCAATTTGGGGGGAAGAGTCTGGCCCAGGTCCGATGTCATTCTTTTCTTGGGGGCTTGGTTAGGTATCTTGCCCGAAGACACATTGACATAGTGATGTGTCCCTCCTCTATGCCTGTCTTTTGTGTTGTTGTCCTGCCTTTGGAAATGGCTTCCCTGCACTGATTGTACCTGGGTAACCTTAGTTAATTAGTCTCTTGTGTGTTTCCCATGTGTCTTTGTTAGTTTGTCGGCGCAACCAGTGAGCAGTGGTGTGTTTCCGTTGAGAGAGTTCTCTTCTAGTGTTTTGAGTTTCTGTTTCTTTTACCTTCCTTCTTTGCCATCGCTTGCCTACCAGACCGACTGCCTTTGGACTTTCTTTTGTTGATAAATAACTGCAATTATCTTGCTGCTTCTTCTGCTGACTGCAGTTGGGTCCAGTTCCTGCTTGCTTCACTATCTGTTTCCCATGATGCTCTCTGTCTGCAGAGCGTTCACTGATCTGCTGAGGAGGGGAGGAAACTGTTTGATGAGACTTCAATAAAGTCTCCTACATCCTCCAGTGTGTCAGGATAAAACACACACATGCAGACGCCTCACAGTGAAGGAGTGTGGTGTTCTCAATGCTACTCACTCACAGCTGCTGAATACATTTAAATGTACCAACCACTGCATTGCACAAATCTGTCTGTTGACGTGTGCAGCCTCCCATGCATCCCTGACACCTTAAAGCTATCATATAAAACGTCTCCACATTTAATTGTTTCTCCATTATAATTTGACTCTATTCAGTTTGAAGCTAAATGTATATGATAAACCTTTCAGATGTTGGCAATGTGTAACTATATATTTGATCTGATAAGGATAAACCTGCATGACTGAGTCCAGAATAAATGTCCTAACGGGTACAATAAAGTAAATGTTACATATATGTGATCTTCCTAAAATCCTCATATATTTATTGTACGTATGTTTCTCTGTCTCTAGATTGCAGTGTTCAGTGTGATCTAACATGGACACTAACAAGGTCACAGACTGACTGATACCACAGGCTCATCTAATAAAGGTGGACAGATGGTCTAACTTCCTGCTGATTTCAGCCACTTCCTGTCACTGGCAGAACCTCAAAGAGAGACCCTGGTGTCACAACGAGTAGAGGATCAGAGCCAGATAGTAACATTGAATAAGCAGCAGACACAAATGACGTTTTAAGAGCTTGATATGAAAGATAATACTAGAAGAAAATACAAATATCTGTGCGCTATATCAGTCTGGCCTATTGAACACCTGTAATGAAGCTCATTTAAGGTGTAGTGTGTAAGACATGGCCAGATTTGAGTTAGGTACGTGGCTAACAAGAGACAAGGTTATATTGTTTTACTTCCACAGATCCAACCCTTGTGGTTCATATGAAACCAAACACGCTCCACTTTCAAGCAAACTAACTCAATTTTCAAATGATATCCTACTGACTTCTCCTGTTGGCTTGACTTGAAAAAAAGTCCACCGCGTTAAAAGGACTTCCTTAAGAACACATTGAGGAGGCAGAGGACCAAGTTCATTATGTAACAGACTCAACTTTTTGAACAAACAAATTCAATTTTGACTTCGCCTCTCCTTTACTTACACTTGAGCTACTATGGCCAATGCTAACCTAAACATCAGAGGGAATGTGTGGTTCAGTTTGTTGCTCAACAACACTTTGTGGACACACTGGAGTCAAACCGCCAAACTTGTGACGATTTCAACATCAAAATCTTCTCTAACCTCATTACAAAAGACAACCTAAACTGGCTAAAGTTGGAACAGGCAGTGCTGAACCCTGTCATTTCTAAATAAATAGTGTTTCTGCTGCTTACTGTGTCACTCCATCGCCCTTCTTGAAGGCCTTATGACATATGAGTGTGGGAACCCTGACTTCCTCATAAAGAGTCAGTAAAACATCCCTAAATAACCTTCCCATGAAGAACATCTAATAATACTCAGATACGACTTATAAGTCATATTTATTTCACTTCCGTGCTACATGTAGTATGACTATGTGACTATTTCCTGTTAATTTCTGCAAACGTAGACATCCATCTCATTTCTTCACTGATTTAAATAGTGAGAAATATTCATAAATATTGAGTGCATAGGACTTTTTACAGTTTTTCTGTTCCTTTAATCATAATTCATTCATTGTCATTTAGTAGAAACAAGAATATATTGGAATTATTATATGACACAAGCATTATTTAGCTATATATAACCTCCCCATGAAGAACTTCTAATAATACTCAGAGATACGACTTATAAGTAATATTTATTTCACTTCCGTGCTAAATGTAGTTTATATGACTATATGACTCGTTCCTGTTATTTTCTGCCAACGTAGACATCACTTTCATTTCTTCAGTGATTTAAATAGTAATAGGCTACATATTGAGAGCATAAGACTTTTTACTGTTTTTCTGTTCTTTTAATCGCAATTCATTCATTGTCATTTAGTGTAAACAAGATTATATTGGAATTATTATATGACACGAGCGTTATTTATATTCTAACCATATTTTAAAAGCAGGATTGATAGAAACTGTCCCCCACCTTCCCTCCGGTGCTCCGGTTCCTGCTGTCGGTGGTGCCGCTGCTCACCACCGCCTCCTCAGATTCCTCCTCCCCGTCCTCCAGCTCCTCTCCGCCGGCCTCCTCCTCCGTGCGGAGCCGCTTGGCTGGCCGGTGGTACCCTCCTTCTCCTTCTCCTTCTCCTTCTCCCCCGGATATGTCTTCTCTGTCCTCCTCCATCACAGTGGATGAATTCACCGATGAAGATTTGAGGTAACGCGGAGTAAAACACGGTGACACTTGCCAACACACACACACCACACACACTCTCTCCAAAGATAGGACGAATAAACTGATGTGTCACTCCGGTACAAATTCAGGAACGAAATGCTACTGCAGTGAAGTGAGTTCTAGGTCGGATATTCGACGCACCAATCTTATTATGAATACCTTTATCCATGCTTACTTCCTTATATTAGAGTAAAATATGCTTCAAATATTATAAATGTGCCTTTTGTGTGGCACACCTTTTTGATTACTCATGGATGGTTCATAAATATAAGATAATAAGTACTTTATTTATCCCAAATTAGGAAATGTTTTCGTTGAATTGATTTTAGAACATTATATTATTAGAACATCATTTCAATTATTTTAATATCTTCTATGTAATCTATTACAAAGTCAGTGACTCCAAATCTACTCTAGGTATAATAACCACACTATTACACTAGACAATTAAGACACACTTCTTTTGGTTCGATTTAAGTGCTTATTTATCAGAGGATTTGTATTTAAATGTAGTCATTTAAAGTAGTTTCTTTATTTAAAAAGTTGTATTTATTTTCGATAGCATCCACGTCATGTGACCCAGTGACTCCGAATTGGTGCACAATTGTATTACTGCACTCGATTAACTAAGACATATTTTTTATTAGATTCAAGTCCACCTTCTTTTTATTCTGTTTGAGTTTTTCATTAAAAAAGTCTTGATATTTTCAATACCTCTCATGTCATGTGATCTTGTGAATCCAAATCAATCCAGAATATTATTACTACAAATTCAATATAGTACAAGTAATGTACTTTGCATGACTGCAAAGCTAAGAATGCAGCTTATCTGAAGTCTGAACTGAAGGGGGAAATGATGATGCTTCTCTTCCTGCAGACTGTCGTCTCTCTGCAGCTGTTTCCTGCAGGTGGAGGTCAGGTTACCACAGCAACAGCACACCTTGCTAAACGTACTGCACCTCATCTGAAGAGGGGCACCCACTTTACACAGGAAACATCATCTGTGACTAAAGGTTACTTTATATGTTTAGAAGCCTTTAGTGTTTTCGTTTATTGAACAACATTCACATGTTAATGTAACATCACTGCTTTTTCCTAATCATCATAATTTATCTTGTGTGCAATGCCTTGTTTTTATGCTGCAAACATTTCCCAAATTGGGATCCATAAAGTACATCTTATCTTATTCATCTTATCTATCAGTTTAAAGATTCATTTAATTCCTCCGTGACAGCTTTGGTCTCAGTTTGAGAATATCAACTGTGATACATCTATACCCACTCATTCTGTGTTTATCAGGTTCATTGCTTTTGTAAGTATGTTTGAAAGGGGCTGTAAATAAAGTGTATTTAGATTGTAAAGGGATTTGGACTTCTTTTCCTAACACAGTGGGACATCACATGATGACAATAAGCAATCTTTGGATGTTTAATCTTACTCACACCTCCTACATCTATCTCTCAGCGTATGACTAATAGTAGGTCTTAGCCACATTCATATAAATATCCTCTCAAGAAAAACACATTTAAAATGTTAACTAGAAACTATGATTAGAATTTATATATATCCCCTCATTAAAACATCGTATTATTTTTTTCAAAACTGCAACCTGCTTACATTTGAGATTTATTTATTTATTTGTTTGGTTACAATTCCCATGAGAACTGTGACTCTATCTCCACCTGGTGGCTGTTTCTTTAATACAAAATGATTAACACTGTTTTTGCCAAATATAATTTAAACAATTGTAATCTTATTTTACATATGTATGTTTTGTGTGTTTTTTCATTAAAACAACCACAACAAAAAAGTATAATATCTTAGATAATGTAGTAACCTTTGGATGTTAGCCTTCGCATCCCATTGACTTACACATCGACTGGCCTATTACCTACCCTTGACATATTTATATAAAGCCAGGACATCCATTCTTCTTCAGAGACAGGATAGAAAAGGCCACATTTCCTAAGAGAAAACACCACTCTGCTGTACCATTTTATTTGTTGTATTATTGCCTTCTTGGGTTTGTTTTTTCTTCCCACTAACTCCATCTGCCTTCCTGCAGACATGTGGTTTTAAATATTCAGAAAATTCAACCACGAGACCAAGTCTCACAGTAAATCAAGCTGAGTAAACAAAAGTGGTTCATGGTTGGATACGGATTGTTTCATAGTATTATTGAATTATTTGAATATTTACTTCTACTTTTTTTGCCTTTATTCAAACTCTGGTTCTGCATGTTTTTGTTTCAGGTCACAAACTGACCCCTAGCATGGATAAATGGATTTAAACAGCGACAATGACGAATTTCACACGCTGCACTACATACACTTTTGAAGAGCATCCCTAAGGTCATCATCTGACCTCTGAGGGGAGAGATGAACAAAAACAAACTCTACGTCCCTTTGGTTGTCCTCTAACTTCTGACACTAATCTGTCACAGCTTTCCTCTGTTGAACATGTTTCTCAATAGAGACATTCATTTGAGTAAACTTCTTTCTCAGTTGATACAGTTGCAGTCTATTACTGTAAGCCTTTTGTATTGGCTCAGTCAAATATTTTAATGTCAGGGAAAACACACATTCACCCATTACTTTCAACATAAAATAGCTTCATATTTCTGTTGAAAAATGTTAAGTGAGTTGTGTCCTAAAAACTAATGTAATCAAATGAAACTGTTAATACCATTCCCTGATTGATTGATGCTTTATAAAGTGTGAAGCTATCTCATAAAGTCACAGTGACCTGATCCTTTCTTTAAGTTGGGAATCCATGATGCGTCCTGCAGGAAGGCATCAAATCATCAGGAAATCATGCATTCGTTGAACATCAGCATATGATTTAACGCTTGTTGTGAAATGTTACAAAAGTGATGCAGTGGTGGAAGGAAGTTCAGCCGTAGACAGATTCCCGGTTTGTAAAGGAAGAGGATTGATATCATAGTGTCTGGCATGCTCCTCTGTGACCTCCTGGAGTACACATCAAAACAAAAACAAGTAGCTGTGAGATACAAAGTCACTTACATTGCTGGGAGATGTAGCTGTCATAAACAAGCTACTCAGTGGTGAGTCAAACGTTTGGGAGGTGATCCAGTTATATATTACATAAAATAATGTTATGTGCACTTCATCCATTATTGTCTCAGTGGTGTTTTGCAATGATCCTCTGCTTGTGTCTGTGGGGAGTTTAGAAATACAAAAACAATCATGAAGCTTGAGGAAAAAAGGTCATTTTCATTATAATAAACGTTGGGTAGGTAAGTTTGAGAAACAGGCTCGAGATACACTTTTTGTTATATTCCATGGAATGCTCTTAACATCCCGATAGCAATGAATATCTTAAGTGCTTTGACAAAAAATCCATAAATTTTTTTCGTAGTACTGTACGACCATATCAATCATTTTAGCCGGCCCGGCTAAAATAACTGGATGGCCTACCTGCCTGTCAGCCTTCCATCTGTGCACAAACTTATCTCGTGCCCTCATTGGTCATGTGCGCGTTCGTGTGTGTTGGAGGAGGGGCTCTATAAGGAAGGGGCAGATTTTCTCCGGTTGTGTATTTTCAAATTCTAGCGCACTCGAGCTGGTTTCTCAAAAATTACCTACCCCACCTTTAAGCAATCAAACCTTGTGTTGTTGTATTCTAGGAACACAGGTTATAAAGATTGAATTGATTTCTGAAAGTATGAAGACCAGAGAGGAGGACAGAGTCCCAACAGCTTTGAAACTCAACTGGATAAAGCTGAATCAATTTCATTTTTACAGAAACATGAGGCTCGATGTATCTGATTCTCCTCAAGCTGTGAAAGCGAGAAGAGGAACATGAAGAAAAGGGATCTGAACCGATGCATCCAAACGTGGACTGTGGAGACAAGTCTAAGGCGATGAAATAAAACATAAAGATCCGGATCCACCACAGTAAAAAAAGCTCTTTATTCTTCTCATACTGCCTGTGCTGCAGCACCTCTTTTCACCCTCTGTCTGAAACCAGAGCCCAGTCTGCTCTGATTGGTTAGCTGGCCGGCTCTGTTGTGATTGGTCAACCGCTTAGAGATGCCTATCACGTACAATGTGTTGGAGCGCTAAGGATTTTACCCTTTGCAGACCATTAGCATGCACACAAAAAGCCTATAGAACACACTACAGGAAGGGGAAACCCCAAAAAACATTAAAGGGCCTCTTAAGAGAGTAATAATTCCCTTTACTGGAAAAGTGGACGTTTTAAGCCAATGGCTACCTGGAAAGAAGCACATCACGTTTGAATAAAATATATTGATTTAGACAATTTCCTTTTGTTCCTTTCTGTCCAGGCACAGGCAGAGTGAAGCAAACAGAGACGCTAAGATTGAGCTTAATGAAATAAAGTCTAATGAAGTAACAGCATCAAAGGACAACTGATGAGCTGCAGGACGAGGAGAAGCTCTCACTGGACAACAGAGGAATCCTTGCTGCAGTTGAACGTGGATGGATCGGTGCTTTTTGATTTTCATTTCAACCTCAGGGGTTTGTTGCAGAATGTATAACACAAATAAAGGTTGAAGACTCATTAAAACCTTCAATTAGCTGCTGAAGCCGCTCAGCTGTCAACCAAACACTGTAAAATATATACTATTCTCAGTGTCTCCTGTCACTTTCTACTTAAAGCAAACTAATACTATGCAAATAAATATTGTATCATGTGTAATGGTCTTATTAATTGTATTTCTTTTGATAACATTAAAAATCACATTAAAAAACTCAACCAACTTCAGATTCAGTCATTTGCAAGTTGACAGTTAATGCAATTATAATACTTTTTGGTATTAACATGGCATACAACACAGGACAGGAAAGAGACTGGGAGACGTTTTCCTTTCATGCTTTATTGTTTTTAATGACAATGCTAAAGTGGTTATGTTTAGCAGGTATAATGTTTGCCATTGCAAACGTAATTATCAGAAAATAATAAGTACAGCTGAGGCTAACGAGAATATCAATAGTTGGCAGTTATGTGGTCATAAACCTAATTATTGGACCCATTATGATAATGACCTGGTGATGGCAGTCAGTGAAAAGTCAGAGGATCCAAACATTATTACAGTCATCCTCAGGGGAACATTGCTGTTTGAGGCAAATCTCTGACTCACATTACCATGCATAGAGCCATCTGCTTGCATGGAAACGAAGTACACAAAAACAGCTGGATATCATGGATTTAAAATACTTTTCTTGCTCTGACTGGCTGGCTGGTGAAGTGTCTTTTGATGCTGAAGGCAGTGCATCAGAAGCTGATGGCCTCATCGCTCTCCAATCAGTTCCTGATGCAGTATCTCCAACATCAGGAAACTGTCCGTCATGTTCCTGTCCAAAGTATGTTCAGTTACACTCAGCTGTATACACACAAAGAGACACACAATTCAACTCACACAGCAATATATACCGGCTGTTTTAGGGGCGTCTCCAGCTGTACAATCCTAAAATAGGCAAAATAAATGGTCCCCTCAAAGAGGTGTTTTAAAGAGTTTTAAAGTATGAAATGTTTACCAGAAGTGTTCAATGTGAGTCTTAAAACGTCAAAAATAAAAACCGGTATGAATTAATGTCTATTTCTTTCGTCCAATATAAGGATGTTAAAATAAAATAAATATTATAAATAACTTTTTCTTGAATTGAACAAAATAAATGAGCCATGAAAATCACAACAAATGAGAAAAAGACTTAAAAATTCTTTTTTTGTTTCAAATGTTTTGTTTCTTCAGTATTTCTTTAAAAACGATTTTCTCAACAAATAAAACCACAACATTTTACTTTTCACTTTTTCTCA